>NC_138904.1:21797725-22337725 GCF_965194825.1 Balaenoptera physalus
TTCTCATATCAGGCGAAATAGACTTTAAGATAAAGACTATTACAAGAAACAAACAAGGACACTACATACTGATCAAGGGATCAAACCAAGGAGAGGATATGACAAATGCGAATACTTATGAACCCAACCGAGGAGCACTTCAATACATAACATGTATCCTAACAGCCATAAAGGGGAACTTGACACTACCACCAAAAGAGTAGGGGACATTACCACACAACTTCCACCAATGGACAGATCATCCAAAATGAAAAAAAATCAGGAAACATAAGTTTTAAATGACACATTGAACAGGAGGGACTTCATTCATATGTATACAACATTCTATTGCAAAACAACAGAAAACACTTTTTCCTCAGGTGCTCATGGCACATTCTCCAAGGTATATTTCATGTAGGACCACAAATAAAGCCTTAGAAAGTTAAGAAAATTGAAACAGTATCAGGTATACTTTCCACCCACAGTGCTATGAAACTAGTTAGCAATTAAAAGGAAAAAAAACTGTAAATGATACAAACACGGGGAAGCTAAAGAAAACGCTGTTACATAACCAAGATTTCACTGCAGAAAACCAAGATGGGATCAAAAATACCTGGCAAAAAGTGACAATGAAAATAAGACCACCCAAAACTATGGTATGAAGCAAATGCAAATGTAAAAGGAGAGCTGTGTGAAAAAAAAAGCCAAAGGGAAATCTCTCCCAGCAGCCGCAGGAAGAGTGGATGAAATCTGCACACTCAACGTGAAGCACCGCGCATCTGTGGAACACCTGAATACACAATGAATCAGACCAAAATTGACGAGGTGGACTTTGAGAGCAAAGACATATTATTCTTTCCAGTTTTTCACTTTTTGTGACTGTGGAGGTGTATGCTGCTGTTTGGGATTTTGTCTGTATAGCTTAGCTTTAACCATTTGTGTAGAGTTCTGTCCGTCTGTTATGTGTTTTTAGTTTTTAAAACTTTCTCTTGATACATACTTTTTATTTTAATAACTTCATTTTATTTTATTTTACTTTATTTTGTTTTATTTTATCTGCATTCTTTGTTTCCTTCTCTTTCCTCTCCCACTTTTTCTGAGCCGTGACGATGCATGTCTCTTGGTGGTCCGGCCAGGAGTCAGTGTGGTGCATCTGAGGTGGGAGAGACAACTTCAAGACACTGGTGCACAGGAGACCTGACAGCTCCACATAATATCAAAGGGAGATAAACTCCCAGAGATTTCTTTCTTAATGACAAGACCCACAATCACTCAGTGACCAGCAGTCTACAGTGCTGGACACCGTATGACAAACAATGAGCAAGACAGAAACACAGCCCCATCCTTTATCAGACAGGATGCCTTAAATCATAATAAGGACGGAGACACGAAAATACACACCACCAGACGTGGACTTGCCCACCAGAAATAAAAGATCCAGCCTCATCTTCCAGAACACAAGCACAGCTCCCCTCAACCAAGAAGCATACAGAACCCACTGAACAAACCTTAACCGCTGGGGACAGACACCAAAGACAGCAATAACTACGGGCATGCCGCCTGTGAAAAGGAAACCCAAGCACAGTAAGTTAAGCAAAATGAGGAGACCAAAAAACACACAGCAGACGAAGCAGCAAGGTCAAAACGCACCAGACCTAACAAAGGAAGAGGAAATAGGCAGTCTACCCGAAAAAGAATTCAGAATCATGATAGGAAAGACGATTCAACATCGTAGAAATAGGAGAGAGAAAATACAAGAAACGTTTCACAAGGGTCGACAAGAACTGAAGAGCAAACAAACAATGATGAAGAACACAATAAATGAAAATAATTATTCTCTAGCATGGATCACTAGCACAATAAATGAGTCAGAAGAACGGTTAAGTGACCTGGAAGATAAAATAGTTCAAATAAATACTGCGGATCAAAATAAAGAACAAAGAAAGAAAGGAACGAGGACAGTCATAGCGACCCTTGGAACAACATTAAATGCACGAACATTCGAATTATATGGGTCTCAGAAGAAGAAGAGAAATAGAAAAGGCTTCAGAATATACTTGAAGAGATGATAGTTGAAAACTTCCCTAGTAAGGGAAACGAAAGATTAAGCCAAGCCCAGGAAGCACAGAGAGTCCCATACAGGATAAATCCAAGGAGAAACACACCAAGACACGTATTCATCAAACTATTAGAAACTAAATACATAGAAAGCATGTAAAAAGCAGCATGGGAAAAGCAGCATATACCATACAAGGGAATCCACGTAAGTTAACAGCTGACCTTTCAGCAGAAATTCTGCCAGAGAGAAGGGAGTGGCAGTATACGTATTTAAAGAGATGAAAGGAAAAAAACCTACAACCGATGTTACTGTTCTCAGCAAGAATCTCACTGAGATTGGACGGAGAAACGAAAAACTTTACAGAAAAACACACGGTAAGAGAATTCAGCACCATGCAACAGCTTTATAACAAAGGATAAAGGAACTTCTCTAGGCAGGAATCACAAAGAAAAGAAAAGACCTCCTAGAACAAACCAAAAACAATTAACAGAACGGTAAGAGGTACATCCATATTAATAATAACGTTACATGTAAATGGATACATTGCTCCAACTACAAGTGATAGACTCCCTGAAGGGATACAACATCAAGACCATTATATGTGCTGCCTAAAAGAGACCCACTTTAGACCTAGGGAGACATACAGACTGAAAGTGAGAAGATGGCAAGAGACATTCCATGCAAATGGAAATCAAAGGAAACCTGGAGTTACAATTCTCATATCAGGCGAAATAGACTTTAAGATAAAGACTATTACAAGAAACAAACAAGGACACTACATACTGATCAAGGGATCAAACCAAGGAGAGGATATGACAAATGCGAATACTTATGAACCCAACCGAGGAGCACTTCAATACATAACATGTATCCTAACAGCCATAAAGGGGAACTTGACACTACCACCAAAAGAGTAGGGGACATTACCACACAACTTCCACCAATGGACAGATCATCCAAAATGAAAAAAAATCAGGAAACATAAGTTTTAAATGACACATTGAACAGGAGGGACTTCATTCATATGTATACAACATTCTATTGCAAAACAACAGAAAACACTTTTTCCTCAGGTGCTCATGGCACATTCTCCAAGGTATATTTCATGTAGGACCACAAATAAAGCCTTAGAAAGTTAAGAAAATTGAAACAGTATCAGGTATACTTTCCACCCACAGTGCTATGAAACTAGTTAGCAATTAAAAGGAAAAAAAACTGTAAATGATACAAACACGGGGAAGCTAAAGAAAACGCTGTTACATAACCAAGATTTCACTGCAGAAAACCAAGATGGGATCAAAAATACCTGGCAAAAAGTGACAATGAAAATAAGACCACCCAAAACTATGGTATGAAGCAAATGCAACTGTAAAAGGAGAGCTGTGTGAAAAAAAAAGCCAAAGGGAAATCTCTCCCAGCAGCCGCAGGAAGAGTGGATGAAATCTGCACACTCAACGTGAAGCACCGCGCATCTGTGGAACACCTGAATACACAATGAATCAGACCAAAATTGACGAGGTGGACTTTGAGAGCAAAGACATATTATTCTTTCCAGTTTTTCACTTTTTGTGACTGTGGAGGTGTATGCTGCTGTTTGGGATTTTGTCTGTATAGCTTAGCTTTAACCATTTGTGTAGAGTTCTGTCCGTCTGTTATGTGTTTTTAGTTTTTAAAACTTTCTCTTGATACATACTTTTTATTTTAATAACTTCATTTTATTTTATTTTACTTTATTTTGTTTTATTTATCTGCATTCTTTGTTTCCTTCTCTTTCCTCTCCCACTTTTTCTGAGCCGTGACGATGCATGTCTCTTGGTGGTCCGGCCAGGAGTCAGTGTGGTGCATCTGAGGTGGGAGAGACAACTTCAAGACACTGGTGCACAGGAGACCTGACAGCTCCACATAATATCAAAGGGAGATAAACTCCCAGAGATTTCTTTCTTAATGACAAGACCCACAATCACTCAGTGACCAGCAGTCTACAGTGCTGGACACCGTATGACAAACAATGAGCAAGACAGAAACACAGCCCCATCCTTTATCAGACAGGATGCCTTAAATCATAATAAGGACGGAGACACAAAAATACACACCACCAGACGTGGACTTGCCCACCAGAAATAAAAGATCCAGCCTCATCTTCCAGAACACAAGCACAGCTCCCCTCAACCAAGAAGCATACAGAACCCACTGAACAAACCTTAACCGCTGGGGACAGACACCAAAGACAGCAATAACTACGGGCATGCCGCCTGTGAAAAGGAAACCCAAGCACAGTAAGTTAAGCAAAATGAGGAGACCAAAAAACACACAGCAGACGAAGCAGCAAGGTCAAAACGCACCAGACCTAACAAAGGAAGAGGAAATAGGCAGTCTACCCGAAAAAGAATTCAGAATCATGATAGGAAAGACGATTCAACATCGTAGAAATAGGAGAGAGAAAATACAAGAAACGTTTCACAAGGGTCGACAAGAACTGAAGAGCAAACAAACAATGATGAAGAACACAATAAATGAAAATAATTATTCTCTAGCATGGATCACTAGCACAATAAATGAGGCAGAAGAACGGTTAAGTGACCTGGAAGATAAAATAGTTCAAATAAATACTGCGGATCAAAATAAGGAACAAAGAAAGAAAGGAACGAGGACAGTCATAGCGACCCTTGGAACAACATTAAATGCACGAACATTCGAATTATATGGGTCTCAGAAGAAGAAGAGAAATAGAAAAGGCTTCAGAATATACTTGAAGAGATGATAGTTGAAAACTTCCCTAGTAAGGGAAACGAAAGATTAAGCCAAGCCCAGGAAGCACAGAGAGTCCCATACAGGATAAATCCAAGGAGAAACACACCAAGACACGTATTCATCAAACTATTAGAAACTAAATACATAGAAAGCATGTAAAAAGCAGCATGGGAAAAGCAGCATATACCATACAAGGGAATCCACGTAAGTTAACAGCTGACCTTTCAGCAGAAATTCTGCCAGAGAGAAGGGAGTGGCAGTATACGTATTTAAAGACATGAAAGGAAAAAAACCTACAACCGATGTTACTGTTCTCAGCAAGAATCTCACTGAGATTGGACGGAGAAACGAAAAACTTTACAGAAAAACACACGGTAAGAGAATTCAGCACCATGCAACAGCTTTATAACAAAGGATAAAGGAACTTCTCTAGGCAGGAATCACAAAGAAAAGAAAAGACCTCCTAGAACAAACCAAAAACAATTAACAAAACGGTAAGAGGTACATCCATATTAATAATAACGTTACATGTAAATGGATACATTGCTCCAACTACAAGTGATAGACTCCCTGAAGGGATACAACATCAAGACCATTATATGTGCTGCCTAAAAGAGACCCACTTTAGACCTAGGGAGACATACAGACTGAAAGTGAGGAGATGGCAAGAGACATTCCATGCAAATGGAAATCAAAGGAAACCTGGAGTTACAATTCTCATATCAGGCGAAATAGACTTTAAGATAAAGACTATTACAAGAAACAAACAAGGACACTACATACTGATCAAGGGATCAAACCAAGGAGAGGATATGACAAATGCGAATACTTATGAACCCAACCGAGGAGCACTTCAATACATAACATGTATCCTAACAGCCATAAAGGGGAACTTGACACTACCACCAAAAGAGTAGGGGACATTACCACACAACTTCCACCAATGGACAGATCATCCAAAATGAAAAAAAATCAGGAAACATAAGTTTTAAATGACACATTGAACAGGAGGGACTTCATTCATATGTATACAACATTCTATTGCAAAACAACAGAAAACACTTTTTCCTCAAGTGCTCATGGCACATTCTCCAAGGTATATTTCATGTAGGACCACAAATAAAGCCTTAGAAAGTTAAGAAAATTGAAACAGTATCAGGTATACTTTCCACCCACAGTGCTATGAAACTAGTTAGCCATTAAAAGGAAAAAAAAACTGTAAATGATACAAACACGGGGAAGCTAAAGAAAACGCTGTTACATAACCAAGATTTCACTGCAGAAAACCAAGATGGGATCAAAAATACCTGGGAAAAAGTGACAATGAAAATAAGACCACCCAAAACTATGGTGTGAAGCAAATGCAACTGTAAAAGGAGAGCTGTGTGAAAAAAAAAGCCAAAGGGAAATCTCTCCCAGCAGCCGCAGGAAGAGTGGATGAAATCTGCACACTCAACGTGAAGCACCGCGCATCTGTGGAACACCTGAATACACAATGAATCAGACCAAAATTGACGAGGTGGACTTTGAGAGCAAAGACATATTATTCTTTCCAGTTTTTCACTTTTTGTGACTGTGGAGGTGTATGCTGCTGTTTGGGATTTTGTCTGTATAGCTTAGCTTTAACCATTTGTGTAGAGTTCTGTCCGTCTGTTATGTGTTTTTAGTTTTTAAAACTTTCTCTTGATACATACTTTTTATTTTAATAACTTCATTTTATTTTATTTTACTTTATTTTGTTTTATTTTATCTGCATTCTTTGTTTCCTTCTCTTTCCTCTCCCACTTTTTCTGAGCCGTGACGATGCATGTCTCTTGGTGGTCCGGCCAGGAGTCAGTGTGGTGCATCTGAGGTGGGAGAGACAACTTCAAGACACTGGTGCACAGGAGACCTGACAGCTCCACATAATATCAAAGGGAGATAAACTCCCAGAGATTTCTTTCTTAATGACAAGACCCACAATCACTCAGTGACCAGCAGTCTACAGTGCTGGACACCGTATGACAAACAATGAGCAAGACAGAAACACAGCCCCATCCTTTATCAGACAGGATGCCTTAAATCATAATAAGGACGGAGACACCAAAATACACACCACCAGACGTGGACTTGCCCACCAGAAATAAAAGATCCAGCCTCATCTTCCAGAACACAAGCACAGCTCCCCTCAACCAAGAAGCATACAGAACCCACTGAACAAACCTTAACCGCTGGGGACAGACACCAAAGACAGCAATAACTACGGGCATGCCGCCTGTGAAAAGGAAACCCAAGCACAGTAAGTTAAGCAAAATGAGGAGACCAAAAAACACACAGCAGACGAAGCAGCAAGGTCAAAACGCACCAGACCTAACAAAGGAAGAGGAAATAGGCAGTCTACCCGAAAAAGAATTCAGAATCATGATAGGAAAGACGATTCAACATCGTAGAAATAGGAGAGAGAAAATACAAGAAACGTTTCACAAGGGTCGACAAGAACTGAAGAGCAAACAAACAATGATGAAGAACACAATAAATGAAAATAATTATTCTCTAGCATGGATCACTAGCACAATAAATGAGGCAGAAGAACGGTTAAGTGACCTGGAAGATAAAATATTTCAAATAAATACTGCGGATCAAAATAAAGAACAAAGAAAGAAAGGAACGAGGACAGTCATAGCGACCCTTGGAACAACATTAAATGCACGAACATTCGAATTATATGGGTCTCAGAAGAAGAAGAGAAATAGAAAAGGCTTCAGAATATACTTGAAGAGATGATAGTTGAAATCTTCCCTAGTAAGGGAAACGAAAGATTAAGCCAAGCCCAGGAAGCACAGAGAGTCCCATACAGGATAAATCCAAGGAGAAACACACCAAGACACGTATTCATCAAACTATTAGAAACTAAATACATAGAAAGCATGTAAAAAGCAGCATGGGAAAAGCAGCATATACCATACAAGGGAATCCACGTAAGTTAACAGCTGACCTTTCAGCAGAAATTCTGCCAGAGAGAAGGGAGTGGCAGTATACATATTTAAAGAGATGAAAGGAAAAAAACCTACAACCGATGTTACTGTTCTCAGCAAGAATCTCACTGAGATTGGACGGAGAAACGAAAAACTTTACAGAAAAACACACGGTAAGAGAATTCAGCACCATGCAACAGCTTTATAACAAAGGATAAAGGAACTTCTCTAGGCAGGAATCACAAAGAAAAGAAAAGACCTCCTAGAACAAACCAAAAACAATTAACAAAACGGTAAGAGGTACATCCATATTAATAATAACGTTACATGTAAATGGATACATTGCTCCAACTACAAGTGATAGACTCCCTGAAGGGATACAACATCAAGACCATTATATGTGCTGCCTAAAAGAGACCCACTTTAGACCTAGGGAGACATACAGACTGAAAGTGAGGAGATGGCAAGAGACATTCCATGCAAATGGAAATCAAAGGAAACCTGGAGTTACAATTCTCATATCAGGCGAAATAGACTTTAAGATAAAGACTATTACAAGAAACAAACAAGGACACTACATACTGATCAAGGGATCAAACCAAGGAGAGGATATGACAAATGCGAATACTTATGAACCCAACCGAGGAGCACTTCAATACATAACATGTATCCTAACAGCCATAAAGGGGAACTTGACACTACCACCAAAAGAGTAGGGGACATTACCACACAACTTCCACCAATGGACAGATCATCCAAAATGAAAAAAAATCAGGAAACATAAGTTTTAAATGACACATTGAACAGGAGGGACTTCATTCATATGTATACAACATTCTATTGCAAAACAACAGAAAACACTTTTTCCTCAGGTGCTCATGGCACATTCTCCAAGGTATATTTCATGTAGGACCACAAATAAAGCCTTAGAAAGTTAAGAAAATTGAAACAGTATCAGGTATACTTTCCACCCACAGTGCTATGAAACTAGTTAGCAATTAAAAGGAAAAAAAACTGTAAATGATACAAACACGGGGAAGCTAAAGAAAACGCTGTTACATAACCAAGATTTCACTGCAGAAAACCAAGATGGGATCAAAAATACCTGGGAAAAAGTGACAATGAAAATAAGACCACCCAAAACTATGGTATGAAGCAAATGCAACTGTAAAAGGAGAGCTGTGTGAAAAAAAAAGCCAAAGGGAAATCTCTCCCAGCAGCCGCAAGAAGAGTGGATGAAATCTGCACACTCAACGTGAAGCACCGCGCATCTGTGGAACACCTGAATACACAATGAATCAGACCAAAATTGACGAGGTGGACTTTGTGAGCAAAGACATATTATTCTTTCCAGTTTTTCACTTTTTGTGACTGTGGAGGTGTATGCTGCTGTTTGGGATTTTGTCTGTATAGCTTAGCTTTAACCATTTGTGTAGAGTTCTGTCCGTCTGTTATGTGTTTTTAGTTTTTAAAACTTTCTCTTGATACATACTTTTTATTTTAATAACTTCATTTTATTTTATTTTACTTTATTTTGTTTTATTTTATCTGCATTCTTTGTTTCCTTCTCTTTCCTCTCCCACTTTTTCTGAGCCGTGACGATGCATGTCTCTTGGTGGTCCGGCCAGGAGTCAGTGTGGTGCATCTGAGGTGGGAGAGACAACTTCAAGACACTGGTGCACAGGAGACCTGACAGCTCCACATAATATCAAAGGGAGATAAACTCCCAGAGATTTCTTTCTTAACGACAAGACCCACAAGCACTCAGTGACCAGCAGTCTACAGTGCTGGACACCGTATGACAAACAATGAGCAAGACAGAAACACAGCCCCATCCTTTATCAGAGAGGATGCCTTAAATCATAATAAGGACGGAGACACCAAAATACACACCACCAGACGTGGACTTGCCCACCAGAAATAAAAGATCCAGCCTCATCTTCCAGAACACAAGCACAGCTCCCCTCAATCAAGAAGCATACAGAACCCACTGAACAAACCTTAACCGCTGGGGACAGACACCAAAACAGCAATAACTACGGGCATGCCGCCTGTGAAAAGGAAACCCAAGCACAGTAAGTTAAGCAAAATGAGGAGACCAAAAAACACACAGCAGACGAAGCAGCAAGGTCAAAACGCACCAGACCTAACAAATGAAGAGGAAATAGGCAGTCCACCCGAAAAAGAATTCCGAATCATGATAGGAAAGACGATTCAACATCGTGGAAATAGGAGAGAGAAAATACAAGAAACGTTTCACAAGGGTCGACAAGAACTGAAGAGCAAACAAACAATGATGAAGACCAAAATAAATGAAAATAATTATTCTCTAGCATGGATCACTAGCACAATAAGTGAGGCAGAAGAACGGTTACGTGGCCTGGAAAATAAAATAGTTCAAATAAATACGGCGGGACAAAATAAGAAAGAAGAAAGAAAGGAATGGTGGACAGTCTTAGCGACCCTTGCGACAACATTAAACGCAACCACATTCGAATTATATGGGTCTCAGAAGAAGAAGAGAAATAGAAAAGGCGTGAGAATATATTTGAAGAGATTATAGTTGACAACTTCCTTAGTAAGGGAACGGAAAGGGTCAATCAAGTCCAGGAAGCACAGAGAGTCCCACACAGGATAAATCCAAGGAGAAACACGCCAAGACACGTATTCATCAAACTATTAAAAACTAAATGCATAGGAAACATGTAAAAAGCAACATGGGAAAAGCACCATATACCATTCAAGGGAATCCACGTAAGTTAACAGCTGACCTTACAGCAGAAATCCTGCCAGAGAGAAAGGAGTGGCAGTATACGTATTTAAAGAGATGAAAGCAAGAAAGCTACAACCGATGTTACTGTTTTCAGCAAGAATCTCATTGAGATTGGACGGAGAAACTAAAAACTTTACAGAAAAACAAACGGAAAAAGAATTCAGCACCAACAACAGCTTTATAACAAAGGATAAAGGAACTTCTCTAGGCAGGAATCACAAGGAAAAGGAAGACCTCCTAGAACAAAGCAAAACAATTAACAAAACGGTAAGAGGAACATCCATATTGATAATTACCTTACATGTAAATGGATTCATTGCTCCAACCACAACAGATAAACTGGCTGAAGGGATACAACAACAAGCCCATTATATATGCTGCCTAGAAGAGATCCACTATAGACCTAGGGAGACATACAGACTGAAAGTGAGGAGATGGCAAGAGACATTCTATGCAAATGGAAATCAAAGGAAACCTGGAGTTACAATTCTCATATCAGAAGAAATAGACTTTAAGATAAAGACTATTTCAAGAAACAAACAAGGACCCTACACACTGATCAAGGGATCAAACCAAGGAGAGGATATAAGAAATGCAAATACTTATGAACCCAACCGAGGAGCACTTCAATACATAAGGGATATCCTAACAGCCATGAAGCGGAACTTGACAGTGAAACCATAAGAGTAGGGGACATTACCACCCCACAATCACCAATGGATAGATCATCCAAAATGAAACTAAATCAGGAAACATAAGCTTTCAATGACGCGTTGAACAAGAGGGAATTCATTCATATGTATACAACATTCTATTGCAAAACAACAGAAAACAGTTTCTCCTCAGGTACTCATGAAACACTCTCCAAGATATATCATATGTAGGGTCACAAATAAAGCCTTAGAAAACTAAGAAAATTGAAATAGCATCAGGTATAATTTCCACAAACAGTGCTATGAAACTAGATAGGAATTAAAAGAAAAAAAAACTGTACATAATACAAACACATGGAAGCTAAACAAAACGCTGTTACATAACCAAGAATACACTGCAGAAAACCAAGATGGGGTCACAAATACCTGGGAAAAATTGAAAATGAAAATAGGAACACCCAAATCTGTGCAATGAAACAAATGCAACTCTAAAAGCAGAGCTTTGCGAGCAAAGAAGCGAAAAGGTAATCTCTCCCAGCACCGGCACGAAGAGTGGAAGAAATCTCCACATTCAATGTCAAGTACCCCGCATCTCTTGAACACCTGAATAGAACAATGAATCAGTCCAATATAGAGAAGGTGGACTTTGTGAGCATAGATATATTAGTTTTTCCACTTTTTCACTTTTTGTGAGTGTGTAGGTGTATGCTACTGTGAGTCGTTTTGTCTGTATAGCTAAGCTTTAACCATTTGTGCTAGAGTTCTGTGTGGCTGTTTTTTTTTTTTACTTTTTAAAATTTTCTCGTAATAAATATTTTTTATTTTAATAACTTCATTTTATTTGATTTTACTTTATTTTGTTTTATTTTATCCTCACTCTTTGTTTCCTTCTCTTTTTTCTCCCACTTATTCTGAGCTGTGAGGATGAAAGTCTCTAGGTGCTCTAACCAGGAGTCAGTGCTCTCCATCTGAGGTGGGAAAACCCACTTCAGGACACTGGTCCACAGGAGACCTGACAGCTCCACATAATATCAAATGGAGAAAATCTCCCAGAGATTTCCTTCTCAAGGCCAAGACCCACATTCACTCAGTGACCAGCAAGCTACAGTGCTGGACACTGTATGCCAAACAATGAGCAAGACAGACACAGCCCCATCCGTTATCAGAGAGGATGCCTTAAATCATAATAAGGACAGAGACACCAAAATACACACCACCAGACGTGGAAGTGCCCACCAGAAAGAAAAGATCCAGCCTCATCTTCCAGAACACAAGCACAACTCCCCTCAACCAAGAAGCATACAGAAGCCACTGAACAAACCTTAGCCGCTGAGGCAGACACCAAAAACAATAATAACTACGGGCATGACACCTGTGAAAAGGAACCCCAAGCACATTAAGTTAAGCAAAATGAGGAGACCAAAAAACACACAGCAGACGAAGCAGCAAGGTCAAAACGCAACAGACCTAACAAAGGAAGAGGAAATAGGCAGTCTACCCGAAAAAGAATTCAGAATCATGATAGGAAAGACGATTCAACATCGTAGAAATAGGAGAGAGAAAATACAAGAAATGTTTCACAAGGGTCGACAAGAACTGAAGAGCAAACAAACAATGATGAAGAACACAATAAATGAAAATAATTATTCTCTAGCATTGATCACTAACACAATAAATGAGGCAGAAGAACGGTTAAGTGACCTGGAAGATAAAATAGTTCAAATAAATACTGCGGATCAAAATAAAGAATAAAGAAAGAAAGGAAAGGAGGACAGTCACAGCGACCCTTGGAACAACATTAAATGCACGAACATTCGAATTATATGGGTCTCAGAAGAAGAATAGAAATAGAAAAGGAGTCAGAATATACTTGAAGAGATTATAGTTGAAAACTTCCCTAGTAAGGGAAACGAAAGATCAAGCCAAGCCCAGGAAGCACAGAGAGTCCCATACAGGATAAATCCAAGGAGAAACACGCCAAGACACGTATTCATCAAACTATTAGAAACTAAATACATAGAAAGCATGTAAAAAGCAGCATGGGAAAAGCAGCATATACCATACAAGGGAATCCAGGTAAGTTAACAGCTGACCTTTCAGCAGAAATTCTGCCAGAGAGAAGGGAGTGGCAGTATACGTATTTAAAGAGATGAAAGGAAAAAAACCTACAACCGATGTTACTGTTCTCAGCAAGAATCTCACTGAGATTGGACGGAGAAACGAAAAACTTTACAGAAAAACACACGGTAAGAGAATTCAGCACCATGCAACAGCTTTATAACAAAGGATAAAGGAACTTCTCTAGGCAGGAATCACAAAGAAAAGAAAAGACCTCCTAGAACAAACCAAAAACAATTAACAAAACGGTAAGAGGTACATCCATATTAATAATAACGTTACATGTAAATGGATACATTGCTCCAACTACAAGTGATAGACTCCCTGAAGGGATACAACATCAAGACCATTATATGTGCTGCCTAAAAGAGGCCCACTTTAGACCTAAGGAGACATACAGACTGAAAGTGAGGAGATGGCAAGAGACATTCCATGCAAATGGAAATCAAAGGAAACCTGGAGTTACAATTCTCATATCAGGCGAAATAGACTTTAAGATAAAGACTATTACAAGAAACAAACAAGGACACTACATACTGATCAAGGGATCAAACCAAGGAGAGGATATGACAAATGCGAATACTTATGAACCCAACCGAGGAGCACTTCACTACATAACATGTATCCTAACAGCCATAAAGGGGAACTTGACACTACCACCAAAAGAGTAGGGGACATTACCACACAACTTCCACCAATGGACAGATCATCCAAAATGAAAAAAAATCAGGAAACATAAGTGATAAATGACACATTGAACAGGAGGGACTTCATTCATATTTATACAACATTCTATTGCAAAACAACAGAAAACACTTTTTCCTCAGGTGCTCATGGCACATTCTCCAAGGTATATTTCATGTAGGACCACAAATAAAGCCTTAGAAAGTTAAGAAAATTGAAACAGTATCAGGTATACTTTCCACCCACAGTGCTATGAGACTAGTTAGCCATTAAAAGGAAAAAAAACTGTAAATGATACAAACACGGGGAAGCTAAAGAAAACGCTGTTACATAACCAAGATTTCACTGCAGAAAACCAAGATGGGATCAAAAATACCTGGGAAAAAGTGACAATGAAAATAAGACCACCCAAAACTATGGTATGAAGCAAATGCAACTCTAAAAGGAGAGATGTGTGAAAAAAAAAGCCAAAGGGAAATCTCTCCCAGCAGCCGCAGGAAGAGTGGATGAAATCTGCACACTCAACGTGAAGTACTGCGCATGTGTGGAACACCTGAATACACAATGAATCAGACCAAAATTGACGAGGTGGACTTTGTGAGCAAAGACATATTATTCTTTCCAGTTTTTCACTTTTTGTGACTGTGGAGGTGTATGCTGCTGTTTGGGATTTTGTCTGTATAGCTTAGCTTTAACCATTTGTGTAGAGTTCTGTCCGTCTGTTATGTGTTTTTAGTTTTTAAAACTTTCTCTTGATACATACTTTTTATTTTAATAACTTCATTTTATTTTATTTTACTTTATTTTGTTTTATTTTATCTGCATTCTTTGTTTCCTTCTCTTTCCTCTCCCACTTTTTCTGAGCCGTGACAATGCATGTCTCTTGGTGGTCCGGCCAGGAGTCAGTGTGGTGCATCTGAGGTGGGAGAGACAACTTCAAGACACTGGTGCACAGGAGACCTGACAGCTCCACATAATATCAAAGGGAGATAAACTCCCAGAGATTTCTTTCTTAACGACAAGACCCACAATCACTCAGTGACCAGCAGTCTACAGTGCTGGACACCGTATGACAAACAATGAGCAAGACAGAAACACAGCCCCATCCTTTATCAGACAGGATGCCTTAAATCATAATAAGGACGGAGACACCAAAATACACACCACCAGACGTGGACTTGCCCACCAGAAATAAAAGATCCAGCCTCATCTTCCAGAACACAAGCACAGCTCCCCTCAACCAAGAAGCATACAGAACCCACTGAACAAACCTTAACCGCTGGGGACAGACACCAAAGACAGCAATAACTACGGGCATGCCGCCTGTGAAAAGGAAACCCAAGCACAGTAAGTTAAGCAAAATGAGGAGACCAAAAAACACACAGCAGACGAAGCAGCAAGGTCAAAACGCACCTGACCTAACAAAGGAAGAGGAAATAGGCAGTCTACCCGAAAAAGAATTCAGAATAATGATAGGAAAGACGATTCAACATCGTGGAAATAGGAGAGAGAAAATACAAGAAACGTTTCACAAGGGTCGACAAGAACTGAAGAGCAAACAAACAATGATGAAGACCAAAATAAATGAAAATAATTATTCTCTAGCATGGATCACTAGCACAATAAGTGAGGCAGAAGAACGGTTATGTGGCCTGGAAAATAAAATAGTTCAAATAAATACGGCGGGACAAAATAAGAAAGAAGAAAGAAAGGAATGGTGGACAGTCTTAGCGACCCTTGCGACAACATTAAACGCAACCACATTCGAATTATATGGGTCTCAGAAGAAGAAGAGAAAGAGAAAAGGCGTGAGAATATATTTGAAGAGATTATAGTTGACAACTTCCCTAGTAAGGGAACGGAAAGGGTCAATCAAGTCCAGGAAGCACAGAGAGTCCCATACAGGATAAATCCAAGGAGAAACATGCCAAGACACGTATTCATCAAACTATTAAAAACTAAATGCATAGGAAACATGTAAAAAGCAACATGGGAAAAGCACCATATACCATTCAAGGGAATCCACGTAAATTAACAGCTGACCTTACAGCAGAAATTCTGCCAGAGAGAAAGGAGTGGCAGTATACGTATTTAAAGAGATGAAAGGAAGAAAGCTACAACCGATGTTACTGTTTTCAGCAAGAATCTCATTAAAATTGGACGGAGAAACTAAAAACTTTACAGAAAAACAAACGGAAAAAGAATTCAGCACCAACAACAGCTTTATAACAAAGGATAAAGGAACTTCTCTAGGCAGGAATCACAAGGAAAAGAAAGACCTCCTAGAACAAAGCAAAAACAATTAACAAAACGGTAAGAGGAACATCCATATTGATAATTACCTTACATGTAAATAGATTCATTGCTCCAACCACAACAGATAAACTGGCTGAAGGGATACAACAACAAGCCCATTATATATGCTGCCTAGAAGAGATCCACTATAGACCTAGGGAGACATACAGACTGAAAGTGAGGAGATGGCAAGAGACATTCTATGCAAATGGAAATCAAAGGAAACCTGGAGTTACAATTCTCATATCAGAAGAAACAGACTTTAAGATAAAGACTATTTCAAGAAACAAACAAGGACCCTACACACTGATCAAGGGATCAAACCAAGGAGAGGATATAAGAAATGCAAATACTTATCAACCCAACTGAGGAGCACTTCAATACATAAGGTATATCCAACAGCCATAAAGCGGAACTTGACAGTGAAACCATAAGTGTAGGGGACATTACAACCCCACAATCACCAATGGATAGATCATCCAAAATGAAACTAAATCAGGAAACATAAGCTTTCAATGACGCGTTGAACAAGAGGGAATTCATTCATATGTATACAACATTCTATTGCAAAACAACAGAAAACACTTTCTCCTCAGGTACTCATGAAACACTCTCCAAGATATATCATATGTAGGGTCACAAATAAAGCTTTAGAAAACTAAGAAAATTGAAATAGCATCAGGTATAATTTCCACCTACAGTGCTATGAAACTAGATAGGAATTAAAAGAAAAAAAAAACTGTACATAATACAAACACATGGAAGCTAAACAAAACGCTGTTACATAACCAAGAATACACTGCAGAAAACCAAGATGGGGTCACAAATACCTGGGAAAAATTGAAAATGAAAATAGGAACACCCAAATCTCTGCAATGAAACAAATGCAACTCTAAAAGCAGAGCTGTGCGAGCAAAGAAGCGAAAAGCTAATCTCTCCCAGCACCGGTACAAAGAGTGGATGAAATCTCCACATTCAACGTCAAGTACCCCGCATCTCTGGAACACCTGAATAGAACAATGAATCAGTCCAATATTGAGAAGGTGGACTTTGTGAGCATAGATATATTAGTTTGTCCACTTTTTCACTTTTTGTGAGTGTGTAGGTGAATGCTACTGTGAGTCATTTTGTCTCTATAGCTAAGCTTTAACCATTTGTGCTAGAGTTCTGTGTGGCTGTTTTTTTTTTAACTTTTTAAAATTTTCTGGTAATAAATATTTTTTTTTATTTTAATAACTTCATTTTATTTGATTTTACTTTATTTTGTTTTATTTTATCCTCATTCTTTGTTTCCTTCTCTTTTTTCTCCCACTTATTCTGTGTTGTCAGGATCAAAGTCTCTAGGTGCTCTAACCAGGAGTCAGTCCTCTCCATCTGAGGTGGGAAAACCGACTTCAGGACACTGGTCCACAGGAGACCTGACAGCTCCACATAATATCAAATGGAGAAAATCTCCCAGAGATATCCTTCTCAAGGCCAAGACCCACATTCACTCAGTGACCAGCAAGCTACAGTGCTGGACACCGTATGCCAAACAATGAGCAAGACAGACACAGCCCCATCCGTTATCAGAGAGAATGCCTTAAATCCTAATAAGGACAGAGACACCAAAATACACACCACCAGACGTGGAAGTGCCCACCAGAAAGAAAAGATCCAGCCTCATCTTCCAGAACACAAGCACAACTCCCCTCAACCAAGAAGCATACAGAAGCCACTGAACAAACCTTAGCCGCTGAGGCAGACACCAAAAACAACAATAACTACGGGCATGACACCTGTGAAAAGGAACCCCAAGCACATTAAGTTAAGCAAAATGAGGAGACCAAAAAACACACAGCAGACGAAGCAGCAAGGTCAAAACGCACCAGACCTAACAAAGGAAGAGGAAATAGGCAGTCTACCCGAAAAAGAATTCAGAATCATGATAGGAAAGACGATTCAACATCGTAGAAATAGGAGAGAGAAAATACAAGAAACGTTTCACAAGGGTCGACAAGAACTGAAGAGCAAACAAACAATGATGAAGAACACAATAAATGAAAATAATTATTCTCTAGCATGGATCACTAGCACAATAAATGAGGCAGAAGAACGGTTAAGTGACCTGGAAGATAAAATAGTTCAAATAAATACTGCGGATCAAAATAAAGAACAAAGAAAGAAAGGAACGAGGACAGTCATAGCGACCCTTGGAACAACATTAAATGCACGAACATTCGAATTATATGGGTCTCAGAAGAAGAAGAGAAATAGAAAAGGCTTCAGAATATACTTGAAGAGATGATAGTTGAAAACTTCCCTAGTAAGGGAAACGAAAGATTAAGCCAAGCCCAGGAAGCACAGAGAGTCCCATACAGGATAAATCCAAGGAGAAACACACCAAGACACGTATTCATCAAACTATTAGAAACTAAATACATAGAAAGCATGTAAAAAGCAGCATGGGAAAAGCAGCATATACCATACAAGGGAATCCACGTAAGTTAACAGCTGACCTTTCAGCAGAAATTCTGCCAGAGAGAAGGGAGTGGCAGTATACGTATTTAAAGAGATGAAAGGAAAAAAACCTACAACCGATGTTACTGTTCTCAGCAAGAATCTCACTGAGATTGGACGGAGAAACGAAAAACTTTACAGAAAAACACACGGTAAGAGAATTCAGCACCATGCAACAGCTTTATAAAAAAGGATAAAGGAACTTCTCTAGGCAGGAATCACAAAGAAAAGAAAAGACCTCCTAGAACAAACCAAAAACAATTAACAAAACGGTAAGAGGTACATCCATATTAATAATAACGTTACATGTAAATGGATACATTGCTCCAACTACAAGTGATAGACTCCCTGAAGGGATACAACATCAAGACCATTATATGTGCTGCCTAAAAGAGACCCACTTTAGACCTAGGGAGACATACAGACTGAAAGTGAGGAGATGGCAAGAGACATTCCATGCAAATGGAAATCAAAGGAAACCTGGAGTTACAATTCTCATATCAGGCGAAATAGACTTTAAGATAAAGACTATTACAAGAAACAAACAAGGACACTACATACTGATCAAGGGATCAAACCACGGAGAGGATATGACAAATGCGAATACTTATGAACCCAACCGAGGAGCACTTCAATACATAACATGTATCCTAACAGCCATAAAGGGGAACTTGACACTACCACCAAAAGAGTAGGGGACATTACCACACAACTTCCACCAATGGACAGATCATCCAAAATGAAAAAAAATCAGGAAAAATAAGTTTTAAATGACACATTGAACAGGAGGGACTTCATTCATATGTATACAACATTCTATTGCAAAACAACAGAAAACACTTTTTTCTCAGGTGCTCATGGCACATTCTCCAAGGTATATTTCATGTAGGACCACAAATAAAGCCTTAGAAAGTTAAGAAAATTGAAACAGTATCAGGTATACTTTCCACCCACAGTGCTATGAAACTAGTTAGCCATTAAAAGGAAAAAAAACTGTAAATGATACAAACACGGGGAAGCTAAAGAAAACGCTGTTACATAACCAAGATTTCACTGCAGAAAACCAAGATGGGATCAAAAATACCTGGGAAAAAGTGACAATGAAAATAAGACCACCCAAAACTATGGTGTGAAGCAAATGCAACTGTAAAAGTAGAGCTGTGTGAAAAAAAAAGCCAAAGGGAAATCTCTCCCAGCAGCCGCAGGAAGAGTGGATGAAATCTGCACACTCAACGTGAAGCACCGCGCATCTGTGGAACACCTGAATACACAATGAATCAGACCAAAATTGACGAGGTGGACTTTGTGAGCAAAGACATATTATTCTTTCCAGTTTTTCACTTTTTGTGACTGTGGAGGTGTATGCTGCTGTTTGGGATTTTGTCTGTATAGCTTAGCTTTAACCATTTGTGTAGAGTTCTGTCCGTCTGTTATGTGTTTTTAGTTTTTAAAACTTTCTCTTGATACATACTTTTTATTTTAATAACTTCATTTTATTTTATATTACTTTATTTTGTTTTATTTTATCTGCATTCTTTGTTTCCTTCTCTTTCCTCTCCCACTTTTTCTGAGCCGTGACGATGCATGTCTCTTGGTGGTCCGGCCAGGAGTCAGTGTGGTGCATCTGAGGTGGGAGAGACAACTTCAAGACACTGGTGCACAGGAGACCTGACAGCTCCACATAATATCAAAGGGAGATAAACTCCCAGAGATTTCTTTCTTAACGACAAGACCCACAATCACTCAGTGACCAGCAGTCTACAGTGCTGGACACCGTATGACAAACAATGAGCAAGACAGAAACACAGCCCCATCCTTTATCAGACAGAATGCCTTAAATCATAATAAGGACGGAGACACCAAAATACACACCACCAGACGTGGACTTGCCCACCAGAAATAAAAGATCCAGCCTCATCTTCCAGAACACAAGCACAGCTCCCCTCAACCAAGAAGCATACAGAACCCACTGAACAAACCTTAACCGCTGGGGACAGACACCAAAGACAGCAATAACTACGGGCATGCCGCCTGTGAAAAGGAAACCCAAGCACAGTAAGTTAAGCAAAATGAGGAGACCAAAAAACACACAGCAGACGAAGCAGCAAGGTCAAAACGCACCAGACCTAACAAATGAAGAGGAAATAGGCAGTCCACCCGAAAAAGAATTCAGAATAATGATAGGAAAGACGATTCAACATCGTGGAAATAAGAGAGAGAAAATACAAGAAATGTTTCCCAAGGGTCGACAAGAACTGAAGAGCAAACAAACAATGATGAAGACCAAAATAAATGAAAATAATTATTCTCTAGCATGGATCACTAGCACAATAAGTGAGGCAGAAGAACGGTTATGTGGCCTGGAAAATAAAATAGTTCAAATAAATACGGCGGGACAAAATAAGAAAGAAGAAAGAAAGGAATGGTGGACAGTCTTAGCGACCCTTGCGACAACATTAAACACAACCACATTCGAATTATACGGGTCTCAGAAGAAGAAGAGAAATAGAAAAGGCGTGAGAATATATTTGAAGAGATTATAGTTGACAACGTCCCCAGTAAGGGAACGGAAAGGGTCAATCAAGTCCAGGAAGCACAGAGAGTCCCATACAGGATAAATCCAAGGAGAAACACGCCAAGACACGTATTCATCAAACTATTAAAAACTAAATGCATAGGAAACATGTAAAAAGCAACATGGGAAAAGCACCATATACCATTCAAGGGAATCCACGTAAGTTAACAGCTCACCTTACAGCAGAAATCCTGCCAGAGAGAAAGGAGTGGCAGTATACGTATTTAAAGAGATGAAAGGAAGAAAGCTACAACCGATGTTACTGTTTTCAGCAAGAATCTCATTGAGATTGGACGGAGAAACTAAAAACTTTACAGAAAAACAAACGGAAAAAGAATTCAGCACCAACAACAGCTTTATAACAAAGGATAAAGGAACTTCTCTAGGCAGGAATCACAAGGAAAAGAAAGACCTCCTAGAACAAAGCAAAAACAATTAACAAAACGGTAAGAGGAACATCCATATTGATAATTACCTTACATGTAAATGGATTCATTGCTCCAACCACAACAGATAAACTGGCTGAAGGGATACAACAACAAGCCCATTATATATGCTGCCTAGAAGAGATCCACTATAGACCTAGGGAGACATACAGACTGAAAGTGAGGAGATGGCAAGAGACATTCTATGCAAATGGAAATCAAAGGAAACCTGGAGTTACAATTCTCATATCAGAAGAAATAGACTTTAAGATAAAGACTATTTCAAGAAACAAACAAGGACCCTACACACTGATCAAGGGATCAAACCAAGGAGAGGATATAAGAAATGCAAATACTTATCAACCCAACTGAGGAGCACTTCAATACATAAGGTATATCCTAACAGCCATAAAGCGGAACTTGACAGTGAAACCAAAAGAGTAGGGGACATTACCACCCCACAATCACCAATGGATAGATCATCCAAAATGAAACTAAATCAGGAAACATAAGCTTTCAATGACGCGTTGAACAAGAGGGAATTCATTCATATGTATACAACATTCTATTGCAAAACAACAGAAAACACTTTCTCCTCAGGTACTCATGAAACACTCTCCAAGATATATCATATGTAGGGTCACAAATAAAGCCTTAGAAAACTAAGAAAATTGAAATAGCATCAGGTATAATTTCCACCTACAGTGCTATGAAACTAGATAGGAATTAAAAGAAAAAAAAAACTGTACATAATACAAACACATGGAAGCTAAACAAAACGCTGTTACATAACCAAGAATACACTGCAGAAAACCAAGATGGCGTCACAAATACCTGGGAAAAATTGAAAATGAAAATAGGAACACCCAAATCTCTGCAATGAAACAAATGCAACTCTAAAAGCAGAGCTGTGCGAGCAAAGAAGCGAAAAGCTAATCTCTCCCAGCACCGGCACAAAGAGTGGATGAAATCTCCACATTCAACGTCAAGTACCCCGCATCTCTGGAACACCTGAATAGAACAATGAATCAGTCCAATATTGAGAAGGTGGACTTTGTGAGCATAGATATATTAGTTTTTCCACTTTTTCACTTTTTGTGAGTGTGTAGGTGAATGCTACTGTGAGTCATTTTGTCTCTATAGCTAAGCTTTAACCATTTGTGCTAGAGTTCTGTGTGGCTGTTTTTTTTTTAACTTTTTAAAATTTTCTGGTAATAAATTTTTTTTTATTTTAATAACTTCATTTTTTTGATTTTACTTTATTTTGTTTTATTTTATCCTCATTCTTTGTTTCCTTCTCTTTTTTCTCCCACTTATTCTGAGTTGTCAGGATCAAAGTCTCTAGGTGCTCTAACCAGGAGTCAGTCCTCTCCATCTGAGGTGGGAAAACCGACTTCAGGACACTGGTCCACAGGAGACCTGACAGCTCCACATAATATCAAATGGAGAAAATCTCCCAGAGATATCCTTCTCAAGGCCAAGACCCACATTCACTCAGTGACCAGCAAGCTACAGTGCTGGACACCGTATGCCAAACAATGAGCAAGACAGACACAGCCCCATCCGTTATCAGAGAGAATGCCTTAAATCCTAATTAGGACAGAGACACCAAAATACACACCACCAGACGTGGAAGTGCCCACCAGAAAGAAAAGATCCAGCCTCATCTTCCAGAACACAAGCACAACTCCCCTCAACCAAGAAGCATACAGAAGCCACTGAACAAACCTTAGCCGCTGAGGCAGACACCAAAAACAACAATAACTACGGGCATGACACCTGTGAAAAGGAACCCCAAGCACATTAAGTTAAGCAAAATGAGGAGACCAAAAAACACACAGCAGACGAAGCAGCAAGGTCAAAACGCACCAGACCTAACAAAGGAAGAGGAAATAGGCAGTCTACCCGAAAAAGAATTCAGAATCATGATAGGAAAGACGATTCAACATCGTAGAAATAGGAGAGAGAAAATACAAGAAACGTTTCACAAGGGTCGACAAGAACTGAAGAGCAAACAAACAATGATGAAGAACACAATAAATGAAAATAATTATTCTCTAGCATGGATCACTAGCACAATAAATGAGGCAGAAGAACGGTTAAGTGACCTGGAAGATAAAATAGTTCAAATAAATACTGCGGATCAAAATAAAGAACAAAGAAAGAAAGGAACGAGGACAGTCATAGCGACCCTTGGAACAACATTAAATGCACGAACATTCGAATTATATGGGTCTCAGAAGAAGAAGAGAAATAGAAAAGGCTTCAGAATATACTTGAAGAGATGATAGTTGAAAACTTCCCTAGTAAGGGAAACGAAAGATTAAGCCAAGCCCAGGAAGCACAGAGAGTCCCATACAGGATAAATCCAAGGAGAAACACACCAAGACACGTATTCATCAAACTATTAGAAACTAAATACATAGAAAGCATGTAAAAAGCAGCATGGGAAAAGCAGCATATACCATACAAGGGAAACCACGTAAGTTAACAGCTGACCTTTCAGCAGAAATTCTGCCAGAGAGAAGGGAGTGGCAGTATACGTATTTAAAGAGATGAAAGGAAAAAAACCTACAACCGATGTTACTGTTCTCAGCAAGAATCTCACTGAGATTGGACGGAGAAACGAAAAACTTTACAGAAAAACACACGGTAAGAGAATTCAGCACCATGCAACAGCTTTATAAAAAAGGATAAAGGAACTTCTCTAGGCAGGAATCACAAAGAAAAGAAAAGACCTCCTAGAACAAACCAAAAACAATTAACAAAACGGTAAGAGGTACATCCATATTAATAATAACGTTACATGTAAATGGATACATTGCTCCAACTACAAGTGATAGACTCCCTGAAGGGATACAACATCAAGACCATTATATGTGCTGCCTAAAAGAGACCCACTTTAGACCTAGGGAGACATACAGACTGAAAGTGAGGAGA
Source organism: Balaenoptera physalus (assembly GCF_965194825.1). Lineage (NCBI taxonomy): Eukaryota > Metazoa > Chordata > Mammalia > Artiodactyla > Balaenopteridae > Balaenoptera > Balaenoptera physalus. The sequence continues at coordinate 21,822,431 of NC_138904.1, forward strand.
TGGCAAGAGACATTCCATGCAAATGGAAATCAAAGGAAACCTGGAGTTACAATTCTCATATCAGGCGAAATAGACTTTAAGATAAAGACTATTACAAGAAACAAACAAGGACACTACATACTGATCAAGGGATCAAACCAAGGAGAGGATATGACAAATGCGAATACTTATGAACCCAACCGAGGAGCACTTCAATACATAACATGTATCCTAACTGCCATAAAGAGGAACTTGACACTACCACCAAAAGAGTAGGGGACATTACCACACAACTTCCACCAATGGACAGATCATCCAAAATGAAAAAAAATCAGGAAACATAAGTGATAAATGACACATTGAACAGGAGGGACTTCATTCATATGTATACAACATTCTATTGCAAAACAACAGAAAACACTTTTTCCTCAGGTGCTCATGGCACATTCTCCAAGGTATATTTCATGTAGGACCACAAATAAAGCCTTAGAAAGTTAAGAAAATTGAAACAGTATCAGGTATACTTTCCACCCACAGTGCTATGAAACTAGTTAGCCATTAAAAGCAAAAAAAAATGTAAATGATACAAACACGGGGAAGCTAAAGAAAACGCTGTTACATAACCAAGATTTCACTGCAGAAAACCAAGATGGGATCAAAAATACCTGGGAAAAAGTGACAATGAAAATAAGACCACCCAAAACTATGGTATGAAGCAAATGCAACTGTAAAAGGAGAGCTGTGTGAAAAAAAAAGCCAAAGGGAAATCTCTCCCAGCAGCCGCAGGAAGAGTGGATGAAATCTGCACACTCAACGTGAAGTACCGCGCATCTGTGGAACACCTGAATACACAATGAATCAGACCAAAATTGACGAGGTGGACTTTGTGAGCAAAGACATATTATTCTTTCCAGTTTTTCACTTTTTGTGACTGTGGAGGTGTATGCTGCTGTTTGGGATTTTGTCTGTATAGCTTAGCTTTAACCATTTGTGTAGAGTTCTGTCCGTCTGTTATGTGTTTTTAGTTTTTAAAACTTTCTCTTGATACATACTTTTTATTTTAATAACTTCATTTTATTTTATTTTACTTTATTTTGTTTTATTTTATCTGCATTCTTTGTTTCCTTCTCTTTCCTCTCCCACTTTTTCTGAGCCGTGACGATGCATGTCTCTTGGTGGTCCGGCCAGGAGTCAGTGTGGTGCATCTGAGGTGGGAGAGACAACTTCAAGACACTGGTGCACAGGAGACCTGACAGCTCCACATAATATCAAAGGGAGATAAACTCCCAGAGATTTCTTTCTTAACGACAAGACCCACAATCACTCAGTGACCAGCAGTCTACAGTGCTGGACACCGTATGACAAACAATGAGCAAGACAGAAACACAGCCCCATCCTTTATCAGACAGGATGCCTTAAATCATAATAAGGACGGAGACACCAAAATACACACCACCAGACGTGGACTTGCCCACCAGAAATAAAAGATCCAGCCTCATCTTCCAGAACACAAGCACAGCTCCCCTCAACCAAGAAGCATACAGAACCCACTGAACAAACCTTAACCGCTGGGGACAGACACCAAAGACAGCAATAACTACGGGCATGCCGCCTGTGAAAAGGAAACCCAAGCACAGTAAGTTAAGCAAAATGAGGAGACCAAAAAACACACAGCAGACGAAGCAGCAAGGTCAAAACGCACCTGACCTAACAAAGGAAGAGGAAATAGGCAGTCTACCCGAAAAAGAATTCAGAATAATGATAGGAAAGACGATTCAACATCGTGGAAATAGGAGAGAGAAAATACAAGAAACGTTTCACAAGGGTCGACAAGAACTGAAGAGCAAACAAACAATGATGAAGACCAAAATAAATGAAAATAATTATTCTCTAGCATGGATCACTAGCACAATAAGTGAGGCAGAAGAACGGTTATGTGGCCTGGAAAATAAAATAGTGCAAATAAATACGGCGGGACAAAATAAGAAAGAAGAAAGAAAGGAATGGTGGACAGTCTTAGCGACCCTTGCGACAACATTAAACGCAACCACATTCGAATCATATGGGTCTCAGAAGAAGAAGAGAAATAGAAAAGGCGTGAGAATATATTTGAAGAGATTATAGTTGACAACTTCCCTAGTAAGGGAACGGAAATGGTCAATCAAGTCCAGGAAGCACAGAGAGTCCCATACAGGATAAATCCAAGGAGAAACACGCCAAGACACGTATTCATCAAACTATTAAAAACTAAATGCATAGGAAACATGTAAAAAGCAACATGGGAAAAGCACCATATACCATTCAAGGGAATCCACGTAAATTAACAGCTGACCTTACAGCAGAAATTCTGCCAGAGAGAAAGGAGTGGCAGTATACGTATTTAAAGAGATGAAAGGAAGAAAGCTACAACCGATGTTACTGTTTTCAGCAAGAATCTCATTGAAATTGGACGGAGAAACTAAAAACTTTACAGAAAAACAAACAGAAAAAGAATTCAGCACCAACAACAGCTTTATAACAAAGGATAAAGGAACTTCTCTAGGCAGGAATCACAAGGAAAAGAAAGACCTCCTAGAACAAAGCAAAAACAATTAACAAAACGGTAAGAGGAACATCCATATTGATAATTACCTTACATGTAAATGGATTCATTGCTCCAACCACAACAGATAAACTGGCTGAAGGGATACAACAACAAGCCCATTATATATGCTGCCTAGAAGAGATCCACTATAGACCTAGGGAGACATACAGACTGAAAGTGAGGAGATGGCAAGAGACATTCTATGCACATGGAAATCAAAGGAAACCTGGAGTTACAATTCTCATATCAGAAGAAATAGACTTTAAGATAAAGACTATTTCAAGAAACAAACAAGGACCCTACACACTGATCAAGGGATCAAACCAAGGAGAGGATATAAGAAATGCAAATACTTATCAACCCAACTGAGGAGCACTTCAATACATAAGGTATATCCTAACAGCCATAAAGCGGAACTTGACAGTGAAACCATAAGAGTAGGGGACATTACCACCCCACAATCACCAATGGATAGATCATCCAAAATGAAACTAAATCAGGAAACATAAGCTTTCAATGACGCGTTGAACAAGAGGGAATTCATTCATATGTATACAACATTCTATTGCAAAACAACAGAAAACACTTTCTCCTCAGGTACTCATGAAACACTCTCCAAGATATATCATATATAGGGTCACAAATAAAGCCTTAGAAAACTAAGAAAATTGAAATAGCATCAGGTATAATTTCCACCTACAGTGCTATGAAACTAGATAGGAATTAAAAGAAAAAAAAAACTGTACATAATATAAACACATGGAAGCTAAACAAAACGCTGTTACATAACCAAGAATACATTGCAGAAAACCAAGATGGGGTCACAAATACCTGGGAAAAATTGAAAATGAAAATAGGAACACCCAAATCTCTGCAATGAAACAAATGCAACTCTAAAAGCAGAGCTGTGCGAGCAAAGAAGCGCAAAGCTAATCTCTCCCAACACCGGCACAAAGAGTGGATGAAATCTCCACATTCAACGTCAAGTACCCCGCATCTCTGGAACACCTGAATAGAACAATGAATCAGTCCAATATTGAGAAGGTGGACTTTGTGAGCATAGATATATTAGTTTTTCCACTTTTTCACTTTTTGTGAGTGTGTAGGTGAATGCTACTGTGAGTCATTTTGTCTCTATAGCTAAGCTTTAACCATTTGTGCTAGAGTTCTGTGTGGCTGTTTTTTTTTTAACTTTTTAAAATTTTCTGGTAATAAATATTTTTTTTTATTTTAATAACTTCATTTTATTTGATTTTACTTTATTTTGTTTTATTTTATCCTCATTCTTTGTTTCCTTCTCTTTTTTCTCCCACTTATTCTGAGTTGTGAGGATCAAAGTCTCTAGGTGCTCTAACCAGGAGTCAGTCCTCTCCATCTGAGGTGGGAAAACCGACTTCAGGACACTGGTCCACAGGAGACCTGACAGCTCCACATAATATCAAATGGAGAAAATCTCCCAGAGATATCCTTCTCAAGGCCAAGACCCACATTCACTCAGTGACCAGCAAGCTACAGTGCTGGACACCGTATGCCAAACAATGAGCAAGACAGACACAGCCCCATCCGTTATCAGAGAGAATGCCTTAAATCCTAATAAGGACAGAGACACCAAAATACACACCACCAGACGTGGAAGTGCCCACCAGAAAGAAAAGATCCAGCCTCATCTTCCAGAACACAAGCACAACTCCCCTCAACCAAGAAGCATACAGAAGCCACTGAACAAACCTTAGCCGCTGAGGCAGACACCAAAAACAACAATAACTACGGGCATGACACCTGTGAAAAGGAACCCCAAGCACATTAAGTTAAGCAAAATGAGGAGACCAAAAAACACACAGCAGACGAAGCAGCAAGGTCAAAACGCACCAGACCTAACAAAGGAAGAGGAAATAGGCAGTCTACCCGAAAAAGAATTCAGAATCATGATAGGAAAGACGATTCAACATCGTAGAAATAGGAGAGAGAAAATACAAGAAACGTTTCACAAGGGTCGACAAGAACTGAAGAGCAAACAAACAATGATGAAGAACACAATAAATGAAAATAATTATTCTCTAGCATGGATCACTAGCACAATAAATGAGGCAGAAGAACGGTTAAGTGACCTGGAAGATAAAATAGTTCAAATAAATACTGCGGATCAAAATAAAGAACAAAGAAAGAAAGGAACGAGGACAGTCATAGCGACCCTTGGAACAACATTAAATGCACGAACATTCGAATTATATGGGTCTCAGAAGAAGAAGAGAAATAGAAAAGGCTTCAGAATATACTTGAAGAGATGATAGTTGAAAACTTCCCTAGTAAGGGAAACGAAAGATTAAGCCAAGCCCAGGAAGCACAGAGAGTCCCATACAGGATAAATCCAAGGAGAAACACACCAAGACACGTATTCATCAAACTATTAGAAACTAAATACATAGAAAGCATGTAAAAAGCAGCATGGGAAAAGCAGCATATACCATACAAGGGAATCCACGTAAGTTAACAGCTGACCTTTCAGCAGAAATTCTGCCAGAGAGAAGGGAGTGGCAGTATACGTATTTAAAGAGATGAAAGGGAAAAAACCTACAACCGATGTTACTGTTCTCAGCAAGAATCTCACTGAGATTGGACGGAGAAACGAAAAACTTTACAGAAAAACACACGGTAAGAGAATTCAGCACCATGCAACAGCTTTATAACAAAGGATAAAGGAACTTCTCTAGGCAGGAATCACAAAGAAAAGAAAAGACCTCCTAGAACAAACCAAAAACAATTAACAAAACGGTAAGAGGTACATCCATATTAATAATAACGTTACATGTAAATGGATACATTGCTCCAACTACAAGTGATAGACTCCCTGAAGGGATACAACATCAAGACCATTATATGTGCTGCCTAAAAGAGACCCACTTTAGACCTAGGGAGACATACAGACTGAAAGTGAGGAGATGGCAAGAGACATTCCATGCAAATGGAAATCAAAGGAAACCTGGAGTTACACTTCTCATATCAGGCGAAATAGACTTTAAGATAAAGACTATTACAAGAAACAAACAAGGACACTACATACTGATCAAGGGATCAAACCAAGGAGAGGATATGACAAATGCGAATACTTATGAACCCAACCGAGGAGCACTTCAATACATAACATGTATCCTAACAGCCATAAAGGGGAACTTGACACTACCACCAAAAGAGTAGGGGACATTATCACACAACTTCCACCAATGGACAGATCATCCAAAATGAAAAAAAATCAGGAAACATAAGTTTTAAATGACACATTGAACAGGAGGGACTTCATTCATATGTATACAACATTCTATTGCAAAACAACAGAAAACACTTTTTCCTCAGGTGCTCATGGCACATTCTCCAAGGTATATTTCATGTAGGACCACAAATAAAGCCTTAGAAAGTTAAGAAAATTGAAACAGTATCAGGTATACTTTCCACCCACAGTGCTATGAAACTAGTTAGCCATTAAAAGCAAAAAAAAATGTAAATGATACAAACACGGGGAAGCTAAAGAAAACGCTGTTACATAACCAAGATTTCACTGCAGAAAACCAAGATGGGATCAAAAATACCTGGCAAAAAGTGACAATGAAAATAAGACCACCCAAAACTATGGTATGAAGCAAATGCAACTGTAAAAGGAGAGCTGTGTGAAAAAAAAAGCCAAAGGGAAATCTCTCCCAGCAGCCGCAGGAAGAGTGGATGAAATCTGCACACTCAACGTGAAGTACCGCGCATCTGTGGAACACCTGAATACACAATGAATCAGACCAAAATTGACGAGGTGGACTTTGTGAGCAAAGACATATTATTCTTTCCAGTTTTTCACTTTTTGTGACTGTGGAGGTGTATGCTGCTGTTTGGGATTTTGTCTGTATAGCTTAGCTTTAACCATTTGTGTAGAGTTCTGTCCGTCTGTTATGTGTTTTTAGTTTTTAAAACTTTCTCTTGATACATACTTTTTATTTTAATAACTTCATTTTATTTTATTTTACTTTATTTTGTTTTATTTTATCTGCATTCTTTGTTTCCTTCTCTTTCCTCTCCCACTTTTTCTGAGCCGTGACGATGCATGTCTCTTGGTGTTCCGGCCAGGAGTCAGTGTGGTGCATCTGAGGTGGGAGAGACAACTTGAAGACACTGGTGCACAGGAGACCTGACAGCTCCACATAATATCAAAGGGAGATAAACTCCCAGAGATTTCTTTCTTAACGACAAGACCCACAATCACTCAGTGACCAGCAGTCTACAGTGCAGGACACCGTATGACAAACAATGAGCAAGACAGAAACACAGCCCCATCCTTTATCAGACAGGATGCCTTAAATCATAATAAGGACGGAGACACCAAAATACACACCACCAGACGTGGACTTGCCCACCAGAAATAAAAGATCCAGCCTCATCTTCCAGAACACAAGCACAGCTCCCCTCAACCAAGAAGCATACAGAACCCACTGAACAAACCTTAACCGCTGGGGACAGACACCAAAGACAGCAATAACTACGGGCATGCCGCCTGTGAAAAGGAAACCCAAGCACAGTAAGTTAAGCAAAATGAGGAGACCAAAAAACACACAGCAGACGAAGCAGCAAGGTCAAAACGCACCTGACCTAACAAAGGAAGAGGAAATAGGCAGTCTACCCGAAAAAGAATTCAGAATAATGATAGGAAAGACGATTCAACATCGTGGAAATAGGAGAGAGAAAATACAAGAAACGTTTCACAAGGGTCGACAAGAACTGAAGAGCAAACAAACAATGATGAAGACCAAAATAAATGAAAATAATTATTCTCTAGCATGGATCACTAGCACAATAAGTGAGGCAGAAGAACGGTTATGTGGCCTGGAAAATAAAATAGTTCAAATAAATACTGCGGGACAAAATAAGAAAGAAGAAAGAAAGGAATGGTGGACAGTCTTAGCGACCCTTGCGACAACATTAAACGCAACCACATTCGAATTATATGGGTCTCAGAAGAAGAAGAGAAATAGAAAAGGCGTGAGAATATATTTGAAGAGATTATAGTTGACAACTTCCCTAGTAAGGGAACGGAAAGGGTCAATCAAGTCCAGGAAGCACAGAGAGTCCCATACAGGATAAATCCAAGGAGAAACACGCCAAGACACGTATTCATCAAACTATTAAAAACTAAATGCATAGGAAACATGTAAAAAGCAACATGGGAAAAGCACCATATACCATTCAAGGGAATCCACGTAAATTAACAGCTGACCTTACAGCAGAAATTCTGCCAGAGAGAAAGGAGTGGCAGTATACGTATTTAAAGAGATGAAAGGAAGAAAGCTACAACCGATGTTACTGTTTTCAGCAAGAATCTCATTGAAATTGGACGGAGAAACTAAAAACTTTACAGAAAAACAAACGGAAAAAGAATTCATCACCAACAACAGCTTTATAACAAAGGATAAAGGAACTTCTCTAGGCAGGAATCACAAGGAAAAGAAAGACCTCCTAGAACAAAGCAAAAACAATTAACAAAACGGTAAGAGGAACATCCATATTGATAATTACCTTACATGTAAATGGATTCATTGCTCCAACCACAACAGATAAACTGGCTGAAGGGATACAACAACAAGCCCATTATATATGCTGCCTAGAAGAGATCCACTATAGACCTAGGGAGACATACAGACTGAAAGTGAGGAGATGGCAAGAGACATTCTATGCAAAAGGAAATCAAAGGAAACCTGGAGTTATAATTCTCATATCAGAAGAAATAGACTTTAAGATAAAGACTATTTCAAGAAACAAACAAGGACCCTACACACTGATCAAGGGATCAAACCAAGGAGAGGATATAAGAAATGCAAATACTTATCAACCCAACTGAGGAGCACTTCAATACATAAGGTATATCCTAACAGCCATAAAGCGGAACTTGACAGTGAAACCATAAGAGTAGGGGACATTACCACCCCACAATCACCAATGGATAGATCATCCAAAATGAAACTAAATCAGGAAACATAAGCTTTCAATGACGCGTTGAACAAGAGGGAATTCATTCATATGTATACAACATTCTATTGCAAAACAACAGAAAACACTTTCTCCTCAGGTACTCATGAAACACTCTCCAAGATATATCATATATAGGGTCACAAATAAAGCCTTAGAAAACTAAGAAAATTGAAATAGCATCAGGTATAATTTCCACCTACACTGCTATGAAACTAGATAGGAATTAAAAGAAAAAAAAAACTGTACATAATATAAACACATGGAAGCTAAACAAAACGCTGTTACATAACCAAGAATACATTGCAGAAAACCAAGATGGGGTCACAAATACCTGGGAAAAATTGAAAATGAAAATAGGAACACCCAAATCTCTGCAATGAAACAAATGCAACTCTAAAAGCAGAGCTGTGCGAGCAAAGAAGCGCAAAGCTAATCTCTCCCAACACCGGCACAAAGAGTGGATGAAATCTCCACATTCAACGTCAAGTACCCCGCATCTCTGGAACACCTGAATAGAACAATGAATCAGTCCAATATTGAGAAGGTGGACTTTGTGAGCATAGATATATTAGTTTTTCCACTTTTTCACTTTTTGTGAGTGTGTAGGTGAATGCTACTGTGAGTCATTTTGTCTCTATAGCTAAGCTTTAACCATTTGTGCTAGAGTTCTGTGTGGCTGTTTTTTTTTTAACTTTTTAAAATTTTCTGGTAATAAATATTTTTTTTATTTTAATAACTTCATTTTATTTGATTTTACTTTATTTTGTTTTATTTTATCCTCATTCTTTGTTTCCTTCTCTTTTTTCTCCCACTTATTCTGAGTTGTGAGGATCAAAGTCTCTAGGTGCTCTAACCAGGAGTCAGTCCTCTCCATCTGAGGTGGGAAAACCGACTTCAGGACACTGGTCCACAGGAGACCTGACAGCTCCACATAATATCAAATGGAGAAAATCTCCCAGAGATATCCTTCTCAAGGCCAAGACCCACATTCACTCAGTGACCAGCAAGCTACAGTGCTGGACACCGTATGCCAAACAATGAGCAAGACAGACACAGCCCCATCCGTTATCAGAGAGAATGCCTTAAATCCTAATAAGGACAGAGACACCAAAATACACACCACCAGACGTGGAAGTGCCCACCAGAAAGAAAAGATCCAGCCTCATCTTCCAGAACACAAGCACAACTCCCCTCAACCAAGAAGCGTACAGAAGCCACTGAACAAACCTTAGCCGCTGAGGCAGACACCAAAAACAACAATAACTACGGGCATGACACCTGTGAAAAGGAACCCCAAGCACATTAAGTTAAGCAAAATGAGGAGACCAAAAAACACACAGCAGACGAAGCAGCAAGGTCAAAACGCACCAGACCTAACAAAGGAAGAGGAAATAGGCAGTCTACCCGAAAAAGAATTCAGAATCATGATAGGAAAGACGATTCAACATCGTAGAAATAGGAGAGAGAAAATACAAGAAACGTTTCACAAGGGTCGAGAAGAACTGAAGAGCAAACAAACAATGATGAAGAACACAATAAATGAAAATAATTATTCTCTAGCATGGATCACTAGCACAATAAATGAAGCAGAAGAACGGTTAAGTGACCTGGAAGATAAAATAGTTCAAATAAATACTGCGGATCAAAATAAAGAACAAAGAAAGAAAGGAACGAGGACAGTCATAGCGACCCTTGGAACAACATTAAATGCACGAACATTCGAATTATATGGGTCTCAGAAGAAGAAGAGAAATAGAAAAGGCTTCAGAATATACTTGAAGAGATTATAGTTGAAAACTTCCCTAGTAAGGGAAACGAAAGATTAAGCCAAGCCCAGGAAGTACAGAGAGTCCCATACAGGATAAATCCAAGGAGAAACACACCAAGACACGTATTCATCAAACTATTAGAAACTAAATACATAGAAAGCATGTAAAAAGCAGCATGGGAAAAGCAGCATATACCATACAAGGGAATCCACGTAAGTTAACAGCTGACCTTTCAGCAGAAATTCTGCCAGAGAGAAGGGAGTGGCAGTATACGTATTTAAAGAGATGAAAGGGAAAAAACCTACAACCGATGTTACTGTTCTCAGCAAGAATCTCACTGAGATTGGACGGAGAAACGAAAAACTTTACAGAAAAACACACGGTAAGAGAATTCAGCACCATGCAACAGCTTTATAACAAAGGATAAAGGAACTTCTCTAGGCAGGAATCACAAAGAAAAGAAAAGACCTCCTAGAACAAACCAAAAACAATTAACAAAACGGTAAGAGGTACATCCATATTAATAATAACGTTACATGTAAATGGATACATTGCTCCAACTACAAGTGATAGACTCCCTGAAGGGATACAACATCAAGACCATTATATGTGCTGCCTAAAAGAGACCCACTTTAGACCTAGGGAGACATACAGACTGAAAGTGAGGAGATGGCAAGAGACATTCCATGCAAATGGAAATCAAAGGAAACCTGGAGTTACAATTCTCATATCAGGCGAAATAGACTTTAAGATAAAGACTATTACAAGAAACAAACAAGGACACTACATACTGATCAAGGGATCAAACCAAGGAGAGGATATGACAAATGCGAATACTTATGAACCCAACCGAGGAGCACTTCAATACATAACATGTATCCTAACAGCCATAAAGGGGAACTTGACACTACCACCAAAAGAGTAGGGGACATTACCACACAACTTCCACCAATGGACAGATCATCCAAAATGAAAAAAAATCAGGAAAAATAAGTTTTAAATGACACATTGAACAGGAGGGACTTCATTCATATGTATACAACATTCTATTGCAAAACAACAGAAAACACTTTTTCCTCAGGTGCTCATGGCACATTCTCCAAGGTATATTTCATGTAGGACCACAAATAAAGCCTTAGAAAGTTAAGAAAATTGAAACAGTATCAGGTATACTTTCCACCCACAGTGCTATGAAACTAGTTAGCCATTAAAAGCAAAAAAAAATGTAAATGATACAAACACGGGGAAGCTAAAGAAAACGCTGTTACATAACCAAGATTTCACTGCAGAAAACCAAGATGGGATCAAAAATACCTGGGAAAAAGTGACAATGAAAATAAGACCACCCAAAACTATGGTATGAAGCAAATGCAACTGTAAAAGGAGAGCTGTGTGAAAAAAAAAGCCAAAGGGAAATCTCTCCCAGCAGCCGCAGGAAGAGTGGATGAAATCTGCACACTCAACGTGAAGTACCGCGCATCTGTGGAACACCTGAATACACAATGAATCAGACCAAAATTGACGAGGTGGACTTTGTGAGCAAAGACATATTATTCTTTCCAGTTTTTCACTTTTTGTGACTGTGGAGGTGTATGCTGCTGTTTGGGATTTTGTCTGTATAGCTTAGCTTTAACCATTTGTGTAGAGTTCTGTCCGTCTGTTATGTGTTTTTAGTTTTTAAAACTTTCTCTTGATACATACTTTTTATTTTAATAACTTCATTTTATTTTATTTTACTTTATTTTGTTTTATTTTATCTGCATTCTTTGTTTCCTTCTCTTTCCTCTCCCACTTTTTCTGAGCCGTGACGATGCATGTCTCTTGGTGTTCCGGCCAGGAGTCAGTGTGGTGCATCTGAGGTGGGAGAGACAACTTGAAGACACTGGTGCACAGGAGACCTGACAGCTCCACATAATATCAAAGGGAGATAAACTCCCAGAGATTTCTTTCTTAACGACAAGACCCACAATCACTCAGTGACCAGCAGTCTACAGTGCAGGACACCGTATGACAGACAATGAGCAAGACAGAAACACAGCCCCATCCTTTATCAGACAGGATGCCTTAAATCATAATAAGGACGGAGACACCAAAATACACACCACCAGACGTGGACTTGCCCACCAGAAATAAAAGATCCAGCCTCATCTTCCAGAACACAAGCACAGCTCCCCTCAACCAAGAAGCATACAGAACCCACTGAACAAACCTTAACCGCTGGGGACAGACACCAAAGATAGCAATAACTACGGGCATGCCGCCTGTGAAAAGGAAACCCAAGCACAGTAAGTTAAGCAAAATGAGGAGACCAAAAAACACACAGCAGACGAAGCAGCAAGGTCAAAACGCACCTGACCTAACAAAGGAAGAGGAAATAGGCAGTCTACCCGAAAAAGAATTCAGAATAATGATAGGAAAGACGATTCAACATCGTGGAAATAGGAGAGAGAAAATACAAGAAACGTTTCACAAGGGTCGACAAGAACTGAAGAGCAAACAAACAATGATGAAGACCAAAATAAATGAAAATAATTATTCTCTAGCATGGATCACTAGCACAATAAGTGAGGCAGAAGAACGGTTATGTGGCCTGGAAAATAAAATAGTTCAAATAAATACGGCGGGACAAAATAAGAAAGAAGAAAGAAAGGAATGGTGGACAGTCTTAGCGACCCTTGCGACAACATTAAACACAACCACATTCGAATTATATGGGTCTCAGAAGAAGAAGAGAAATAGAAAAGGTGTGAGAATATATTTGAAGAGATTATAGTTGACAACTTCCCTAGTAAGGGAACGGAAAGGGTCAATCAAGTCCAGGAAGCACAGAGAGTCCCATACAGGATAAATCCAAGGAGAAAAACGCCAAGACACGTACTCATCAAACTATTAAAAACTAAATGCATAGGAAACATGTAAAAAGCAACATGGGAAAAGCACCATATACCATTCAAGGGAATCCACGTAAGTTAACAGCTGACCTTACAGCAGAAATCCTGCCAGAGAGAAAGGAGTGGCAGTATACGTATTTAAAGAGATGAAAGGAAGAAAGCTACAACCGATGTTACTGTTTTCAGCAAGAATCTCATTGAGATTGGACGGAGAAACTAAAAACTTTACAGAAAAACAAACGGAAAAAGAATTCAGCACCAACAACAGCTTTATAACAAAGGATAAAGGAACTTCTCTAGGCAGGAATCACAAGGAAAAGAAAGACCTCCTAGAACAAAGCAAAAACAATTAACAAAACGGTAAGAGGAACATCCATATTGATAATTACCTTACATGTAAATGGATTCATTGCTCCAACCACAACAGATAAACTGGCTGAAGGGATACAACAACAAGCCCATTATATATGCTGCCTAGAAGAGATCCACTATAGACCTAGGGAGACATACAGACTGAAAGTGAGGAGATGGCAAGAGACATTCTATGCAAATGGAAATCAAAGGAAACCTGGAGTTACAATTCTCATATCAGAAGAAATAGACTTTAAGATAAAGACTATTTCAAGAAACAAACAAGGACCCTACACACTGATCAAGGGATCAAACCAAGGAGAGGATATAAGAAATGCAAATACTTATCAACCCAACTGAGGAGCACTTCAATACATAAGGTATATCCTAACAGCCATAAAGCGGAACTTGACAGTGAAACCATAAGAGTAGGGGACATTACCACCCCACAATCACCAATGGATAGATCATCCAAAATGAAACTAAATCAGGAAACATAAGCTTTCAATGACGCATTGAACAAGAGGGAATTCATTCATATGTATACAACATTCTATTGCAAAACAACAGAAAACACTTTCTCCTCAGGTACTCATGAAACACTCTCCAAGATATATCATATGTAGGGTCACAAATAAAGCCTTAGAAAACTAAGAAAATTGAAATAGCATCAGGTATAATTTCCACCTACAGTGCTATGAAACTAGATAGGAATTAAAAGAAAAAAAAACTGTACATAATACAAACACATGGAAGCTAAACAAAACGCTGTTACATAACCAAGAATACACTGCAGAAAACCAAGATGGCGTCACAAATACCTGGGAAAAATTGAAAATGAAAATAGGAACACCCAAATCTCTGCAATGAAACAAATGCAACTCTAAAAGCAGAGCTGTGCGAGCAAAGAAGCGCAAAGCTAATCTCTCCCAGCACCGGCACAAAGAGTGGATGAAATCTCCACATTCAACGTCAAGTACCCCGCATCTCTGGAACACCTGAATAGAACAATGAATCAGTCCAATATTGAGAAGGTGGACTTTGTGAGCATAGATATATTAGTTTGTCCACTTTTTCACTTTTTGTGAGTGTGTAGGTGAATGCTACTGTGAGTCATTTTGTCTCTATAGCTAAGCTTTAACCATTTGTGCTAGAGTTCTGTGTGGCTGTTTTTTTTTTAACTTTTTAAAATTTTCTGGTAATAAATATTTTTTTTATTTTAATAACTTCATTTTATTTGATTTTACTTTATTTTGTTTTATTTTATCCTCATTCTTTGTTTCCTTTTCTTTTTTCTCCCACTTATTCTGAGTTGTGAGGATCAAAGTCTCTAGGTGCTCTAACCAGGAGTCAGTCCTCTCCATCTGAGGTGGGAAAACCGACTTCAGGACACTGGTCCACAGGAGACCTGACAGCTCCACATAATATCAAATGGAGAAAATCTCCCAGAGATATCCTTCTCAAGGCCAAGACCCACATTCACTCAGTGACCAGCAAGCTACAGTGCTGGACACCGTATGCCAAACAATGAGCAAGACAGACACAGCCCCATCCGTTATCAGAGAGACTGCCTTAAATCCTAATAAGGACAGAGACACCAAAATACACACCACCAGACGTGGAAGTGCCCACCAGAAAGAAAAGATCCAGCCTCATCTTCCAGAACACAAGCACAGCTCCCCTCAACCAAGAAGCATACAGAACCCACTGAACAAACCTTAGCCGCTGGGGACAGACACCAAAGACAACAATAACGACGGGCATGCCGCCTGTGAAAAGGAAACCAAAGCACAGTAAGTTAAGCAAAATGAGGAGACCAAAAAACACACAGCAGACGAAGCAGCAAGGTCAAAACGCACCAGACCTAACAAATGAAGAGGAAATAGGCTGTCCACCCGAAAAAGAATTCAGAATAATGATAGGAAAGACGATTCAACATCGTGCAAATAGGAGAGAGAAAATACAGGAAACGTTTCACAAGGGTCGACAAGAACTGAAGAGCAAACAAACAATGATGAAGAACACAATAAATGAAAATAATTATTCTCTAGCATGGATGACTAGCACGATAACTGAGGCAGAAGAACAGTTAAGTGGCCTGGAAGATAAAATAGTTCAAATAAACACTGCGGATCAAAATAAAGAACAAAGAAAGAAAGAAAAGGAGGACAGTCACAGCGACCCTTGGGACAACATTAAATGTACCAACATTCAAATTATATGGGTCTCAGAAGAAGAAGAGAAATAGAAAAGGCTTTAGAATATACTTGAAGAGATTATAGTTGAAAACTTCCCTAGTAAGGGAAACGAAAGAGTAAGTCAAGCCCAGGAAGCACAGAGAGTCCCATATAGGATAAATCCAAGGAGAAACACGCCAAGACACGTATTCATCAAACTATTAGAAACTAAATACATAGAAAGCATGTAAAAAGCACCATGGGAAAAGCAGCATATACCATACAAGGGAATCCATGTAAGTTAACAGCTGACCTTTCAGCAGAAATTCTGCCAGAGAGAGGGGAGTGGCAGTATACGTATTTAAAGATATGAAAGGAAAAAAACCTACCAACGATGTTATGTTCTAAGCAAGAATCTCATTGAGATTGGAAGGAGAAATGAAAAAAATTACAGAAAAAAAGACGAAAAGAGAATTCAGCACCATGCAACAGCGTTATAACAAAGATAAAGGAACTTCTCTAGGCAGGAATCACAAAGAAAAGAAAAGACCTCCTAGAACAAAACAAAAACAATTAACAAAACGGTAAGGGGAACATCCATATTAATACTAACCTTACATGTAAATGGATTCATTGCTCCAACTACAACAGATAGACTCGCTGAAGGGAAACAACATCAAGACCATTATATGAGCTGCCTAAAAGAGACCCACTTTAGACCTAGGGAGACATACAGACTGAAAGTGAGGAGATGGCAAGACACATTCCATGCAAATGGAAATCAAAGGAAACCTGGAGTTACAATTCTCATATCAGGCGAAATAGACTTTAAGATAAAGACTATTTCAAGAAACAAACAAGGACACTACACGCTGATCAAGGGATCAAACCAAGGAGAGGATATAGGAAATGCAAATACTTATGAACCCAACCGAGGAGCACTTCAATACATAAGGTATATCCTAACAGCTATAAAGCGGAACTTGACAGTGAAACCATAGGAGTAGGGGACATTACCACCGCACAATCACAAATGGATAGATTATCCAAAATAAAACTAAATCAGGAAACATAAGCTTTCAATGACGTGTTGAACAAGAGGGAATTCATTCATATGTATACAACAATCTATTGCAAAACAACAGAAAACACATTCTCCTCAGGTACTCATGAAACACTCTGCAATATATATCATATATAGGGTCAAAAATAAAGCCTTAGAAAATTAAAAAAATTGAAATAGCATCAGGTATAATTTCCACCTACAGTTCTATGAAATTAGATAGGAATTAAAAGAAAAAAAAACTGTAAATAATACAAACACATGGAAGCTAAACAAAACGCTATTACATAACCAAGAATACACTGCAAAAAACTAAGCTGGGATCACAAATACCTGGGAAAAATTGAAAATGAAAATACGACCACCCAAAACTATGGGATGAAACAAATGAAACTCTAAAAGCAGAGCTGTGTGAGCAAACAAGCGAAAAGGTAATCTCTCACAGCACCCGCACGAAGAGTGGATGAAATCTCCACATTCAACGTCAAGTACCCCGCATCTCTGGAACACCTGAATAAAACACTGAATCAGTCGAAAATTGAGGAGGTGGACTTTGTGAGCATAGATATATTAGTTTTTCCACTTTTTCACTTTTTGTGAGTGTGTAGGTGGATGCTACAGTGAGTCATTTTGTCTGTATAGCTAAGGTTTAACCATTTTTCCTGGAGTTCTTTGTGGATATTTATTTTTTTACATTTTAAAATTTTCTCATAAAAATATTTTTTATTTTAATAACTTCATTTTATTTGATTTTACTTTATTTTGTTTTATTTTATCCTCATTCTTTGTTTCCTTCTCTTTCTTCTCCCACTTAATCTGAGCTGTGAGGATAAAAGTCTCTAGGTGCTCTAACCAGGAGTCAGTGCTCTGCATCTGAGGTGGGAAAACCAACTTCAGGACACTGGTCCACAGGAGACCTGACAGCTCCAGATAATATAAAACGGAGAAAATCTCCCAGAGATTTCCTTATCAAGTCCAAGACCCACATTCACTCAGTGACCAGCAAGCTACAGTGCTGGACACACTATGCCAAACAATGAGCAAGACAGAAACAGCCCCATCCGTTATCAGAGAGGATGCCTTTAATCATAATAAGGACGGAGGTACCAAAATACACACCACCAGACGTGGAAGTGATCACCAGAAAGAAAAGATCCAGCCTCATCTTCCAGAACACAAGCACATCTCCCCTCAACCAAGAAGCATAGAGAACCCACTGAACAAACCTTAGCCGCTGGGGACAGAAAAGAAAAACAACAATAACTAAGGGCATGACGCCAGTGAAAAGGAACCCCAAGCACAGTAAGTTAAACAAAATGAGGAGACCGAAAAACACACAGCAGAAGAAGCAGCAAGGTCAAAACGCACCAGACCTAACAAATGAAGAGGAAATAGGAAGTCGACCCGAAAAAGAATTCAGAATAATGATAGGAAAAACGATTCAACATCGTGGAAATAGGAGAGAGAAAATACAGGAAACATTTCACAGGGGTCGACAAGAACAGAAGAGCAAACAAACAACGATGAGAACACAATAAATGAAAATAATTATTCTCTAGCATGGATCACTAGCACAATAACTGAGGCAGAAGAACGGTTACGTGGCCGGGAAGATAAAATAGTTCAAATAAATACTGCGGATGAAAATAAAGAACAAAGAGAAAAGGAACAGTGGACAGTCACAGCGACCCTTGGGACAACATTAAATGCACCAACATTTGAATTATATGGGTCTTAGAAGAAGAAGAGAAATAGAAAAGGCGTGAGAATATATTGGAAGAGATTATAGTTGAAAACTTCCCTCGTATGGGAAAGGAAATAGTTAATCAAGTCCAGGAAGCACAGAGAGTCCCATACAGGATAAATCCCAGGAGAAACACGCCAAGACACGTATTCATCAAACTATTAGAAACTTAATACATAGAAAGCATGTAAAAAGCAGCATGGGAAAAGTAGCATATACCATACAAGGGAATCCACGTAAGTTAACAGCTGACCTTTCAGCAGAAATTCTGCAAGAGAGAAGGGAGTGGCAGTATACGTATTTAATGTAATGAAAGGAAAAAAACCTACAACCAATGTTACTGTTCTCAGCAAGAATCTCATTGAGACTGGACAGAGAAACTAAAAACTTTACAGAAAAACACACGGAAAAAGAATTCAGCACCAACAACACCTTTATAACAAAGGATAAAGAAACTTCTCTAGGCAGGAATCACAAAGAAAAAAAAGACCTCCTAGAACCAACCAGAAACAATTAACAAAACGGTAAGAGGAACATCCATACTGATAATTACCTTACATGTAAATGGATTCATTGCTCCAACCACAACAGATAAACTGGCTGAAGGGATACAACAACAAGCACATTATATATGCTGCCTAGAAGAGATCCACTTTAGACCTAGGGAGACATACGGACTGAAAGTGAGGAGATGGCAAGAGACATTCCATGCAAATGGAAATCAAAGGAAACCTGGAGTTACAATTCTCATATCAGAAGAAATAGACTTTAAGATAAAGACTATTTCAAAAACAAACAAGGACACTACACACTGATCAAGGAATCAAATTAAGGAGAGGATATAAGAAATGCAAATACTTATGAACCCACCCGAGGAGCACTTCAATACATGAGGTATATCCTAACAGCCATTAAGCGGAACTTGACAGTAAAACCATAAGAGTAGGGGACATTACCACCCCACAATCACCAATGGATAGATCATCCAAAATAAAACTAAATCAGGAAACATAAGCTTTCAATGACGCGTTGAACAAGAGGGAATTCATTCATATGTATACAACATTCTATTGCAAAACAACAGAAAACACTTTCTCCTCGGGTACTCATGAAACACTCTCCAAGATATATCATATGTAGGGTCACAAATAAAGCATTAGAAAACTAAGAAAATTGAAATAGCATCAGGTATAATTTTCGCCTGCAGTGCTATGCAACTAGATAGGAATTAAAAGAAAAAAAAATGTAAATAATACAAACACATGGAAGCTAAACAAAACGCTGTTACGTAACCAAGAATACACTGCGCAAAACTAAGATGGGATCACAAATACCTGGGAAAAATTGAAAATGAAAATACGACCACCCAAAACTATGGGATGAAACAAATGAAACTCTAAAAGCAGAGCTGTGGGAACAAGGAAGCGAAAAGGTAATCTCTCACAGCACCCTAACGAAGAGTGGATGAAATCTCCACATTCAACGTCAAGTATCCCGCATCTCTGGAACACCTGAATAGAAGAATGAATCAGTCCAAAATTTAGGAGGTGGACTTTGTGAACATAGATATATTAGTTTTTCCAGTTTTTCACTCTTTGTGACTGTGTAGGTGTATGCTACTGTTAGTCATTTTGTCTATGTAGCAAAGCTTTAAACATTTGTGCTAGAGTTCTTTGTGGCTATTTATTTTTTTATATTTTAAAATTTTCTCATAAAAATATTTTTTATTTTAATAACTTCATTTTATTTGATTTTACTTTATTTTGTTTTATTTTATCCTCATTCTTTGTTTCCTTCTCTTTCTTCTCCCACTTATTCTGAGCTGTGAGGATGAAAGTCTCTAGGTGCTCTAACCAGGAGTCAGTGGTCTGCATCTGAGGTGGGAAAACCAACTTCAGGACACTGGTCCACAGGAGACCTGACAGCTCCACATAATATCAAATGGAGAAAATCTCCCAGAGATTTCCTTCTCAAGGCCAAGACCCACATTCACTCAGTGACCAGCAAGCTACAGTGCTGGACACCGTCTGCCAAACAATGAGCAAGACAGAAACAGCCCCATCCGTTATCAGAGAGGATGCCTTAAATCATAATAAGGACGGAGGCACCAAAATACACACCACCAGACGTGGAAGTGCCCACCAGAAAGAAAAGATCCAGCCTCATCTTCTAGAACACAAGCACAACTCCCCTCAACCAAGAAGCATACAGAAGCCACTGAACAAACCTTAGCCGCTGAGGACAGACAAGAAAAACAACAATAACTACGGGTATAATGCCTGTGAAATGGAACCCCAAGCACAGTAAGTTAAGCAATATGAGGAGACCGAAAAACACACAGCAGAAGAAGCAGCAAGGTCAAAACGCACCAGACCTAACAAATGAAGAGGAAATAGGCAGTCTACCGAAAAATAATTCAGAATAATGATAGGAAAGACGATTCAACATCGTGGAAATAGGAGAGAGAAAATACAAGAAACGATGCACAAGAGTCGACAAGAACAGAAGAGCAAACAAACAATGATGAGAACACAAAAAATGAAAATAATTATTCTCTAGCATGGATCACTAGCACAATAACTGAGGCAGAAGAACGGTTACGTTGCCGGGAAGATAAAATAGTTCAAATAAATACTGCGGATCAAAATAAAGAGCAAAGAGAAAAGGAACGGAGGACAGTCACAGCGACCCTTGGAACAACATTAAATGCACCAACATTCGAATTATATGGGTCTCAGAAGAAGAAGAGAAATAGAAAAGGCGTGAGAATATATTTGAAGAGATTATAGTTGAAAACTTCCCTAGTATGGGAAAGGAAATAGTTAATCAAGTCCAGGAAGCACAGAGAGTCCCATACAGGATAAATCCTAGGAGAAAGACGCCAAGACATGTATTCATCAAACTATTAGAAACTAAGTACATAGAAAGCATGTAAAAAGCAGCACGGGAAAAGTAGCATATACCATACAAGGGAATCCACTTAAGTTAACAGCTGACCTTTCAACAGAAATTCTGCAAGAGAGAAGGGAGGGGCAGTATACGTATTTGAAGTAATGAAAGGAAAAAAAACCTACAACCACTGTTACTGTTCTCAGCAAGAATCTCATTGAGATTGGATGGAGAAACGAAAAACTTTACAGAAAAACACACGGTAAGAGAATTCATCACCATGCAACAGCTTTATAACAAAGGATAAAGGAACTTCTCTAGGCAGGCATCACAAAGAAAAGAAAAGACTTCCAAGAACAAACCAAAAACAATTAACAAAACGGTAAGGGGAACATCCATATTAATACTAACCTTACATGTAAATGGATTCATTGCTCCAACTACAACAGATAGACTCGCTGAAGGGATACAACAAAAAGCCCATTATATATGCTGCCTAGAAGAGATACACTTTAGACCTAGGGAGACATACAGACTGAAAGTGAGGAGATGGCAAGAGACATTCCATGCAAATGGAAATCAAAGGAAACATGGAGTTACAATTCTCATATCAGACGTAATAGACATTAAGATAAAGACTATTACAAGAAACAAACAAGGACACTACATACTGATCAAGGGATCAAACCAAGGAGAGGATATGACAAATGCGAATACTTATGAACCCAACCCAGGAGCACTTCAAAACATAACATGTATCCTAACAGCCATAAAGGGGAACTTGACTGTACCACCAAAACAGTAGGGGACATTACCACCCCACTTCCACCAATGGACAGATCATCCAAATGAAAAAAAATCAGGAAACATAAGTTTTAAATGACTCATTGAACAAGAGCGACTTCATTCATATGTATTCCACATTCTATTGCAAAAGAACAGAAAACACTTTTTCCTCAGGTGCTCATGGAACATTCTCCAAGATATATTATATGTAGGAGCACAAATAAAGCCTTAGAAAATTAAGAAATTTGAAACAGTATCAGATATACTTTCCGCCCACAGTGCTATGAAACTAGATAGGAATTAAAAGGAAAAAAAAACCTGTAAATAATACAAACACGCGGAAGCTAAAGAAAACGCTGTTACATAATCAAGAATTCACTGCAGAAAACCAAGATGGTATCAAAAATACCTGGGAAAAAGTGACAATGAAAATACGACCACCCAAAACTATGGGATGAAGCAAATGTAACTGTAAAAGGAGAGCTGTGTGAAAAAAGAAGCCAAAGGGAAATCTCTCCCAGCAGCCGCAGGAAGAGTGGATGAAATCTGCACCTACAACGTGAAGTACTCCGCATCTGTGGAACACCTGAATACACAATGAATCAGCCCAAAATTGACGAGGTGGACTTTGTGAGCTAAGATATATTATTCTTTCCCGTTTTTCACTTTTTGTGACTGTGGAGGTGTATGCTGCTGTTTGCGATTTTGTCTGTATAGCTTAGCTTTTACCATTTGTACTAGAGCTCTGTCTGTCTGTTATGCTTTTTTAGTTTTTAAAACTATCTCTTGATACATATTTTTTATTTTAATAACTTCATTTTATTTTATTTTACTTTATTTTGTTTTTTTTTAATCTACATTATTTGTTTCCTTCTCTTTCCTCTCCCAATTTATCTGAGCTGTGACGATGCATGTCTCTTAGTGGTCCGGCCAGGAGTCAGTGTTGTGCATCTGAGGTGGAAGAGACAAATTCAAGACACTGGTGCACAGGAGTCCTGACAGCTCCACATAGTATCAAAGGGTGATAAACTCCCAGAGATTTCTTTCTTAACGCCAAGACCCACATTCACTCAGTGACCAGCAGTCTACAGTGCTGGACACCATATGCCAAACAATGAGCAAGACAGAAACAGCCCCATCCGTTATCAGAGAGGACGCCTTAAATCATAATAAGGACGGAGGCACCAAAATACACACCACCAGTCTTGGAAGTGCCCACCAAAAAGTAAAGATCCAGCCTCATCTTCCAGAACACAAGCACAACTCCCGTAAACCAAGAAGCATACAGAACCCACTGAACAAACCTTAGCTGCTGGGGACAGACAGCAAAAACAACAATAACGACGGGCATGACGCCTGTGAAAAGGAACCCCAAGCACAGTCAGTTCAGCAAAATGAGGAGACCAAAAATCACACAGCAGACGAAGCAGCAAGGTCAAAACGCACCAGACCTAACAAATGAAGAGGAAATAGGCAGTCCACCCGAAAAATAATTCAGAATAATGATAGGAAAGACGATTCAACATCGTAGAAATAGGAGAGAGAAAATACAAGAAACATTTCACAAGGGTCGACAAGAACTGAAGAGCAAACAAACAGTGATGAAGAACACAATACATGAAAGTAATTATTCTCTAGCATGGATCACTAGCACAATAACTGAGGCACAAGAACGGTTAAGTGGCCTGGAAGATAAAATAGTTCAAATAAATACTGCAGATCAAAATAAAGTACAAAGAAAGAAAGGAACGGAGGACCGTCTCAGCGACCCTTGGGACAACATTAAATGCACCAACATTCGAATTGTATGGGTCTCAGAAGAAGAAGAGAAATAGAAAAGCCGTGAGAATATATTTGAAGAGATTAGAGTTGAAAACATCCCTAGTATGGGAAAGGAAAGAGTTAATCAAGTCAAGGAAGCACAGAGAGTCCCGTAAAGGATAAATCCAAGGAGAACCACACCAAGACACGTATTCATCAAACTATTAGAACCTAAATACATAGAAAGCATGTAAAAAGCAGCATGCAAAAGAAGCATATACCATACAAGGGAATCCACGTAAGTTAACAGCTGACCTTTCAGCAGAAATTCTGCAAGAGAGAAGGGAGTGCCAGTATACGTATTTCAAGAGATGAAAGGAAAAAACCTACAACCAATGTTACTGTTCTCAGCAAGAATCTCATTGAGATTGGACGGAGAAACTAAAAGCTTTACAGAAAAAGACACGGAAAAAGAATTCAGCACCAACAAGAGCTTTATAACAAAGGATAAAGATACTTCTCTAGGCAGGAATCACAAAGAAAAGAAAAGACCTCCTAGAACAAACCAAAAACAATTAACAAAACGGTAAGAGGAACATCCATATTAATAATAACGTTACATGTAAATGGATACATGGCTCCAACTACAACAGATAGACTCCCTGAAGGGATACAACATCAAGACCATTATATGTGCTGCCTAGAAGAGACAAACTTTATACCTAGGGAGACATACAGACTGAAAGTGAGGAGATGGCAAGAGACATTCCATGCAAATGGAATTCAAAGGAAACCTGGAGTTACAATTCTCATATCAGACGAAATAGACTTTAAGATAAAGACTATGACAAGAAACAAACAAGGACACTACATACTGATCAAGGGATCACACCAAGGAGAGAATATGACAAATGCGAATACTTATGAACACAACCGAGGAGCACTTCACTACATAACATGTATCCTAACAGCCATAAAGGGGAACTTGATAGTACCACCAAAAGAGTAGGGGACATTACCACCCCACTTCCACCAATGGACAGATCATCCAAAATGAAAAAAAAATCATGAAACATAACTTTTAAATGACACATTGAACAGGAGGGACTTCATTCATATGTATTCCACATTCTATTGCAAAACATCAGAAAACACTTTTTTCTCAAGTGTTCATGGAACATTCTCCAAGATATATTATATGTAGGACCACAAATAAAGCCTTAGAAAATTAATAAATTTGAAACAGTATCAGGTATACTTTCCGCCCACAGTGCTATGAAACTAGATAGGAATTAAAAGGAAAAAAAACCCTGTAAATAATACAAACACGGGGAAGCTAAAGAAAACGCTGTTACATAACCAAGAATTCACTGCAGAAAATCAAGATGGGACTAAAAATACCTGGGAAAAAGTGACAATGAAAATATGACCACCCAAAACTATGGGATGAAGCAAATGCAACTGTAAAAGGAGAGCTGTGCGAAAAAAGAAGCCAAAGGGAAATCTCTCCCAGCAGTCACAGGAAGTGTGGATGAAATCTGCACATTCAACGTGAAGAACCCCGCATTTGTGGAACACCTGAATACACAATGAATCAGCCCAAAATTGACGAGGTGGCCTTTGTGAGCAAAGATATATTATTCTTTACAGTTTTTCACTTTTTGTGACTGTGGAGGTGTATGCTGCTGTTTGCGATTTTGTCAGTATAGCTTAGCTTTAACCATTTGTGCTAGAGTTCTGTGTGGCTGTTTTTTTTTGTTTACTTTTTAAAATTTTCTCGTAATAAATATTTTTTATTTTAATAACTTCATTTTATTTGATTTTACTTTATTTTGTTTTATTTTATCCTCATTCTTTGTTTCCTTCTCTTTCTTCTCCCACTTATTCTGAGCTGTGAGGATGAAAGTCTCTAGGTGCTCTAACCAGGAGTCAGTGGTCTGCATCTGAGGTGGGAAAACCAACTTCAGGACACTGGTCCACAGGAGTCCTGACAGCTCCACATAATATCAAATGGAGAAAATCTCCCAAAGATTTCCTTCTCAAGTCCAAGACCCACATTCACTCAGTGACCAGAAGTCTACAGTGCTGGACACCGTATGTCAAACAATGAGCAAGACAGAAACAGCCACATCCGTTATCAGACAGGACGCCTTAAATCATAATAAGGAAGAGGGCACCAAAATACACACCACCAGACCTGGAAGTGCCCAGCAGAAAGAAAAGGTCCAGCCTCATCTTCCAGTACACAAGCACAGCTCCCCTCAACCAAGAAGCATACAGAACCCACTGAACAAACCTTAGCCGCTGGGGACAGACACCAAAAACAACAATAACGACGGGCATGACGCCTGTGAAAAGGAACCCCAAGCACAGTAACTTAAGCAAAATGAGGAGACCAAAAAACACACAGCACACGAAGCAGCAAGGTCAAAACGCACCAGACCTAACAAATGAAGAGGAAATAGGCAGTCCACCCGAAAAATAATTCAGAATAATGATAGGAAAGACGATTCAACATCGTAGAAATAGGAGAGAGAAAATACAAGAAACGTTTCACAAGGGTCGACAAGAACTGAAGAGCAAACAAACAATGATGAAGAACACAATACATGAAAATGATTATTCTCTAGCATGGATCACTAGCACAATAACTGAGGCAGAAGAATGGTTAAGTGGCCTGGAAGATAAAATAGTTCAAATAAATACTGCGGATCAAAATAAAGTACAAAGAAAGAAAGGAACGGACGACCGTCTCAGCGATCCTTGGGACAACATTAAATGCACCAACATTCGAATTATATGGGTCTCAGAAGAAGAAGAGAAATAGAAAAGGCGTGAGAATATATTTGAAGAGATTATAGTTGAAAACATCACTAGTACGGGAAAGGAAAGAGTTAATCAAGTCAAGGAAGCACAGAGAGTCCCATAAAGGATAAATCCAAGGAGAAACACACCAAGACACGTATTCAAAAAACTATTAGAACCTAAATACATAGAAAGCATGTAAAAAGCAGCATGGGAAAAGCAGCATATACCATACAAGGGAATCCACGTAAGTTAACAGCTGACCTTTCAGCAGAAATTCTGCCAGAGAGAAGGGAGTGCCAGTATATGTATTTCAAGAGATGAAAGGAAAAAAACCTACAACCAATGTTACTGTTCTCAGCAAGAATCTCATTGAGATTGGACGGAGAAACCAAAAGCTTTACAGAAAAACACACGGAAAAAGAATTCAGCACCAACAACAGCTTTATAACAAAGGATAAAGGAACTTCTCTAGGCAGGAATCACAAAGAAAAGAAAAGACCTCCTAGAACAAACCAAAAACAATTAACAAAACGGTAAGAGGAACATCCACATTAATAATAACATTACATGTAAATGGATACATTGCTCCAACTACAACAGATAGACTCCCTGAAGGGATACAACATCAAGACCATTATATGTGCTGCTTAGAAGAGACCCAGTTTATACCTAGGGAGACATTCAGACTGAAAGTGAGGAGATGGCAAGAGACATTCCAGGCAAATGGAAATCAAAGGAAACCTGGAGTTACAATTCTCATATCAGGCGAAATAGACTTTAAGATAAAGACTATTACAAGAAACAAACAAGGACACTACATACTGATCAAGGGATCAAACCAAGGAGAGAAATAAGCTTAAGAGTTATTTGCAGGAATAATGTCCCAGACAGAGGGGACAGCTAGAGCAAAGACCCTAAGGGAGGAATGTGTGGCTTGTTTGAGGGATAGCAAGGAGGCCAGTGTAGTTCTAATAGAGTGAGCAAGAGGGAGGGCAGTGGCTGATGAGATCAGAGAGGTGGCAAGATGATTTAGGGTCTTGCAGGTCCTTGCAAAGACTTTGGTTTTTCTCGGGGTGAAATGGGAGCCACTGGAGCATTTGGAGTAGTGACATGATCTGACTCACACTGAATAGGATCATCCTGGCCATGGTTGAGAATAGACTCTTGGATGTGAGGGAGGCAAGGATAGAAGCAGAGAGAGCACTTAGGAGACTGTTGTAATAATCCAGGGGCGAGACGATGGGCTGGTAAACCACGGGGCGATAGTTGAGATGGTAAGTGGTTGGCTTCTGGATATATTTTGTAATTATATGTGAACATGTCTGTCTTCCATCGGACTGTGAGTTCCTTAAAGGCAAGGACTAGGTCTTATTTATTTTTATATCCTTAATGCCTAGTACTATGCCTGACACACAGTAGCTGTTTAATAACTGCTGAATGAATGCATTCTATTTCTCAAAAAGATTATATGCTCTTTGGGGGCAGTATACATGTCTTTTGCATCTTTGCAATCCGCTCAGCATCAAGCCCTGTGCCTTCCTTGCCCTGGGTAAGTTTTCTCGGCCTCACAGTTCATGGGTTGATATAGGCTAAAGCCCCACTTCCCCAGACCCCCAGCCTACCAGGCTAATGGGCAGAAGGTAAAGGTCTTTTACTGTTTTTTCTCCAACTTCAAGTTTTAAAAGTACCCACCAGAATGTGTCTGGAGGCCCAAACACCCTTAAGGCACAGTGTGAGCGAGTAGAGAAAAGCAATCAGAATGAAGAGGGAACCACCTCTAACAGGTTTCCAAGGAAGGTTACCATTCTGGAGAGGTGCTACAGAGGACCTATGGCACCCTGATGATAGGGCATCAGAACCTAGGGACCCACCCTGTCTTCAGTGCCAACCTCGCAAAACCTTTACACTGTTTAAGGAGGACGGTAGAGGATCCTGGGTGGCACAAGAAGGCTTCAGCAGCTCCACACACCACAATAACCACAGCGTTGCCCGAACCTTTCTTGGTCAGCAAATACTTCAAGGCCAACTCACTCACTGGGCACACACCTGTGAAACCAAAGAGTCAAGTGGTATAACAAACTTGGTGCTTGGGGACGGGATAAGGGGTTCCTCCAGGGTCTTCCTGCTGGAGACAGTTCTTCTGTCTCCTGACTGTGCTTGTTTCCACTCTTCTGTCTTTCACCTCCATATCCTGGGTTAGCCCTGAGGTTGGTCCTTAAGGTCAGCTTCTTGCCTTGCAGCTCTGAGCTACTACAGTTGGGGCTACTTTGAGTTCTTCTGCCTAATTTCTCTTAACTCTATAGGATTTAAGCCCATCCCTTCCTTCTCTACCCAGGAACCACAGCTGTCTTCCACTCTCCCCAGGCTGATGGCAATTGAGGCTCTCCAGAGTTCTCTTCCCTAGGAGTAATGAGGAATAGCCACCACCAACATGTTTCCTCCTTAGAGCAACCTGGCAAAGGGAAGCCATTGGCTGGGGGTTCTGGAGAGTAGGCAGACCCAGAATCCTGTCCAAGGCAAATTGAAATGTAGATGAACCATGGAATGAGGATGACATCTTCCTGCTCTACAACAGTCACAGAGTCTTTCCACACCTCTGTTTTCCAACTTTGCCCTGTGCAAAGTTCTGTTCTCTCTTGGGATGGCAGACATTGGCTCCAGGCCACAGTCCTTGAGATCCATGGTCATACCAACCTCAGAGGGGAGTAGAATCATCCTCTGGGACTCTAGTGGTCCCACCTGGCCCCTCCAGATATCAATGTATCTTACATTCAATGTTTGGCTTTGGTTGTTTTCTGGTGTCCAGAAGGATGGATATTCATCCAAAGAAAAGGACATTTGGCACAGTACCATGGCTTGAAGCCTGGCATGTGGAAGTTGTCCTGGATTCTGACGGATGCCTATCCTTTATCCCTTGATGTCTTATGCAAGTTCAAAGGGGTTCTCAGGAGATGAAGGTCATGGGCCAGGAGGGTACCAGCTAGTATGAAAGACTTAAAAGTGTCTTTGAGACACCCTGAGATGAGAGCTGCTAAATAAATGACTAGTCAAAAGAAGCCAGTTGACATCCCTCAAAAATCAGGCAAAGTTCATCTGAGCTGTCCCATTCATGCCTCATTTTCCCTCTGTTTGGTTTTGATATTTGGTTTTTGCTTTCTGCTTTCCACTTTGGCTTTGATCCTGAACTCCAGGCTTCTGCTTCCTCCTCTGAAAGGATCCATGGCAACGCTTACTAATGCATATAACTTATCCTGCTGCCTAATCAAACCCTGCCTCTCGGATCTTGGACAGAACCTGAGGCTTGGACACATATTCCTGTTACTGGCCCAGTGTGTTCTGGACTCATTTTCTACTAAGAAGTCCTCTTCCAGCAGGGAGTGAGAACTGGACTGACTGTCAAGTCTTATAGAAGTTGGAGCCCTGAGGTAGGTCAGAGAATGGAATGATTTCTTATACCCACCCACTGACATCATATAATCTCACACAATTGGGATCCAGAAGATCCCTTCCAAGGTCCCTACATAAAGAGTGATGGCTGGGAAATTCTGAGCAAAGCCAGTGGCCTCAGTGGCAAAGTTGATGAAGACACCATAAGAGAGAATGCCATGGGGGTGGTTGGCAATGATATAGTTGTGTTTGGGACAGAGGTCATGAGTCTTCACCAGCTGTTAGAGGGAGATTGGATCAGAGTAGTGGATAGAAGGAAGAGAGGACATGTGGACTCAGATCCCAGTAGGTAGCCTGTGTTGCCCTTGGGGAGCCCCAAATCCCTATTCACTGGGATGTCTTCACTGCCACAGGATTGCCAGGGATTATGATGCTCAGAGAGGCTGACCTGGGTCTGCCACTCTGAGGCAAGGTGTTATCCATTTGTCTCCCCACCTGCCCATCCATCTTGGGTCTCTATTCTGCAATATGCCTCTGGGCCTTTATGTCCACTGCTGGCCACCAAAGCCTTTGAAACCATGGGGCTGAATAGGGAGGAAGAGTCTGAGTAAGAGGGAATGAGGGTACTCAGAGGTAGCATAGTCACCATTACTGGGAAGTAATTTGGAAATAATTCCAGAGCGTCCAGTTTCATACCCAAGTTGAACGCCTACCACCAGCAGGTATGGAAGGGAAGGGAAGACTGGGTGAGATCTTGCCAATCCCTCTACTTCTCTCGGAGGTGGAGGGTTCTTCCTAAAATCTTCAGGTCACTAGAGGGGCCTCCTTCTCACATTTCCATATCTTGGGCACAGAGCTATAGGTATTGTCCCTAAATCCAACTCCCAAGGAGACACAGGAAGTCCCGGCTCCTCTGGAGCAGTCAGAAAGGTGGGAGGGAAGTAGTAGGATGCTGGGAGCACCCTCCCAGAAACCAGGCTCAATTCTTCCTGGGAAACCTGGCAGAGACCTCTGTTCCTTGCTGGGCTTTGCCCTCCTGTCTCCCTTTGCCTTCCTGTGCTCCTCTCCCTCTCTCCTTCGCTTCGCCTCCCTGACCTCCTTTCCTTTCCCTTTCCTCTTCTTTCCTCTCCCCACCTCTTCTCCATCTGTTTCTCCCACTCTCTCCTTCCACCCCCACCCCATCCCTGTGGTTCCATCCTTGGTACATACAGGGACCACCACTCTTCCCCTGTTTCTTACCTGGACTGTGGGTGTTTCAGTCATAGGCGAGCCAGGCTAAGGCGAGCACGCACAGCATCCCGAATTTAGTGAACACCAGAAAGTAGGGTATAAGAAGAATAGGAATAGCTCCTGAGGGGACACAAAAGGTTCGTGCCCTTCAGTTCCCTTCAAGTTTAATACACCTATCATAACCCCAATCTCTGCTCTGTAGTGAAGGAGCAGGTCGAGGCCGGTGTGAGACTCTTCTCTCCTCATCACACCCCCCAACACCCTACCACACTCCTAGCTCTGCTGTGGTCCGGGATGACCTCTGAGTCCCTGGATCTGGGTCCCCTTGATGGCTGGTATCTTAACTGAGGAAACAGCAGATCCATGACGTTCTCAGAGGAGCTCCTCAGCTGGGGTCAAAGGACAGCACTACTTGGCAATTGGAAGGAAACAGCATCTTGGGCCGGTGGCTTACATCCCCATTCTGGGACCTCAGGAAGTCCTTTCTGAAAGCTCAACCCTCCTTCCTTTGTGCAAATGCTCTGTCAGCACATTCCAGTGGAGAGGGGCAGCCTGCAGTGTATGGGCTGTTTGATGCTGAGAAGAAAACACATATTAGAAACTGCTTTACTTTGTTCAATTTTGTCCCATTAGAAATCTCTCAAAAGTTCAGAAGGGAGAAAAATCATCTCTGTTAGCAAAGGGTCACAGCAGGCTGTGAAATGCAGACGGGATACATCTTACAGCAGTGGAAGTTGAATTCCATTTTAAAATCTGCATTCATGAGAATGAGGGGCTCAGTACAGATATTGTGAATTTAAAAATACCCAGCTAAAAGAATGACTTCTTTGACAAGATAATATCATAGTAGATAAAAGTTTCAGAGAAGGGGAAGAAACTCAAGAGTTACCTGCCAGCAGGTTTGTCTCTCGCATTTTGGGCTTAGATGAAAATAACAGGAAAAAGATGGAATGGAAATTAAAAAAAAAAAAAGTCGTGTTATGGAGTAGAAGAAACCTTAATGATAGGCTGAATTCCCCTTACAAGAGCTGGCTGAAGGGGTTGTTGTAAGCATACCAATTAAATAGGAAAAATAACAGGGGGAGGGATTTATGGGAAGATTGCCATGGATACAAATCTTGCTACCTCTGACCCTCATAAAAGATGAGAGTAAATTTGCTGGGTAAGCTTCAGAAGAAAACTTAGGTAATGTTAAATATGAATCATTATTATTATTTTTTCAACTTCTTTATTGGAGTATAATGGCTGTATAATGGTGTGTTATTTTCTGCTTTATAACAAAGTGAATCAGCTATACATATACATATATCCCCATATCCCCTCCATCTTGCATCTCCCTCCCACCCTCCCTATCCCACCCTTCTAGGTGGTCACAAAACACCGAGCTGATTTCCCTGTGCTATGTGGCTGTTTCCCACTAGCTACCTATTTTACATTTGGTAGTGTATATACGTCCATGCCACTCTCTCACTTCGTCCCAGTTTACCCTTCCCCCTCCCCATGTCCTCAAGTCCATTCTCTAGTAGGTCTGCATCTTTATTCCAATCCTGCCCCTAGGTTCTTCAGAACCATATTTTATTATTATTTATTTTTTTTAGGTTCCATATACATGTGTTAGCATATGGTATTTGTTTTTCTCTTTCTGACTTACTTCACTCTGTATGACAGTCTCTAGATTCATCCATGTGTCTGCAAATGACCCAGTTTCATTCCTTTTTATGGCTGAGTAATATTCCATTTTACATATGTGCCACATCTTCTTTATCCATTCATCTGTCGATGGACACTTAGGTTGCTTCCATGTCTTGGCTATTGTAAATCGTGCTGCAATGAACATTGGAGTGCATGTGTCTTTTTGAATTATGGTTTTCTCAGGGTATATGCCTGGTGGTGGGATTGCTGGGTCATATGGTAACTCTATTTTTAGTTTTTTAAGGAACCTCCATACTGTTCTCCACAGTGGCTGTATCAATTTACATTCCCACCAACAGTGCAAGAGGGTTCCCTTTTCTCCACACCCTTAGAGGGATTTTTTTTAGTAGATTTTAAAAGTATTTAATTTAATGGGATTTTCTACACAGATGATCATGTCATCTGTGAATTAGGAAAGTTGTATTTCTTACTTTTCAATGTGTATGCTTTTCTTTCTATTTTTTTTTCCCCTCTTGCTTTACTGCACTTGCTAGGACTTTTAGTATGATGTTGAATACAAATGGTGAGAGTGAACATCCTTGCTTTGCTCCCCATCTTAGGGAGAAAGCTTTCAGTCTTTCACCATTAAATATGATATTACCTGCAGGGTTTTTTTTTTTTTTTACAGATGCTCTTTATCAAGTTGAGAAAATTGCCTTCTATTCCTAGTTTGCTGAGAGATTTTATCATGGATTAAAGTTTGTCAAATGCTTTTTCTACATCAACTGATATAATAGTGTGTGTTTTTTCTCCCTTTGGTGGTTAATATGTTAGGCTACATTGATTGATTTTCAAATATTTACACTTGCATTCTGGGACAGAGCTCACTTGGTCATGGTATATTAATCTTTGTTTGATTTGCTTGTATTTTTTTGAGGATTTTTGCATTTATATTCATGAGGAATATTGGACTGTAGTTTTCTTTTTTGTACTGTTTTGTCTGGTGTTGGTGTCAGGGCCTGGCCTCATAAATGAGTTGAGAAGTGTTCCTTCCTCTTGTATTTTCTGAAAAAGATTGTTTAGAATTTGTTGATATATCATCTTTAAAATGTTTGGAAGAATATGCTGTTGAAACCAACTGGGTCTGCAGATTTCTGTTTTGGAAGGTTTATAACCTTCCAAAATTAAAATTTTCTTTAATTAATAGTTACAGGTTATCTATTTCTGTTGGGTGAGTTTTGGTTGTTTGTGGTTTTCAAGGAAGTCTTCAAATATAATTGTTAATTTGTCTATTTTTTTCCAGTTCTGTCAGGTTTCACTTCATATATTTTAAAGCTCTATTGTTAGGTGCCTAGAAATTTAGGATAGTTATGTCTTCTTGGTGAATTGACCCTTTTACCATTATGTAATATCCTTTTTCACCCTTGGTCTTGAATTAAAAAAAATAAATTGAAACCTGTACACCCTCACATTACTAATGATTACTAGCTTAAGTTAAAGATGGTACCAATATGAAGCTAAGTGGGTCCTTTCTTCAAATCATTTCTGATTCATTTTGCTTGCTCACTTTTCCCATATAGTAATAGTCAACATTTACTGTACACTCATCATGTAAAACTAAGTATTTTATAAGTGTATTTTATTTAATCTTCATAAAACACCCATTAGGACAATAATCATTCTCATTTTGTGAATGAGGAACCCAGGTTCAGAGAAGTTAAATAACCACTTAAGGTCACACAGCCAGCTAGTGGGTGATCCAGAGTTAAGAACTCACACTCTTCCTCCAGAGACTGTACTCTTTGCCACTGAGCTCTAATTATTGCTTTCCTTTAGTCAATTATTAATTCCCATCAGTTCTGTCCTCCAAACATCTTTCAAATTATTCTATTCCCCACCTCCATGCTACCATCCGGTGCAAGCCACCATTCTCTCTCTCTAAGCTGACTGCCAATGTCTTCCCAACAGGTTACCTGCTTCAATTTGAACCATGATGCAGCCAGCATGCTAAATGCAAATCTCTGTCCTTCTATAGTCTATAACCAAGAACATGGCTGGTTTGTCAAAGAGACATTTCTGTGGTCCTGTGATTACTTAATGGATCAAAATTAGTGATAAATGTGAGAACCTATGGGGGTTAATGGTAATTCAATAATTCAACAACTCACATGTCTTCCTATGACTCTTAGGATGCAGTCCAGTCTCATAACCTTGGTTCTGAAGGTCCTCGGTGATGGAGCCCCTGGCCATCCCCTGGTTCTCTGCATGCCACCATACTGTTCTTCTGTCAGTTTCTTCAACTCATTGTGTTCCCCAGTCTCTGGGCTTCTGTGCATGTTGTCCCTTTTGTCTGGAAGACTCTTTCCTCAGCTCGTTGCCTGGCTAGCTCCTATTCATATTTCAGGCCTCAGGATAAATGTCACAGTTTCAACATTTTGGAGCTATCTTTAACTTCTCTCTCTTTCCAAAAAAAAAAAAAAATCTCTCCCATTCATCCTCCTGCCTCTGTCTCCATTGCCACTGCTGTGGTCCAGAACTTGATCTCCTCTGGTCTGGACTGCAGCCTCTTGTCTATTCTTGCCTGCTGGTCTCTTCCCCTCCAGTTTATTTTCCATGCCGCAAATATATTTTTAAGGCACAGTCATAATGTTGTTTGCCTCCTCTGAAACCTTCAGTATTTTCCCACTGCTAACAGGATAAAGTCCAAACATGTTAGCCTGCTGTTTAAGGCCCTCCATGGGCTGGCCCCACACACCTTCTTGGCCTCATCTCTCAGCACCGGCACTCACACCCCTTATGATCTAGCATGAGGTGATCATAACCACACTACTGTAAGGACACAGGGTGATCTGAAGTGGTTCATGGATGGAAAGTTATTTTAATGTGTAGTGAATAAAAGTGAATTCATGGTGGTAATGTAAAGTTTCCTGTTAGAATATATTAACTTAGGTTACAGGAATGAGTCAATTTGGGGAAAAAATGTTAAGTAATAATAGCATAAGTGGTACTCAGCTGTGGGAAGAACCAGAAAGTGGGATGCAAATGGCTGAAGAATGGGAAACGGGGGTCCAACCACCTTAGTCTGCTCCCGATTCTTTCAACCCACCGTGCAATTTCACCTCTCCATGCCTTTGGTGATACTGTTCCCTTATTCTGACTACCCGCTCTCCAACTTTCTGTCTATATCAAAATTCTCTCAGCCCTCAAAGCTTAACTCAAATGATACCTCCTTGATGATATCTTTGCTTATTCTCTGGTCAGAATGAAGAGTTCCCTCCTCTACACACCCACAGCACATTAATTCTGCATCTATTTGGCCCTGTTTCATTTTGCTGCTTGTGTAGTTAGCACCTTACATGGCTGGCCCTTTGCCTTTTAGACAGTAAGCTTCTTTTTTTTTTAATAAATTTATTTATTTTTGGCTGTGTTGGGTCTTTGTTGTGGTGCACGAGCTTCTCATTGCAGTGCCTTCTCTTGTTGCGGAGCATGGGCTCTAGGCACGCAGGCTTCAGTAGTTGTGGTTCTTGGGCTCTAGAGCACAGGCTCAGTAGTTGTGGCGCATGGGCTTAGTTGCGCCATGGCATGTGGGATATTCCCTGACCAGGGCTCGAACCGTGTCCCCTGCATTAGCAGGCGGATTCTTAACAACTGCGCCACCAGGGAAGCCCTAGACAATAAGCTTCTTGAAAACAGCCTTCAGCACAGTGCCAAGCACAGGAGGATGACTCAGGATAAATGTATTTGTTACATTCAGTTGTAGCACAGGGAAGTTTGATTTCAAAATTCTCCAAGTGACAGGTGAATGTTAACAGGAAAAGAAACCACCAATGCCCTTATTCCAAATAAAGAAAGGCCTTCTGAGGTTCCAGGGTGTGCATGAGTGTGTAAGACTATGGACAGCCTGTCATTTCTAGTGTAAAACGAAAACCCGGTGTCTTAATCAGTTGGCTCAAAGCCTTCAGAAATCCAAGAATGTAGCTGGTTTGTCAAAGACGAGTTTCTGTGGCTTTGTGATTACTTATTGGATCTGTATTACCATAAATATGAGAACCCGCGAGAGTAAAAAAAAGATAACTTAGTAATTCAGCAAACATAGACGAAGCATACCTCATGTGAAATATCTGTGCTAGAAGCAATGGGGGCAGGCTTGGGGCCTGGAAGGAGGAGGGTGAAAAGCATAAGTATGAAAATGATGAAAATACCTTAAGTATGGTTACTGATAAGTTGTAAGAGCATTTATTGTCAACAAGCACACTGTTCAGCACTTAATGTACATTAGCTCATTTAATCCTCTCATGACCCTGAGAGGTAGATAATTTTGTTATCCCCATTTTACATATGAAGAAACTGAGGTTCAGAGACATCACATATCTTCATTTCAAGCTTTGGGGAAGAAAGTAGGTAGCATTTGTTGAGTCTTTATTATGAACCAAGAGCTACTTTAAGCACTTTGTGTATGTTTAATTAATTTTAAGTCATATTAAGACATGTAAAAAATAAAGTTCCTGCTTTCCAGAAACTCATAGTCAAGAGGGGAATACTGACACCATAAATAATGGATATATCCTAGAGGGTGAGAACAATACAGTTAGGGTTCAAATGTCATTTTATGGGGACCAAAGTAGAAGGCCATTCTTTACTACCAGGCAACCTAGAAAGCCTTCTTGCAGAAGGTAAGAGTTAAATTGAATCTTGAAGGAAGAGTAGGGTTTTGACAGATGGATTTGTGCTGGAAGGGCCTTCCACGCACAAGGAAGAGCTCTAATGAAAGCCTGGAGATGGAAGAGTCCAAGGTCTGTGAGTAATACCATAACCTGCAAAAGTACAGGGAGCATGGGAAGCCATGGAACAGGAGATGACACTGGGAGGGAGCAGGGGAGCTCAGGTCCCATGTTGAATGGAATGAGCAGCCAATGATTGTTCTTAGCAGAGGAAGACCGTGATTATATCTGCGTATCAGTAAGATCATCTGAGACGACTGTACGAGCAGGAGAAACGGTAGGCAGAGAGGTCAGCTAAGAGTTGCAGTGACTTAGATGAGAGGCAATGGAAACGTGAAATAAGCCACTACTTCAGAAATCAATTTGAACGATACTATGGAGGTAGAATTTTCAGGGGTTTGCAGCTGACTGGATGTAGGGGGTGAAGGAGAGGGAGTAGTGAATGATGCCTTGAAAGGGCCTGTGGGAATGCTCGGCAGGTATCAGAGTCTCTGCCTCATTTTCTAGGATCTAGTTACTCATTAGTCTTCCTGAAGGTGCAATAAATTTAGAGTCTAGGGTGCCTGTCTCAGAAGTGGTAGTCACTCTTCTGTTGATCAAACGTCTTCTAAGGTGGGGTGGTTGGGCTCTGATGTCAATTTCTATAACAGAAAGAAAATGAACATCTACTGAGGGTTTTCTTTCCTCTTTGATTTTCAGAATGGTCTTGAGAGCTCTGTTCTACAATGGTAGAGGGTGAATGACTTACTTGCACAAGCTCACACAACAAGTAAATGGCAGACCTGGTCTGTCTGACTCCCAAGAGTATGTTCTATTTTTTGTATTATCAGCAACCAGAGATAGGAGGCAGACACACACACACACACACACACACACACACAAAGATGTCCATGAGAGAGAAAAAAGAACAAGAGGTGGACTGAAAGGTCTTTACTGAGGAGAAGAAATCTGAAAGAATCAACAGTGTCAAGCTTGGTCTTGCAAGAAACATAAAAATGACAAGACGTGGCTCCTGTTTTCATGGAGCTTACTGGGTAGAGGAGGCATAGGGTATAAAGGCTGCTATGCAACCAATGTTTCCAAAGTGCTCTGCACTTTCAGAGATAATGTAGTCTCAGGTTGCCAGGAAAATGTTGCAGAGAAGGTATGACTTGAGCAATATCTCAAAGGAGGGGTTGTCCATGGATAGTCCAGGAAGGGTGTTCAGGGAATCTTTTAAGTGGAGGAAATAGAGCAGAGGTGAAGGAGTGAGAGAGTAAGTACCCTTCACATTTGTTCTGTGAATAGATTGCCTGGAATATGAGCTTTGCCTA
This sequence comes from Balaenoptera physalus, assembly GCF_965194825.1. Taxonomy (NCBI): domain Eukaryota; kingdom Metazoa; phylum Chordata; class Mammalia; order Artiodactyla; family Balaenopteridae; genus Balaenoptera; species Balaenoptera physalus. Next base: position 21,861,519 of record NC_138904.1, read on the forward strand.
GGGGAAGAGTAGGGGGATGAGCCGGTAAAGAGTTCGAGGCAGAGAGTGCAGCAGTGCTTTGAATGCCCAGGATAACACATTTGTACTTCATCAAGTAGGCAAGGGAAAACCGCTGACTATTTTTCAGCAGCAAAGGGCTGTAATCAAAGATGCATTTGAAAGACTCTCCTGGTTGTAGGCAGTGGAATATATGGGAGAGGGTGGAGAATAGAAGGCCAAGAAAGAGGATATTGCAACAGTTTAGATAGATGGCAATACAAGCCCAGAAAAGAAGAGACAGATGGAGAGCCATCTTTTAACTGGAATCTGGGCCTCAGAGGGGCTCTCAGGAGCATTGCCTAATTCCAAGGGTCATGAATATTTATATTCCACATCTCCCCCAAACCATCTCTTCATTCTTCTCTCCTCGCTTCTTTTCTCCTTCTTGTCCCTCTGCCTTTTCTCTCCCCCTCTTCCCTACTTTTTCCCCCATCACTCCCAGTAGTGTTCAGTAATCAGCCATGATTCTCAACATCATTCAGGAAGGAGGAGAAGCGCTGAGGGAGGCTCTGAGCAAGACAGAAAGAATGAAGGAAAGAGGGTGAGAAAAAGAAGGAAGAAATGAATTAGGAAGGAGGAAGGGAGGGAGGAAGGAAGGAAGGACACTTTTCTGTAAGGAGCATTTACTGGGAACCAGGCCATGGACCCCTTTGGCAGTCTGGTGAAGCCCTTTTCTGAACAGTATTTTTTAATGCACAAAATAAAATACACAGAGTTACAAAGGAAACTCATCATAGTAAAACACCGTTATCAAAATATTGCCAAAAATGTCATACAGTAACATGGGCTTCTTGATTTATGCATTAAATAACCACACCTAATGGTAGTTCCAATAACTGTTGGAATTTGGACGTGGTAACGAGCATAAATGAACTTTTGAGATGACTGCAACAACTGGCATGTGAAATGTAAATCTCTGTGATGTCTATTATCGACAAATTCACAGGTATTTCTGTGGTTTGCTGACTACATTCATCATTTCAATATGAAGTTAGTGAAAATAAACAGGTAAGTTTTTCCATCCAAATTCAACGTTGTCCCTCCCTGCCTCATTCTAGGTCTATAGGTCCTTAGTTAAGAACCACTGCTCTACGGGGTCATATAGCTTCCCACAGATTGGACTTGGCAGCCTCCTAACCTGTCCCATCCTTCAGGATGACATTTCTCCACGTCCAGTTTCCAAACTTGCCCCTGTAATTGGCTGCTCACAAAGCCCTGGTTTCTGACTGAGAAAAGCTTCAAGCTCTCAGCCCATTTGCCCAGCACTGATGACTGTCATTCTCTGAGTCCATTGAAGAACTGGCCCTTTCTCAAAATTCTGTCTAATGAGTCACTCATGCAGCCCACAGATTTTCCATAATTCTCTCATCATAGTCTTATCCTGGAAAATCACCTTACATCTACCAGTAACACCAACTCTGCCCCTGCCCCCGAATAGGTCTCTTTTCAGCTAGTTCACAGGGGACAGTCCTGAGAGAAGGTTGGGGTAATCTTTAAACCAGGAAACCTGCAGCCTCACTCCTGGTCTTCATGCCCCTCAGATGGGAGGAGAAAAATCTAATGAACTCAACAGTAGCCATCTCTCTGAGTGGAGAGGCACAGTCCTTCCCAGAGAGAGAGGACCAATGAAATGATCTCTTTGGAGCCCTCCTCATCTGGAGATTCCTGGTCTCTTTCTTCATCTGTTCCCTTGTGCTCTCCAGCCCCTGGGGTTCACTCACCTACAAAGAATAGGCTGGGATCCACTGCAAAACAGAGAGTGTTTGGAGGCTTTCCTGAAGATACCGATGGGAGAGAAAGGCAATGGCCACGGTGCTGTTCTGTTATGGTAAGAAGGCTGGTGCCTCCAAAGCTGAGCTGATTGCAGGTGCTTTGCTTTAATCTCATCACTGAGTCCTTTTATCTGCTGGAGGTTTTAGCCTTGACTTAACGTTTCTCCAGTCTTCCCTGTTCTCTTCTCACCTCAACTTCCTACACACACACACCAGGCTTTAGATCATACTTTCTAATCTCTCTAATATGCATCCTTTCCCCATAGATGCTCAATTGCCTCGGGCTGGTTCTAGCTGTGTGTGTGGGAGGTGGGGTGGGGAGGAGGGGTCCCTCACAAATTAGTGCAGGAAAAGGGAATGGCTTAGGCCTCAAATAGGATCTCTGAAAAGCAGTCTGCTCTGGTGGATGCTCTTTGACTCCTCCTGTCTTCTGCTGAGAGCCACCTAGTCGACTAGAGCCTTTTTTTGCATGAATATCTAGACTTCTCAGATCCCTCCTTGTGCCTCTGTTCCCAGGGGTTCTGTACCAGTGGCCAGTGGGAGAAGCATTGCACAGAGAGCAGACCTGGCTTTCGGTCCTGGCTCCGCCAAGTTCCTCCCCGGACGCTGTGGGGGAATCGCTCTGTTTCTCTAGATCTGTTGTTGGGAGGCATTCTAGTTGCTAAAGGCATGGACTTTAGAGCCAGATAGCTGGGGTTCAGATCTCAGCTCTTCCACTTACAAGTTGGCAAATCTCTGTGGCTCAGTTTCCCCAACTGCAAAATGGGGATAATAATGCCACCTGCTTCATAGGGTTGTTCTGAGGATTGAGTGAGTGAATGTAAAGCACTTAGCACAGGGCCTGGCTGGCACACAGGAGGTATTACTGTAAGTGTTTCCTATTATTATTCTTCGTTTAATTAAATGAATGACTACTGAACATCTATTATGTTTCAGGCTAAAAGGCTTGCTTCTGCACACCAGCCTTTTCAAATTTAAAGATTGTCTCCAGGTCCCAGGCCTGTGGATTCCTTTTTTCGGTAACTATCTGTTGAGTGATTACCGTTTGCCAGGTTCTGTTCTAGGTGTTGAGGATTCATTGGGGAAGAAGATGGGCATGATTCCTGCCTTCGCTGAACTCACAGTCTAGTGGAGGAGACAGACATTAAAAACTTACAAAACTGTCTATACACTTGAATTTCTGATAAGCATCCTAAAGGAAAAGGCCAGTAATTCTCAGCATAAGGCTTCTAATGTAGGTGCTCAAAAAAATCTTTTGAATGTAATCAAAAAGGTTGCTAGGAAAATCAAATACAAAAAGGTATCAAGTGTCCTACAAGTACAAGGAAATATTGATTCCTTAGCCTTTTCCAGGAATATTAGTGGAACTCTGTCTCCCTCCCTATCTCCCACTCTGGCTTGGGCCTCCTCGATTAGACTGACTAATATGAATCTTCGGAGTTTAGCTTAGGGGATGGTTTTGGTGCACCTTGGGATGTATTGTCCTCCCCAAATGTACCCTCCATGGCCACTTGACATGCCACCCTTCCTCCTCTTCCTCTTTCTTTTCTTCCCCTTGGTTAGCTGGGGTTACCAAACTGCTTCTTGGGGGCTAGTTGGCCACATACAGGGTGAGACATATAAGAGCACATCTGCTCAGAATCTGCAGGGGAGAAGGGAGAGAGGTAAGAGGTGGGCCTGGGCTCTTCCAAGGCAAAGCACAGATGTGGGGAGGGCGAGAGTATCCTGGATAGATGAGTTCCAAAATGCTGCCAGCTCCAAGGCTGCTTACAAATCAGGTCTCTACCCCGCTTCACTTTCAGATGGGTAAATGGAAGAGGCCTAGAAAGGGCTCACACATGGTGCTAGATGCAGGGCAAAGACGCACGGATTTCTTTTTCTGTCTCCCTATTGTCCGGTTCAGGGCCTGGTACAGTGTAGGCATTCAAGTAAATGCTTGTGGAATAAATAATGAGGTCTGGTTTCCTGGTTCTTTAAGCAAGATGGACTGGCAGGGCTGGGCCATGACCCTGATTTGCCAGCCATTTCCCCCCCAAAACAAAGAGCATACCATCTGAGCTGGAGCCTCCCTGAGCCAACAGGACAAGGATAACACGAACACCAGTGAATGTAGTAAAAGCAGGAAGAAGAGAAGTAGGTGACCAGACAAATCCTGAATAACCAGCACTCATGATTTCTCAAGTACAATCCAACCAAGCAATAAGCAAACCCTTAGCTGCCTCGGAGTAAACAGTATCAAAGGAGAGGTGGCTGAGAAGCACAAAAGGGTCTGGTAGTTTCCTTCATAGACATTTAGGGCTGATATGATTGTAACCCTCAAGAAACTCACAGTCCAACATGTGAGGTGGATGGAATCACAGACACCCGAATGGGGTGCCGTGGGGTGTGCAGACACAGATGAGAGAAGCATGCGCCAGCCTGAGGAGGACAGGGAAGCCTCTATGGAAGCAGAGGTGCTGCGGTGAGGAGAAAGGGTGCAAAAGGCATGGAAGGACAGCACGGGGAAGACTGCAATTAGCTCACCAAACCAGAAGCTAAGAAGCTTTGCAGGAACAACAGAAAACCAAAGAAGACTGGAAGGAAAAGGAGAGCAAGGGCACTTGGGAGCTCAGGAGAAGTGGGTGGAAGTGAGGGAAATGCTGAGAAAGAAGCAGCCCTAGGATTCCTTCTTCCTGGATTCTGAAGGTTCACCCTCAGCCTTCAGAATGACTCATTTCTAGAAAGCTTTGGATAGCTGAGGTTTGCCATAATGTGTTTTCTTCTGATCGTTCCCCTTCAATCATACTCTTACTTGTTTCGGTACTGCAATTTCAGCAATACCTGCATAGGAGAACCTATTTAATGCCAGTCAATGGGCTAGGTACTATACAAGGGACATACATAGTCCCTTCTTTCACCAAAGTTTTATTGAGGTTCTACTCAAGCCTGGCATTATTCTAGGTTGATAATCATGTGTGTGGTGGGTCAGGGGGCTGGCAGGGAGTGAAAAATACACACATCATCAACACAAGGATTGGGGCCATCAGAGAAGTATAAAGAAGACGGAGGGGAAGGCTAGTACCTGTGTGACCTTGGACAAGACACTTCCCTTCTCTGAGTCTTGGTTTCCTCCTGTGGAAAAAGGGACTAATCATATTTATTTGCTGTGAGGAGTAGTGGTAATGTTTGAAATGTTCTCGGGCAGTGTCTGCCACTCAGAAGCTTTTCCATGGTACTGGTACTCAGCTGTGTGGGGGGGTGGCATTTGCAATGGGCTTCAACAGGCAGAGAAGTAGGAAGAGTGATCTGTCTTGTGGTGGCTGGGGAGACACAAAAGTCTGCAGGTTTGCTTTGTTAGAGGGACTAGTTTCATTTGATAGGACCCTCAGGTTTGTGGAGGGGAGCAGAAAGACAGAAGATTGGACGTTGGCAAGTGGGGATGTCTTCCTCATAAATCCTTTTATGTCTGGAGATCAGCAGCTCTAGAAAGAACCTACAGAAAGTAAATGAACCCAGGAGTAGTGGCTGGAGGTGGGGACCGAGGAGGTAGAGGGTGGGACAGAACAGTGTATTTCAAAATCTCTTGGAAGTCACTGGATCACTTCTCAGGGCAGGCAGGCTCTGGGGAACAACAGCATATAGTGCCTTGGTTCAGGCTAGAATGACCAACTATGTCTATTTGCTAGGGGCTGAGGAGTTGCCCGGGACTCAGGACTTTCAGTGCTAAAACCAGGGTGGTTTGGGACTTATTGGGACAGCTTGTCCTCTAGTTCAGGCCTTTGTCACTGTCTCCTGGACTTCAGCAGGCTGCTCCCCACTGCTCTACCTCCCTTTGGTCCTTTGCTGCTAGAGGATTGCTATCAAACACAGCTCTTACCCTCTGCCCTGTTTCTAACCCTCCAAAGGTTCCCATGGCCTCCGGGATCAAGTTTGAACCCGAGAGCCTGGCCTCCAGAGCCCTTGCTCCACTGGTTTCTGCCCTCCTTGAAAGTCTCACTTCCCATAACTTTCACACCACACCAGATACAGCCTCCTTTCCCAACCAGGAAGTGCCCTTTGCTATTCTGTGCCTTTGCCCACGGTGGTCTCTTATCAGCCTACGCATGCTTAGCATGTCCTACGCATGCTTCAAGTTGCTGTGAAAATGTCACCGTCTGAGATTCTCCACCCTGCTCTCTCCTCTGGATTCCCAAGGTACATTATACAGACTTTTGGGAGAGCAAATATTAGGAAGTTAGTTTGAGAGTGTAGACCCCACTGCTATATCCAGCTTCTAGTGAGATGCTTCATGTACAGTAAGCTTTTGGTATATATATCTTGAATAGTCAGCATATTCACATGATTCAAAATTCAAAAGGGTCTATGGGGAAATTCAGTGAAAAGTCTCCTTCCCACTCCTGGCCTCTAACAATCCCACACCCCTCCTCCTCCTCCAGGGAAATTTTATGCGTGCCCAAGCAAATAAGGTAATTTGCTTTGTTAAATGAATAAAGGAAATAACAGTAGAAATCTAGAAACAATACAAATGTTCAAAATCTGGACCTGGCTAAGTAAGCAATTATATAGGAATCTTATAGACAATCTGCAGTCATTAAAAGTCATAAAAATTATTATAAGGTAGACTCAGTAGTATATGACATGGTAAGCTTTCAAAGCAGAGTATAAAGCAGACCTCTCCACTGAATACACTTTGTGAAGTGATAGGATGAAAGGGGGTCTGAGAGAGAAATGATTGCTGCTTTAAGGTGAAGGGATTCTGGGTTTCCTTTTATGTAAAGTTGTTTGAATATGAAAAGAAAGAGGCTGCATTATTGTGAATCTGCCTGACGAAGAAGCATGATTCATGATGGGACTCATTCATTCAATAATTCATTCTGCAGACACTGAATGCTGGCTTTGTCAGGAGAAGGCCAGAAACAGTGCTGAGCTTCCCAGGAAGAGCACTAAGTAGGCGACAGGCCCTAAGAAACTCTAATGGAGCCAGAGGGGTGGGGAGTGTGATGAGTTCATTGCCAGGCTGTTGAGTTCGAGTTTTTGTTCATCAAGAGGAGTGGTGTGGTAGATAGATGATAGGATATGGGTCAGGGAGCTCAGCAGAAAGGTCAGGGCTAGTGCTGGCCATCAGCATACATGTGGTGTGTCATGGAAGCCGGAGGTGGGGTGAGCTCACCCAGGCAGAAGGTAGACAAGGAAAGGAGAAGACAGGTTCCATAAAGCGGGTGAGGAGTATTTCTGCCAATCTCTCAATGTCTCTGAGCCGGGGACAAGGGCACCAGGGTAGCAGAGGTGGTATCTGTTGCTGAGTGTGGGAGGGCCTCAGAGTTCAGGCAGAAATCCTCCCTCCCAGCCCCTGGCTGCCAAGTCTTATGCGCTCACAACCTGGGTCTGGTCTTAGTAGTCCAAGAGGGCCTGGTAGATCAAGAGGGGGAGCTTTGACGGGCTTAGAAAATGTGTAGGAACCCTTAAGTGAGAGGGTGGAATAGAGAGAGGGTTTAAAAGATTCACTTGTACCAAGATTGGATGGGGCTGGAAACAGGTGAGCCTGGCACTGGGAGCAGGAATGTTCTACAGGTTGAGGGATGTAGGGCCCCAGGAAGGGGAAAGTTCTGAGTCCGGGGTATTCCCCTAGTGAGCAGGTCTCATATGTGCCCTTAAAGGGCCTGGCCAGCAAAGCTGATAGAATCATTGCTCAAAATTTAGACAGAGAAAGGGGAGGGGTGATCCCCAGAGCAGTGTGCCAGTGTGGTATTTCGCCCGCCTTCATATGTCCCCCGTGATTTGTGCTTCCCAGGGAATGTGGCAGACTGGAAGGACGTGGCCTGTGGAATCAGGCCCACCTGGAAGCCAGGCCCAGCTCGACACTTAGGGCTGAGTGATCTTTGGGAAATCCCTTCTCTGAGCCTCAAGTTCCTCATTTACAAATTGAGGCAATAATAATATCTACCTTGGGACGTTGTTGTGAGGATTAGAAATAGTCAACTCCTAGTATACAGTAGGTGCTCAATACATGAATTCTTGTTATTTGTGCTACCAAATGGGAATAGGATGGCCTAAGTCATTGCTGAGTTGTATTCTCTTGGAGGGATTTATTGCCAGTTGGGACAAGAAACTGAAATCTTTTTGTTTACCATCTTTTCACATATGTTTGTCAAAGGCGGTCTGGTGGGCAGATAAGTAAAAACCGTTCTCAATTTCCACTGCAGGTAACAATTCTCTCCTGTGCTGGTCATCTCCAGCACACAAAGAAAAGCATGTTCACAAACCTTTTCGCTGGTGGTGATATATATAGAAGACTGAGAAAGCAATAGGGGGGCAGGGGTTAAAATAAGTTGTGAAATACTGAATTTAAAAAACAATGCATCCCCTCCTCTGGCCGCCAAACTTACAAACATTTGCGCCATGTTTTCTAATTGTTCAAAGTGCTTTTCCATATTTTATTTCATTTGTTTCTTACTCTGGCCTGTGAGGTAAGTAGGCCAGATGTTGTCAGCATCTGGGAGGCGCTAAAACTGAGAGAGCTGGTATTAGAACCCATACCTCCTTGCTATGGAGCGTGAGTGAACTGAGCCAGGTTAAACCTTGGATGAATAGGTGAAAAGCAATCTGTGAGGAAATGATGTGCAGGTGTTGGAAGGAGCTGTTTTGCAAGGAGACAAAGGTCACAGTGCCATCTTGTTGTTGGGTGTTTGAAAGAGCTGGGTGGCAGTGTATCTTTTGTGCTGATGAGCAAACCAGAGGCCCACAGTAAGGAGAGGAGGACTTTGGAACTCAGTTGACATAGAGAGGTGGATTTGGGTTCAAAAGTTTTATCCTTTGCACGTTGTTTTAAATGACAGCAGTGACCCCGGTGACCTGGGTGGCCCTGGGTCACCCGGCTAGGGAGGGGCAGAGCACTGAGGATTGAGACTCAATTCAGAACCCTTAACTCCAACTTCTTGGGCTTGAAATCGGCTCATTCAGTCCCCTGCCCTGTCTTTCTTACAGGGGTGTTGAAAAGAATAAGAGTGGAAAGGACAAATCACCACATGATGGCATTAAAAGAAGTAGTGCCCAGCATTCACCTTTTCCAAATAACTAACTGGCCTCCATGTGAGAGCTACAGAGGGCAAATATTTTGGCTACACTGATATGTTTGCACGGTCTACGTATTAGCCGTGTGCTGAAGTAAGTCACTCACTGTGTTTCCCCAAGCCAGTTTCTTTCCCTGTAAAATGAAGGCATCATCTCCTGCCTGACGGGTTGTGAGAACGAACTATGCAGCATACGTGAAATAAGCATAGCGCAAACGATGAGGCAGTACTGTTATCTGTGGAATGCTTTGAGTCCTCGCTTGCCGCAGTCCACCACACTCAGCTCACTCTAGGACCCTGAAACGCCTTCTTCTGGTGGGAGTAGAGAAGGTGGTTCTCTTTTTGTTTTCTCTAGCCGCCAGGCAGGCAGACTGAACTAGGGAGGAAAATGGAGGAAGATGGGTTTGCTCACAGCCTCTCTCTTCTTGTCCCCCATCTGAGGGGGAAATGGCAGGGGGGAAGCAGGGTGGCATAACCTTTTCTTCGGTGAGTCAGCTAAAAAGGAATTTCTAGAGCTCCAATAACATATAAGTGGTGGTTTGGGTTTGGATTTTTCAAGCTGCTCCCTCTTTTTAAGCTGCTTTGAGATGCACAACTAAAAGCACATGCAATTGGGAAGCACATGGAAAATGACAGAAGCACAGCTTGTTACCAATGTGAACTTGAAGAAATCACTCAGCGTCTCTGGCCCTGTTTTCTCATCTGCAAAACGGGGACGATGCTACTTATTTCGCAGGGTCATTGTGAGTATTAATAGCATGTGAAAGTGCCGGGTCTGGTGCCTGGCACAGAACAGAGTTTCGAACACCTACCTTTCCATTCCCTTTCCCTTCCTAGTGGACAGACCATAGTCACTGAGCTCAGAGGAAAACACTTATTATTCAGCCTATTATCATGGCTGCCATTATTCATTTAATTTTCACAACAACCCTATGAAACAGCTCATCTATGAACATAGAGAAAACAGAGGAGCAGTTCAGAGAAGTTATATTGCCCAAGGTCACACAGCTTTCAACTTTTAAAGCCAGGATTCAAACCCACTTTGTCTAGTTTGCCTCTTCGATATCAGAATGTGAGGGGGCTTCATCAGGCTGGATCTTCTGGAAAGACCATCTTTAAATAGACTCAGACCAAGGGGATAACCCCAACCTGGCCCATTTTGGGAATGAGCTCAGGGTGGAGTTTCAAGGGCACGAAATAGGCCATTGCTAGGGACAGCCTGGCAACAACTGGAAGAGAACTACAAATGAATGTTTGATTCCCAAATCTGTGGGGAAGTTAACCTGTGCTCTGCCAGTTTCAGGAGCTTATGCTGTGAGGGTGACATGAATTCTTTATTAAGCAGTATATGTTTAGCAATAAATATATCATTGGTAGTCTTCTGTCATCTCTCACTAAACATAACGTCCTATTCATCGTCTGACAGCCCTCCATTTACCACGCTACAAAGGAGAGGGATCTGAGTCTCCTTTTCAAACCCCTGTCCGAAGCTAGACTGCAGAAGCTAGAATAGGAAGGCTGAGTCATCTTCTTAAAAGAAAATGAAGTGTACCAAAGCCACATAGAACAAAAGTATGTTTTCTATAGGTATCATTTGTTTTCACACATGGCTTCTTTTCTAGGGTATTAACCCGGGAGCTGAGGACGTGTCTTCTCTTTACCGCAGAAAGTAGGTACCTTTCCTTGTCATCTGTGCTGTCCCCCCTCTTTCACCCCCAGTTATTGGCATGACTGCAGGTACCTTATTAACTAGCAAAGTAACTGCCACGGCACACTGACCGCTTGGGACTGTGCCAGGTATGGCACAGCACGGGCAAAGAGGGCCAAAATGGTCTTCCAGCAGCCCACTTAAGAGCTAGGCTATGGACTGAGCTGCTCTTACCCTCAGGGTTCTAGATAGATCCAGAGTAAAGGCCCCGGCCTCAGATGCTCACACAAAGATGGCTCTCATAGTGCCTTATCGGTTTCCTCATTTCTCATGGCTGAAGCAAGGAAGATTGGGTAGATAGGATTGTTATGTTCTGTTCATTCACAGCTGTAATTCCTGAAAATAGAGCCGTGTGGCAGGGCAAGTCCTGGCTTTTGTGCTTGTCCCTTGTAAAGCAAGTGTTGGGTTAGTTCCCAGCACTGGGGTAGAAAGGAGAAAGCAAGCTCCAGCCAGTCTGGGCAGCTCTGATGCTGGGTAACTCACTGCCCACATCAAAGGGAGATGACCAGGATCTCTCCATAAGCCCAGGGAACTACAGCTGACCCCCTCCCCTCACCCCCTGGAAGAAAGCAGCTGATACTTATATTTCTGCACAGTCTCACATCATAGAGGGGACTTTTCTTTTTCAAAGAGAATTCATACAGCCATTGATTATACAGAACCATTTCTTAGTACTCTTTTCTTTCCATTTAAGAAAAGTGGAATATACCATGATGAGGATTCTAATGCCAAGACAAGATTGCTGGCTCATCATCTAGGGTACATATACACACTTAATTGTTTGACATTTTAATGAACGCAAAGCAAGATTAAGCATCTCTGCCTTCGTTGTACACAGCTGAACCAGGAGCCCAGGGAGGGGAAGACTGCACAGCTTTCCTTGGTGGGGAAGACAGAAGCCCCTGTAGTCCTGTCTTGTTGTGGGGAGACTAACCCATGTTCTGTCGGTTGCCATAGCCCCTAGGATGGGTGTCCTTCCAGTCATCCCAATCCCGAGCTCTGTGGAGTGCACATTCATCATCCTCTTCCTCCTGTTCCTGATCTTGTCGCTGAGCTGCTGTTCTGAACTCTGCCCAAGTGGAAAAATGAGAAAGCAGGGTGAGGCAAAGAGTGACTGATACGGGCCCCAGCTCCACTCTGAATACAACCACATAACAAGAGAACAAAGAATATATCCCTAGCTGCCTACCCTGGGGCCAGCAGAACTGGGAAGAGTACTTACTATTACTTAACAGGTGACATGTTAAATAATAGTGAGACAGGATCCTCTGAGTGGTTTTCATGAGAAGGCAAAAACATATAAGTTGCCCCTCAAAATGAATTCTATTTTGGGAAAGAATTCTTGCTAAAATGGCCAACCCCTCACAACAGAAAACAAAAACACCAACTGACCAACAGTACCCCAGCAAACCAGAAACACTGAAGTGTTTCCATAGTATAGTGGTTATCACACTTGCCTGACAAAAACACTAAAGTAAAAAATATTTATGGTGTTATGATTTGTGATTTGCCAGGGAGGTGGGACTACAGGTGACTTCTCCTTCATCCATTTCCTTTATTACAGTTCTACAATTCTGTGTGTGTATAAAATTGGAAATCACGTGGCAGTTGAACCTACCAGAAAAGAATGTGTGTTATTTTGCACGTTTGGAACAGGGTGTGAGGTCCAAATGGCACTTGTCATGCAGTGTACCAAATACTACGTCTCTTTTGCACGATTTCTTTCTTTCCTTTGTGAGGTAAAGGAACAATTTCCTAGCTACTTTGAATTTGCCCACGAGAAATACTCTCATTACCATGATAAAGGATGAAATATGTGGGGAATCTGATCTCTCCTTACAGCTTAAGAGTCTTGTGTTCTGCTTTATTTAACCCTTTATTGTAAAATATAAGATACTGGAAATCACACAAAAATATATATAACTTAAAATTTGGTAAGGAGGCTATACCTTTATAGCCTTCACTTGGGTCAAGATATATATTTTCTGTACCCATCCCCAAAGTTTCTCCATGAGCATCTACCAAATGACACACTGTGCTCACTGGCAGTTAATTCCCATTCCTTCCCTCCCTGGAAATCACCAATCTACCTTCTATCTCTATAGATTTGCCTATTCTGAACATTTCACATAAATGGAATCATGTAACAAGTGGTCTTTTGTGTCTGACTTCTTTCACTTACCATAATGCTTTTGAGGTTAGTCTTACCCATTTTCAAATATTTTGGTATATTTTTAATCTACAGGTTTCTTCTTCCAGCCCTTTCTTTCCTTACAAGTTCTCTACTGAAGAGGCAGGGGCATTTGACCTGTAGTTTCCCCAAATCTGGATTTTGCTGACTGCAGTCGTGATGGAGTCCAACATGTTCTTCGGTATTTCTGCAGATTGGCAAGTGGACACAGAGCTTGATATGACTCAGGGTTGATCCCTTCGCATGAATACAGGTGGTGCTGTCCTCCCCCAGCAGGTGGCACATAGTATCTGTGTCTCCTATTTGTGATGTTAGCAGCTGTTGATGCTCAATGCCTAGATTCGTTAATTTTCCCAGGGTTTCAAAATGGTGATACTCTTTAACATTTCCTTTTTTATTAAGTAGAATGCTTTTTATAAAGAGAGGCTTTCCCTCATCTACTACTATTTACAGGAAAAGAAAACAAGATTAATGTTTGATTCTTCTGCTTTAATTTACCATTTCTCAAGGTAATAAATTGGTTCCGTATCATCCTCTGAAATCGAACAATTTTTGTTTTAACTATAGTTATGAACTCATGGATTTAAACATATTTGATGAGTTTCAATGAATTGCAATGATTTCTAAAAAATATTCAAATAAGCTTTCTAATTTTAGTTTTAATTTACAGAAAAATTGAGAAGATAGTACAGAGTTCTTATACATCTGTACCCAATTTATTTTATTGTTAACAGCTTACATTCCTATGGTTTGTGTGTCATAACTAATGAACCAATACTGATACACACATAACAACTAAAGTTCATACTTTATTCAGATTTCCTTAGGTTTTACGTAATGTCCTTTTTTTTGGGTTCCAGAATCCCATCAAATATTCCATATTACATTAGTCCTCTGTCTCCTTCGTCTCCTCTTGGCTGTGAGAATTTCTCACTTTCCTTGTTTTTGATGACCTGGACAGTTTTGAGGGGTACTCATCAGGTATTTTGCAGAATGTCCCTCAACCTGGGGTTGCCTCATATTTTTCTCATAATTAGACTAGGGTTATGACTTTTGGAAGAGAATAACACAGTGAAGTTTCCTCCTTATCACATCAAACCAAGGCTACACACCACAAACCTGACTTATCACTGTTGATGTTAACTGGGATCACTTCAGGTAGTGTTTGTAGGGTTCCCAACTGCTCCCCCCTCCTTCTATACTATAGTCTTTGGAAGCAAGTAACTAAACATAGCCTACACTTAAGGGGTGAGGAGTTATGCTGCATCTCCTTGAGACAGGTGTATATACACAAATTATTCAGAATTATTCTGTAGGGGAGATTGGTCTCTTCGCCCCTATCTATTTATGTAATCATTTATTTCTATCACTATAGACTCACGGACACATTTTATTCCTTGTGTTATAATCCAATACTGTTATTTTCCTGCTCACATTCTTCCAGTTTTGGCCAGTAACAGTTCTTTCCAAAGGCCCTGTGTCACATTAACATACCTCAATATTTTTTTGTTTGTTGTTATTGTTTTTTGAGTGCTTCTTTATTTTCCAGTACTACAAGATATTTCAGGTTCATCTTGTATATTCCTGGTCCAGCCCTAGAATTATCCATTTCTCTAAGGAGCCCTTTAATTGGAGAATAGTATTAGAAACCAAGATTTGGGCACTAGATGTGCTCGTTGCTACTGGCAATTATCCTTTTTCAAGCCAAACTGTCTTTGGCCAGTGGAAACGTCTTCAAAGTGGCTTCTGAGTCCCTTTGACATGACCATAGCAGTCTTTGAAAGCTTCTTTCCTATCCTTTATGACAAGATGTTCCAAGCTCATCTTATTTATTTCCTGCTGCAAACTTGGAATTAGCTATTTCTCTAAGACATCCTGGTTTATTTTAATGGGAATGGTATTTCAAGAACAGAACCTGGGTTACTAGGTGTGCTCATTGCTTCTGGGCTGGTCATTGTTTCTAAGCCTTTTCAGTGGAAAAAGCAAAAGTGTGTGCGTGTGTGTGTGTGTGTGTGTGTGTGTGTGTACTTTTCAATAAAATGTCTCATGAGTTCATATTCAGGACTACAGGGGTGTTTTGTTTCTAACTCAAATTCGTTTGAGTTACATCTGTGTTCTTCCACACTAAAAGTCTTAGCTCTCAAAGACAGAGGATGATGGAATTTGAATATCTCATAATTACTCAGTTAATATTATCTCACATTACACGGTCCTGGAATAACATTAATACTGTTACCAATATAATTGCTGAGAACAGTTCTTTTTTTTTGCATATTCTTTCCCCATTTCTCCATGGGGAGATCTACATTACCAGAGCACTGGGCATATAGGCATTATTACTTTCTCTCTTTCAAATCTCATTTAGTCTTAGTTCTACAAGTAACTATATATTTAATGCTGACTGATATTACTTATATCAATGTCTCTCACATCACTTTGGTTGTCTTAAGCTCATTCTCTAGCAAATTTCTCAGAAAGGGATCATGGGACCAATATTTCCTGACTTCGTGTATGTTGATAAATACCTGTACCCTTTATACCTAAAAGTCAGTTTTACCAGATATAATGTTCTTGGCTCACATTTTTTCCCCTTGAGTATCTTAAATGTTACTCCATTTTCTTCTGGCATAAACTGTTGGTGTCAAAAAGTTTGAAGATGATTGAATTTTCCTTCCTTTACAACCCACCTGCTGTTTTTGCTGAAGTATCCAAGGCATTTCTTTTAAAAAAAGTCTAGTAATTTTATTAGAATGTGTCTTGCTGTTGGTCATTCTGGAGCAAAATTCTTAGGTACGCGGTGTGCTTTTTAAAAGCAAATCTAAAGTTTCCTCAATATTAGTTTTTTTTAAAAAATATCTTTATTGGAGTATAATTGCTTTACAATGTTGTGTTAGTTTCTGCTGTACAACAAAGTGAATCAGCTGTATGTATACAGGTATTCCCATATCCCCTCCCTCTTGCATCTCTCTCCCTCTCACCCTCCCTATCCCACCCCTCTAGGTGGTCACAAAGCACTGAGCTGATCTCCCTGTGCTATGCAGCTGCTTCCCACTAGCCATC
Organism: Balaenoptera physalus; assembly: GCF_965194825.1. Lineage (NCBI taxonomy): Eukaryota > Metazoa > Chordata > Mammalia > Artiodactyla > Balaenopteridae > Balaenoptera > Balaenoptera physalus. The sequence goes on from NC_138904.1 coordinate 21,877,338, forward strand.
CATTTTACATTTGGTAGTGTATATATGTCCATGCCACTCTCTCACTTCATCCCAGCTTATCCTTCCCCCCCACCATATCCTCAAGTCCATTCTCTACATCTGCATCTTTATTCCTGCCCTGTCACTAGGTTCATCAGTACTGTTATTTTTAGATTCCATATATGTGCGTTAGCATATGATATCTGTTTTTCTCTTTCTGACTTACTTCACTCTGTATGACAGTCTCTAGGTCCACCCAATATTAGTTTTAAGCATTTTTTTCTTTTTCCTTGCTTCGGTATCCTTCTTTAGATAATCTTATTATCTATATGTCAGGTCTTCTTTGCTATCTTTCATATTTGTCACTTTTTCTAGAAATCTGTTCATCTTTGCCTCTTTTTGATTTAAAACATTTTCCTTTTTACTTTAGAAAGGCATTTTCTGCTATATTCAATCATTCTTGTTTTCTTCTAGTTTAGCCTTCATTTCTTTTCTTTTATTCAAATTGAAGTCTAACTGATTTACAATATTAGTTTCAGGTGTACAACATGTTGATTTAATATTTTATATATTATATTCCATTTAGGGTTATTATAAAATATTGGGAAGATGGTGGAAGTGTAAGAAGTGGAGATCACCTTCCTCCCCACAAATACAACAGAAATACATCTACATGTGGAACAACTCCTACAGAACACCTACTGAACGCTGACAGAAGACCTCAGACTTTCCAAAAGACAAGAAACTCCCCACGTACCTGGGTAGGGCAAAAGAAAAAAGAAAAAAACAGAGACAAAAGAATAGGGATGGGACCCACACCAGTGGGAGGGAGCTGTGAAGGAGGAAAGGTTTCCACACACTAGGAAGACCCTCCATTGGCAGAGATGGGGGTGGGGGGGGAACCTTCAGAGCCATGGAGGAGAGCGCAGCCACAGGGGTGCAGAGGGCAAAGTGGAGAGATTCCCGCACAGAGGATCGGTGCTGACCAGCACTCACCAGCCCGAGAGGCTTGACTGCTCACCCGCCGGGGTGGGTGGGGGCTGGGAGCTGAGGATCGGGCTTTGGAAGTCAGACCCCATGGGGAGGACTGGGGTTGGCTGCATGAACACAGCCTGAAGGGAGGTGGTGTGCCACAGCCAGCTGGAGGGAGACCAGGAAAAAGTCTGGAACTGCCAAAGAGGCAAGAGACTTTTTCTTGCCTCTTTGTTTCGTTGTGCGTGAGGAGAGGGGAATAAGAGCACCACTTAAAGGGGCTCCAGAGATGGGTGTGAGCCAAGGTTATCAACGTGGACCACAGAGACGGGCATGAGATGCTAAGGATGCTGCTGCAGCCACCAAGAAGCCTGTGTGTGAGCACAGGTCACTCTCCACACCTCCCCTCCCAAGAGCCTGTGCAGCCCGCCAGTGCCAGGGTCCACTGATCCAAGGACAACTTCCCTGGGAGAACACACGGCACGCCTCAGGCTGGTGCTACGTCATGCCAGCCTCTGCCACCACAGGCTCGCCCTGCATCTATAACCTTCCTTGCCCCCGACCTGAGTGAGCCAGGTCCCCTGTATCAGCTGCTCCTTTAACCCCGTCCTGTCTGGGCAGGAACAGATGCCCTCAGGCGACCTACACACAGAGGCGGGGTCAAATCCAAAGCTGAACCCCAGGAGCTGTGCGAACAAAGAAGAGAAAGGGAAATTTCTACCATCAGCCTCAGAAGCAGCGGATTAAAGCTCCACAAACAACTTGATGTACCTGCATCTCTGGAACACCTGAATAGACAATGAATCATCCCAAATTGAGGTGGTGGACTTTGGGAGCAATGATATATATATATTTTTCCTTTTTCTCTTTTTGTGACTGGGTATGTGTATGCTTCTGTGTGTGACTTTGTCTGTATAGCTTTGCTTTAACCATTTGTCTTAGGGTTCTGTCTGTCTGTTTTTTGGGGTTTTTTTTAGTATAGCTTTTAACACTTGATATCATTGGTGGATTTGTTTTGTTTGGTTGTTCTCTTCTTTCTTTTTTCTTTTCTTTTACTACTTATCTAAATTTACAAAAAAATTATTAATTATTTTTTATTTTAATAACTTTATTTTATTTTTTCTTTCTTTCTTTCTCCTGTTTATTCTAAGCCTTATGGATGACAGGGTCTTGGTGCTTCAGCCGGGCATCAGGTCTGTGCCTCTGAGGTGGGATAGCCAACTTCAGGACACTGGTCCACAAGAGACCTCCCAGCTCCACGTAATACCAAATGGCAAAAATCTCCCAGAGATCTCCATCACAACACCAAGACCCAGCTCCACTCAACGACCAGCAAGCTACAGTGCTGGACACCCTATGCCAAACAACTAGCAAGACAGGAACATAAACCCACCCATTAGCAGAGAGGCTGCCTAAAATCAAAATAAGGTCACAGACACCCCAAAACAAACCACTGGATGAGGTCCTGCTCACCAGAAGAAACAAGATCCAGCCTCATCCACCAGAACACAGACACTAGTCCCCTCCACAAGGAAGCCTACATAACCCACTGAACCAAACTTACTCACTGGGAGCAAACACCAAAAACAATGGGAACGAACAACCTGCAGCCTGTGAAAAGGAGACACCAAACACAGTAAGTTAAGCAAAATGAGAACAGAGAAACGCACAGCAGTTGAAGGAGCAAGGTAAAAACCCACCAGACCAAACAAATGAAGAGGAAATAGGCAGTCTAGGTATTTCTGAAAATAATTTAGAGTAATGATAGTAAAGATGATCCAAAATCTTGGAAATAGAATGCAGAAAATACAAGAAACATTTAACAAGGACCTAGAAGAACTAAAGAGCAAACAAACAGTGATGAACACAATAAATGAAATTAAAAATTCTCTAGAAGGGATCCATAGCAGAATAACTGAGGCAGAAGAACGGATAAGTGACCTGGAAGATAAAATAGTGGAAATAACTACTGCAGAGCAGAATAAAGAAAAAAAATGAAAAGAATTGGGGACAGTCTCAGAGACCTCTGGGACAACATTTAACGCACCAACAATACAATTATAAGGGCCCCAGAAGAAGAAGAGAAAAAGAAAGGGACTGAGAAAATAATTGAAGAGATTATAGTTGAAAACTTCCCTAACATGGAAAGGAAATAGTTAATCAGGTCCAGGAAGCACAGACAGTCCCATACAGGATATATCCAAGGAGAAATAAGCCAAGACACCTATTAATCAAACTATCAAAAATAAAATGCAAAGAAAACATATTAAAAGCAGCAAGGGAAAAGCAACAAAAACCATACAAGGGAATCCCCATAAAGTTAACAGCTGATCTTTCAGCAGAAACTCTGCAAGCCAGAAGGGAGTCACAGGACATAGTTAAAGTGCTGAAATAGAAAAACCTACAACCAAGATTATTCTACCCAGCAAGGATCTCATTCAGATTTGATGGAGAAATTAAAACTTTTACAGACAAGCAAAAGCTAAGAGAACTCAGCACCACTAAACCAGCTTTACAACAAATGTTAAAGGAACTTCTCTAGGCAGGAAACAAAAGAGAAGGAAAAAAAACTACAATAACAAACACAAAACAATTAAGAAAATGGTAATAGGAATATACATATCAATAATTACCTTAAATGTAAATGGATTAAAGGCTCCAACCAGAAGACACAAACTGGCAGAATGGATACAAAAACAAGACACCTCCTTCAGACCTAGGGACACATACAGACTGAAAGTGAGGGGATGGAAAATGATATTCCATGCAAATGAAAATCAGAAGATAGCTGGCATACCAATTCTCATATCAGACAAAATAGACTTTAAAACAAAGACTATTAGAAGAGACAAAGAACGACACTACATAATTGATCAAGGGATCAATCCAAGAAGAAGATATAACAACCATAAATATTTATGCACCCAACATAGAAGCACCTCAATACACAAGGCAAATGCTAACAGCCATAAAAGGGGAAATAGACAGTAACACAATCATAGTAGGGTACTTTAACACCCCACTTTCACCAATGGACAGATCATCCAAAATGAAAATAAATAAGGAAACACAAGCTTTAAATGATACATTAAACAAGATGGACTTAACTGATAATTATAGGACATTCCGTCTAACAACAACAGAATACACTTTCTTCTCAAATGCTCAAGGAATATTCTCCAGGAAAGATCATATCTTGGGTCACAAATCAAGCCTTGGTAAATTTAAGAAAGTTGAAATCGTATAAGTATGGTTTCTCACCACAACACTATGAAACTAGATATCAATTACAGGAAAAAAACTTTAAAAAATACAGACATGTGGAGGCTAAACAATACACTACTTAATAACCAAGAGATCACTGAAGAAATCAAAGATGAAATCAAAAAATACCTAGAGATAAATGACAATGAAAACATGATGACCCAAAACATATGGGATGCAGCAGAAGCAGTTCCAAGAGGGAAGTTTATAGCAGTACAGACCTACCTTAAGAAACAAGAAACATCTCAGATAAACAATCTAACCTTACACCTAAAGCAGTTAGAGAAAGAAAAACAAACAAACAAACAAAACCCCAAAGTTAGCAGCAGGAAAGAAATTATAAAGATCAGATCAGAAATAAATGAAAAAAGAAATGAAGGAAACAATAGCAAAGAGCAATAAAACTAAAAGCTGGTTCTTTGAGAAAATAAACAAAATTGATAAACCATTAGCCAGACTCATCAAGAAAAAAAGGGAAAACCTCAAATCAATAGAATTAGAAATGAAAAAGGAGAAAAAACTGACACTGCAGGAATACAAAGGATCGTGAGAGATTACTACAAACGACTATATGCCAATAAAATGGACAACCTGGAAGAAATGGACAAATTCTTAGAAAAGCACAACCTTCCGAGACTGAACCAGGAAGAAACAGAAAATATAAACAGACCAATTCCAAGCACTGAAATTGAGACTCTGACTAAAAACATTCAAACAAACAAAAGCCCAGGACCAGACGGCTTCACAGGCGAATTCCATCACACATTTAGAGAAGAGCTAACACCCATCCTTCTCAAACTCTTGCAAACTATAGCAGAGGAAGGAACACTCCTAAACTCATTCTACGAGGCCACCATCATGCTGATACCAAAACCAGACAAAGATGTCACAAAGAAAGAAAACTATATGCCAATATCACTGATAAACACAGATGCAAAAATCCTCAACAAAATACTAGCAAACAGAATCCAACAGCACGTTAAAAGGATCATATACCATGATCAAGTGGGGTTTGTCCCAGGAATGCAAGGATTCTTCAATATATGCAAATCAATCAATGTGATACACCATATTAACAAATTGAAGAATAAAAAAACATATGATCATCTCAATAGATGCAGAAAAAGCTTTTGACAAAATTCAACACCCATTTATGATAAAAACCCTCCAGAAAGTAGGCATAGAGTGAACTTACCTTGACATAATAACGGCCATATATGACAAACCCACAGTCAACATCGTCCTCAATGGTGAAAAAATAAAACCATTTCCACTAAGATCAGGAACAAGACAAGGTTGCCCACTCTCACCACTATTATTCAACATTGTTTTGGAAGTGTTAGCCACAGCAATCAGAGAAGAAAAAGAAATAAAAGGAATCCAAATCAGAAAAGAAGAAATAAAGCTGTTAATGCAGATGACATGATACTATATATACAGAATCCTAAAGATGCTACCAGAAAACTACTAGAGCTAATCAATGAATCTGGTAAAGTAGCAGGATACAAAATTAATGCACAGAAATCTCCTGCATTCCTATACACTAAGGATGAAAAATCTGAAAGTGAATTTAAGGAAACACTCCCTTTTACCATTGCAACAAAAATAATAAAATACCTACGAATAAACCTACCTAAGGAGACAAAAGACCTGTACCCAGAAAACTATAAGACACTGATGAAAGAAATTAAAGGTGATACAAATAGATGGAGAGATATACCATGTTCTTGGACTGGAAGAATCAACATTGTGAAAATGACTCTACTACCCAAAGCAATCTACAGATTCAATGTAACCCTTATCAAACTACCACTGGTATTTTTCACAGAACTAGAACAAAAAATTTCACAATTTGTATGGAAACACAAAAGACCCGGAATAGCCAAAGCAATCTTGAGAAAGAAAAACGGAACTGGAGGAATCAGGTTCCCGCGTACTTCAGTTTAGACTAAAAAGCTACAGTTATCAAGACAGTATGGTACTGGCACAAACACAGAAATACACATCAATGGAACAGGATAGAAAGCCCAGAGATAAACCCATGCACATAGGTCACCTTATTTTTGATAAAGGAAGCAAGAATACACAATGGAGAAAAGACAGCCTCTTCAAGAAGTGGTGCTGGGAAAACTGGATAGCTACATGTAAAAGAATGAAATTAGAACATTCCCTAATACCATACACAAAAATAAACTCAAAATGGATTAAAGACCTAAATGTTAGGCCAGACACTATCGAACTCTTAGAGGAAAACATAAGCAGAACACTCTATGACATAAATCACAGCAAGATCCTTTTTGACCCACATCCTAGAGAAAGGAAGTAAAAACAAAAATAAACAAATGGGACCTAATGAAACTTATAAGCTTTTGCACAGCAAAGGAAACTACAAACAAGATGAAAAGACAACCCTCAGAATGGGAGAAAATATTTGCAAACGAATTAACGGACAAAGGATTAATTTCCAAAATGTATAAACAGCTCATGCAGCTCAATATTAAAAAACAAACAACTCAATCCAAAAATGAGTAGAAGACCTAAACAGACATTTCTCCAAAGAAGACATACAGATGGCCAAGAAGCGCATGAAAAGCTGCTCAACATCACTAATTATTAGAGAAATGCAAATTAAAACTACAATGAGGTATCACCTCACACCGGTTAGAGTGGGCATCATCAGAAAATCTACAAACAACAAATGTTGGAGAGTGTGTGGAGAAAAGGGAACGCTCTTTCACTCTTGGTGGGAATGTAAATTGGTACAGCCACTATGGAGAAGAGTATGGAGGTTCCTTAAAAAAGTAAAAATAGAACTACCATATGACCCAGCAATCCCACTACTGGGCATATACCCTGAGAAAACCATAATTCAAAGAGTCACATACCACAATGTTCATTGCAGCTCTATTTACAATAGCCAGGACATGAAAGCAACCTAAGTGTCCATTGACAGATGAATGGATAAAGAAGATGTGGCACATATATACAATGGAACATTACTCAGCCATAAAAAGAAAGGAAACTGAGTTATTTGTAGTGAGGTGGATGGACCTAGATCTGTCACACAGAGTGAAGTAAGTCAGAAAGAGAAATACAAATACCATATGCTAACACATATATATGGAATATTAAAAAAAAAGTTTTAAAAAAAAGGTCATGAAGAACCTAGGGGCAGGATGGGAATAAAGACACAGACCTACTAGAGAATGTACTTGAGGACACGGGGATGGGGAAGGGTAACCTGGGACAAAGTGAGAGAGTGGCATGGACATATATACACTACCAAATGTAAAACCAATAGCTAGTGGAAAGCAGCTGCATAGCACAGCGAGATCAGCTCGGTGCTTTGTGACCACCTAGAGGGATGGGATAGGGAGGGTGGGAGGGAGGGAGATGTTAAGAGGGAAGAGATATGGGGATATATGTATATGTATAGCTGATTCACTTTGTTATAAAGCAGAAACTAACACTCCATTGTAAACCAATTGTACTCCAATAAAGATGTTAAAAAAAATTGGCTATATTCCCTGTGCTGTACAATGTATCTTTGTAGCTTATTCATTTTATACATAGTAGCTGGTACCTCTTAATCCCCTACCATCTTGCCCTTCCCTCCCTTTTCTCTCCTCACTGGTATCCACTAGGTTGTCCTCTGTATCTGTGAGTCTGGTTCTGTTATATTTTTTATTAGATTATTTTTTTGATTCCACATATAAATGATATCATACAGTATTTGTCTTTCTCTGACGTATTTCACTAAGCACTAATACCCTCTAGGGCTAATACCCTCTAGGGGCCATCCATGTTGTTGAAAATGGCAGAGTTTCACTCTTTTTAGGGTTAATACTCCACTGTATATATAAATATCTATATATTTTGGATATTAACCCCTTATTGGGCATACCATTTGCAAAATATTTTCTCCCATTCTGTAGGTTATCTTTTCATTTTGTTGTTGGTTTCCTTTGCTGTGCAGAAGTTTTTAAGTTTAATTAGGTCCCACTTGTTTATTTTTGCTTTTGTTTCCTTTGTCTGAGGAGACAGATCCATAAAGATATTGCTACGATTTATGTCAAAGAGTGTTCTGCCTTAGCTTTCATCTCTATTATTTTTATTTTTATTTTTTGGCCACACCACACAGCATGTGGGATCTTATTTCCCCAACCAGGGATCGAACCTGTGCTCCCTGCAGTGGAAGCATGAAGTCTTAACCACTGGATCACCAGGGAAGTCCCAGCCTTCCTTTCTCTTTTCTTTTCTTTTTTAACTTACTTGGCTGCGTTGGGTCTTTGTTGCGGCATGCTGGCTCTTTGTTGCGGCATATGGGCTCTCTAGTTGTGGCTCATGGGCTCTAGAGTGCATGGGCTTACTTGCCCCACAGCATGTGGGATCTTAGTTCCCTGACCAGGGATCGAACTCACATCCCCTGCATTGGAAGGCAGATTCTTAACCACTGACCACCAGGGAAGTCCCTCAGCCTTCATTTCTCAAGTGATTCTTTCTTCTTACTTCCCCCAAGTTGTCACTACATTTCTGAGTTTTTCTAATCCTGCTTTGTATTGTTCTTTCATGTCTTATTTAATTTTCTTAATGTCTTCCAACTCATTTTTAAACAGTATATTTTAAATTTGTTGTTTTCTGAATGTGTCTTTCTGGAATTTTTTCCCCCTTTTTCTCTTTTTTTTTAGTTGAAGTATAGTTGATTTACAATACTGTGTTAGTTTCAGGTGTACAGCAAAGTGATTCAGTTATGTATATATATATATGTTTTTTCAGTTTATATCCTTTATTATCAATTACATGTGGAATCTAAAAAATAATACAAATGAAACTATATACAAAACAGAAACTGACTCAAAGACATAGAAAACAAATTTATGGTTCCCAAAGCAAGGAGGGAGGGAGGGACAAATTAGGAGTATGGGATTAAAAGATACAAACTACTATACATAAAATAGATAAGCAACATGGAATGCTTTTGATTCTCTCCTTTTTCTCCTTATAATAATTTTGTGAGGGATCTGACCTTGATTAATTTTCCATTCATTTTTCTCACAGTTTTATTGAGATATTTTTCACATACCATAAAATTCACCTATTTAAAATGTACAATTCAGTGGTTTTTAGTATATTCAGAACTCTGCAACCATCATCACAATCTGTTGCTCATTCTTATGTGTGCTAAACTTTCCTGAACTTTTAGAAAGAACTATGGTTCAGGGTGGCTTTTCTAACTTCACAGAGGCTCCCTTTGTGCTGTTTTTATGTATGTTAAAGGAATACGATGACTTGCTTCATTAGAGTTCTTGGTTCTGGTCCTCTCTCCCATTCTTATTGAGACCTTTTCTTTCCTTATTCTTTTTTGTCCCTGTTCTACTCAATTTGAATTCTATTCTCAGCAATTTCTCCTCAGTGTGAGACTGTGTATGAGTCAGGAGATCTGGTGGCTCATTTTCAAGAGTTCATTAAGGGTTAGCTTGCTCCATCCCTTTCAGACCTTCTGACCACAGGTTCTTTGTATTCATTCAGTTTTTATTGGAGGGCAAAACCCCTCCCATTTCAACTAATATTCTTAAACTGAACTGCCACACTTCTATTTTTTTCATTAAAAATGTTTAATTGAAGTATAGTTGACTTACAATATTTGTTTCAGATGTACAACATAGTAATTCTATATTTGTATCAATTATGTGCCATACAAAGTTAATTTAATATTATTGATTATATTCCCTGTGCTGTGCATTACATCCCTGTGACTTATTTATTTTATAACTGGTAATTTGTATCTCTTAATCCCATTCACTTATTTCACCCATCCTCCCATTCTCTCAATCACTAGTTTGTTCTCTGTATCTATGAGTCTGTTTCTGGGTTTTTTAGGAGTCATTTGTTGTATCTTTCTCTGTCTGACTTATTCACTTAGCATAATACCCTCCAGGTCCATCCATGTTGTCATAGATTGCAAGATTTTATTCATTTGTATGGCTTAGTGGTGTTGGGAAAACTGGAGAGCTACAAGTTAAAGAAACTAGACCATTTTCTCACATCATTTACAAAAATAAACTCAAAATGAATTAAAGACTTAAATGTAAGACCTGAAACCATAAAACATCTAGAAGAAAACACAGGGAGTATGCTCTTTGAAACTGGTCTTAGCAATATTTTTTTTGATCTGTCTCCTCAGGCAACGGCAACAAAACCAAAAATAAACAAATGGAACCATATGAAGCTAAAAAACTTTTGCACAGCAAAGGGAACCATCAGCAAAACAAAAAGGCAACTTAACTGAATGGGAGAAGATATTTGCAAATAATACATCTGTTAAGGGGTTAATATCCAAAATATATAAAGAACTCATACAACTCAGTACAAACAATCTGAATAAGAAATGGGCAGAAGACCTGAATAGACATTTTTCCAAAGAAGACACAGAGATGGACAACAGGCACATGAAAAGGTACTCAGCATCACTAATCATAAGGGAAATGTAAATCAAAACCACCTCAACTGCAATGAGATACCACCTCACACTAGTCAGAATGCCACGCTTTTTAGTGAATACTTGTTTGTTGTTTTGGAATTCTCCTGTTTGTCAGGCCTTTCACATGGTCTGTCCACTCCTTGTGCTTTCTCCTACACAGATGTCCATTCCTTGTTGATCTTGTGGCTATGAATGATTTGCCCTTACCTGTTTTTATTTTGTGTTTCATGAGGATACACTGTCACTTAGTTTTGCTGTAAATATTATCCATGAATTTTTTGTCTTTTTACTGAAATATAACATACATGCAGAAAAATACACACAGTATAGTTCAATCAATTTTCACATCTGAACACATCCATGTAATTGGTTACCCAGATTAAGATACAAAACATTACTAACTCTTCAGAAGTCCCCCTCAGATCCAGTTCCATTCATGATCTCCCACTAAGGGTGAGCACCATACTGGCTTTTAACCAGCATATACAAGTTTCAGCCATGTCTGAACTTTATGCTCTTTTGTGTCTGACTTTTTTTACTCAAATTATGTTTGTAAAATTTAGCTATATTTGTTACTTATAAGTAAAGAACTATAGTCTGTTTAACCTTATTGCTAAATAGTATTTCACTGTGTGAATATGACAAAATTTATTTATCCATTTCTACTATGTATGGGCACTTAAGTAGTGTTCAGTTTGGGGCATTACAAATAGTGCTGCTATGAGCATTCTTGTACAAGGCTTTTGAGGAAATATGGTCTCATTCCCCTTAGGTATATACCTGGGAGTGAAACTGCCAGGTCATGAGGGTATACACATGTTTGACTCTTGTGCAACAGTACAACCACCAACCCCCCCGAGGTTCTCAATCTTTATTGTTTCCTTTCTTCCATATACTTTAAGCTTATTTTGTTCTTGTTTTCTCCAACTTCTTAAGTTAGTACCTTAGTAACTGATTTTACCTTTCTTTTTTCTAATATAACTACTGAAAGTTATACCTTTCCCTCTCAGCACTGCTTTAGTTGTATCCCACAAGTTTTAATGTATTTCATTACCATTCAGTTAAAAATACTTAATTTTCTTTGTGATTTCTTCTTTGACTGATGGGTTATTTATAAGTATGTTGTTTAATTTTAAAATATTTAGGGACTTCCTATATGTCATTGATTGCTAACTGAATTAGACTGTGGTCAGAGAACATAGTGCAATTTCAGTCTTTCAGAGTTTATGGAGGGACTCCCCTGATGGTCCAGTGGTTAAGAATCCACCTTCCAATGCAGGGGACAAGAGTTCGATCCCTGGCTGGGGAAATAAGAACCCACCTGCCATGGGGCAACTAAGCCTGTGCACCACAACTCCTGAGCCCACGCATTCTAGAGCCCATGCGCCACAACTAGAGAGAAGCCCGTGCGCTGCAATGAAGAGCCCATACACCACAACAAAAGATCTCACATGCCGTGATGAAGATCTCACGTGCCACAACTAAGATCCAATGCAGCCAAATTAATTAATTAATTTTAAAAATAAATTAATTAATTAAAAAAAAGAAAGTTTATGGACACTTATTTGGTGGCGCAGACTATGGTCTAAGTTAGTGAATGTACCACGTGCATTTGAAAAAAGGTGTATTTTGCAGCTATTGGATATATTTTTCTATAAATGTCAAACAGGTTAAGGTGGCTGTGAGTTTTCTCCAGATCTTTTATGTCCTTACTGATTTTCTGTCCAGAAATTCTTTCAGTTACTGAAAGAGAAGTATGAAAATCTCTAACTATGGCTGTAGATTTGTCTATTTCTCCATTTAATTCTGTCAATTTTTCTTCATGTGATTTGAAGATTGTTATTAGTCACAAACATGTTTATGATTGCTATGTCTTCCAGATAAATTGCCCCTTTTATCAGCACTAAATGTCTTTTTGAAAGTCCAGTAACACCTTTTGTCTTGAAGTCTACTTTATCTGACATTATATAGCTTCTGCAGCTTTCTTATGTTTACTGTAAGCATGGTATATTTAAAAAATCTTTTTACATTCCACCAATCTGTATCTTTATATTTAAATGCATCTCTTGATAGGAGATCAAGAGGGTGGTGTAAGAAGAGGTGGAGTTCACCTCTCCCCATGAACACATCAAAAATATATCAACATGTAGAACGATTCTCACTGAAAACTAACTGGAAATTGGCAGAAAGACTCCTGTACAACCAAGGTTGTAAGAAAGATACACAGAAGTCCATAGAGAAACCTGGGCTCCACTCATGAGTACTGCATGGTAGATTGTCCCCAGGTAGGGTAGAGAAACCAGCAGTCTGCTGCCCTAGGCTACTGGTTTCATGCAACAGCCATGCTGTGCTCTCCAGCCAGAGTTGAAAGTATGTTCTAGCTCTGCTCACTTCATGCCACAAGCATGGCACTGGATCTAGGGTGGCCAGGACCTGAAAAAAGACTTGACCTTGAGATGGAGAGGTGACCTGGCCCTAGGGTGGAGCCCACGTGGGGCAACAGTGGTGACCATTGCTGGAATTTACTCAAGAGGCGCCCCAGAAGCTGCCCAGACTTCTGATGGCAGCAGAGCTACTGGGTTTCCCACAGCTGCTTTGCTGCATGTGTACCCCAGCCCCAGCTGAATGTTCTGGCCCTGCTCACTCCATGCCACAGTGTGGCACTACAAAAAAAGGAAAGTACAGGCCAGTATATTTGATGAATATAAATGCAAAAATCCTCAACAAGATATTAGCAAACCAAATCTAAAAATATATAAAAAGGATCATACACAACGATCAAGCTGAATTTATTCTAGGGTCACAAGGGTAATTCAATATATGCAAATTAATCAGTGTGATACACCACATTATCAAAAGGAAGGATAAAAATCACATGAACATCTCAATAGATTTAGAAAAACCAATGTGACAAAATTCAACATCCATTAATAATAAAAACTCTGAAAGTGGGTATCGAGGGAACATATCTTAACATAATAAAGGCCAATTAGGACAAACCCACAACCAATGTCATACTTAACGGTGAAAAGCTGAAAGCCTTCCCGCTAAATTCTGGAACAAGACAAGGATGCTCATTCTCCCCACTTCTATTCAACATAGTATTAGAAGTCCTAGTCACAGCAGACAAGAAAGAAATAAAAGGCATCCAAATCAGAAGGGAAGAGGTAAAACTGTCATTATTTGCAGATGACGTGGTACTATATCTAGAAAACCCTAAAGTCTCCACCCAAAAACTATTAGAACTAATAAATGAATTCAGCAAGGTTGCAGGATACAAGACCAATATACAGAAATCTGTTGCATTACTATACACTAACAATAAAATATCAGAAAATAAAACAAAAAAAATCCTGCTTAAAATTGCATCAAAAAGAATAAAATACCTAGGAATAAACTTAACTAAGAAGGTGAAAGACCTATACTCTGAAAACTATAAAACATTTATAAAGGAAACTAAAGATGATACAAAGAAATGGAAAGATATCCTGTGCTCTTGGATTAGAAGAATTAATATTATTAAAATGGCCATGCTGTCCAAAGCAATTTACAGATTTAATGCAATCCCTATCAAAATACACATGATATTTTTCACAGGACTAGAACAAATAACCCTAAAATTCATATGGAACCACAAAAGATCCTGAATTGCCAAAGCAATCTTGAGGAAAAAGAACAAAGCCAGAGGTATAATGCTCCCAGGCTTCAGAATATACTACAAAGCTACAGTAATCAAAACAGCATGGTACTCACACGAAAACAGACACACAGATTAATGGAAGAGAACAGAGAGCCCAGAAATAGGCTATGGTCAATTAATCAATGACAAAAGAGGCAAGAATATATAATGAAGAAAGGACAGTCCCTTCGGTAAGTGGTGCTGGGAAAATTGGACAGCTACACGTAAAACAGTGAGATTAGAACATTCCCTCATACCACATACAAAAATGAACTCAAAATGGATTAGGAGACCTAGATACAAGACCTGAAACCATAAAACTCCTAGAAGAGAATATAGGCAGAACACTCTGACATAATCGTAGCAATATTTTTTTTTGGCTCTGTCTCCTAAGGCAAAAGAAGTAAAAGCAAAACTAAACAAATGGGACATAATTAAACTTAAAAGCTTTTACACAACAAGGGAAAATATTGACAAAATGAAAAGACAACCTATACAGTGGGAGCAAATATTTACAACTGATGTGACCCATAAGGAATTACTATCCAAAATATTATGAACAGCTCATACAATTCATCATCAAAAAAACAGACAACCCAATAAATGGGCCGAAGACCTGAAGAGACAGTTTTCCAAAGACATACAGATGGCTAACAGGCACATGAAAAGATGTTCAACAAAACTAATTATTAGAAAAATGCAAATCAAAACCACAATTAAGTATTACCTCACACCTGTCAGAACGGCTATCATCAAAAAGTCTACAAATAACAAATGCTGGGGAGGATGTGAAGAAAAGGGAACCCTCGTACACTGTTGGTAAGAATGTAAATTGGTGCAGCCACTATGCAAAACAGTATGCAGGTTCCTCAAAAACCTAAAAATAGAACTACCATATGATCCAGCAATTCCACTCTTAAGTATATATCTAGAAAAACTGAAACCATTAATTCGAAAAGATACATGCACCCCGATGTTTATAGCAGCACTATTTACAATAGCCAAGAGATGGAAGCAACCCAAGTGCCCATCAACAGATGAATGGATAAAGACGATGTGGTATATATATATATACATATATATATATATATATATATACACACACACACACACACACACACACACACACACACAGAATGGACTATTACTCAGCCATAAAAAAGAATGAAATTCTGCAATTTGCAGCAACATGGATGAACCTAGAGAGTATTATGCTTAGTGAAATAAGTCAGACAGAGAAAGACAAATACTGTATGATATTACTTATATGTGGAATCTAAAAAGTAATACAAATGAATGGATATGAAAAACAGAAACAGACTCAGAGATATAGAAAACAAACTTGTAGCTACCAAAGAGGGCGAGGAAAGTGGGGAGGGACAAATTAGGGGTATGGAATTAACAGATACAAACTACTATGTATAATATAGATAATCAACAAGGATATATTGTATAGCACAGGGAATGATACTCATTATCTTGTAATAACTTATAATGGAGCATAATTTACAAAAATACTGAATCATCTTGCTGTACACCTGAAACTAATATTGTAAATCAACTATACTTCAATTAAAAAACAAATAAAATGAACCTCTTGTAGACAGCAGGTGGTTGAGTCTGGTAATCAATCTCTGATTTCTAATTTGAAGGTTTACTCCATTTATATTTAACATAATTACCGACATGGCTGTATTGGGATTTACCATTCTGCTATTGGTTTTCTGTTCATCTCATCTGTTTTTTGTTTCTCCATTCTTTCTTGCCTTCCTCCCTTTTAATCTCTCCATTGACTTTATAGCTTTCTCTCTTTGCATTATTTTTTAAAAATAGGCCTTAGTTTTAGAGCAGTCTTAGGTATAGAGTAAAACTAAATGAAAAGTACACAGCGTTCCTATATACACCCTGCCCCACAAAGACACAGCCTCCCCCCACTATCAACATTGAGCCACAGTGGTACATTTGTTATAATCAATGAACCTACACTGATGCATTATCATCATGCAAAGTCTACAGTTTATATTAGGGTTCACTCTTGGTGTTGTACATTCTATGGATTTGGGCAAATGTATAAAGACATATATTCACCATTACAGCATCATACTGAGTAGTCTACCTGCCCCAAAAATCCTCTGTGTTTTGCCTATTCATCCCTTTTCCTCTAATCCCTGGCAACCACTGACCCTTTTACTCTCTCCATAGTTTTGCCTTTTCCAGAATCATACAGTATGTAGCCTTTTCAGATTAGCTTCTCTCACTTAGTAATATGCATTTAAGTTTCCTCCATGTCTTTTTATGTCTTGATAGCTCATTTGTTTTTAGCAATGAATATTATTCCATTGTCTGTATGTACCACAGTTTATCCGTTTGCCTACTGAGGGCATCTTGGTTGCTTCCAAATGTTGGCAATTATGAATAAAGCTGCTATAAACATTTGTGTGCAATTTTTGTGTGGACCTAACTTCAACTCATTTGGGTAAATACCAAGGAGCATGACTGCTTGATAGCATGGTAAGAGAATGTTTAATTCTGACAAACTGTCTTCCAAAGTGTCTGTACCATTTTACATTCCCACCAACAATGAATGACAGTCCCTGTTGCTCCATTATCTATGCCAGCATTTGGTGTTGTCAGTATTTTGGATTCTGGCCATTCTTATAGGGGTGTAGTGGGATCACGGTTGTTTTAATTTGCAATTCCCTAATGACATATGATGTTGGGCATCTTTTCATATGCTCATTTCCCATCTATATAATCTTCTTCAGTGAGGTGTCTAAGGTCTTTTACTCATTTTTAACTTGGGGTGTTAAGGGACTTCCCTGGTGGCACAGTGGTTAAGAATCTGCCTGCCAACGCAGGGGACACGGGTTCGAGCCCTGGTCCGGGAAGATCTCACGTGCCACAGAGCAACTAAGCCCCTGTGCCACAACTATGGAGCCCATGTGCCACAACTACTGAAGCCCAAGCACCTAGAGCCTGTGCTCTGCAACGAGAAGCCACCGCAATGAGAAGCCCACACACCACAACAAAGAGTAGGCCCCGCTCGAAGCAACAAGAGAAAGCCTGCACGCAGCAACGAAGACCCAATGCAATGAAAAATTAAATAAATAAAATTGGGGTGTTTAATTGAGGCATTGCTTTACTATCTCTGGGACCCACTGTTTCAAATGGGAAGGTGACAACAATTCAAATCATTGTTCTTCTGTGTGTAATATGTACTTTATCTCTGGCTGCTTTCAAGATTCTCTTTTTCTTTTGTTTTTGGCAGTTTGACTACGATGTGCCTATGCTTGGTTTTCCACTGTATTTAAAACCTGCTTAGTTAGGGCTTACTGATATTTCTAAATTTGAAAATTTGTGTTTCACAGATTTGGGGAACATATCAGCCATCATTTCTTCATTTTTTTTTTAATGGCCCCTTCTCTCTCTTTCTTCTCTCCTACTGGTATTCCAATTGTACATATGGTAGAACTTTTTACATTGTTCCACAGGTCATTGAGGCTCTTCATTTTTTACCAATCTTTTTTTTTTTTTTCAGATTGGCTTATATCAAGTTAACCAACTCTTTCTCCTGTCATTGCCTATCTGTTATTAATCTCATCCAATTTTAAAAAATTGAAATATAGTTGATGTACAATATGTTAGTTTCAGGTGCATTACAGTGGTTTGACATTTGCATACATTATGAAATGATCACCACCATAAATCTGGTAACCGTCTGTCCCTACACAAAGTTATCACAATATTATTGACAACGTTTTTTATGTTGTATATTACACCCCTGTGGCTTTATTTATTTTATAACTAGAGGTTTATAGCTCTTAATCCCCTTCACCTATTTCCCCTCTCCAACCTCCCTCTCCTGTGGCAACCACCCATTTTTTTGTCTGTATCTATAAGTCTGGTTTGATTTTTAAACTTCAGATATTGTATTTTTCAGTTCCAGAATTTTTTGTGCAGTTTCAACTTCTCTGAGATTTCTTACCTTTTCATTCATTACAAGTATATTTTCCCCTATGCCCTTGAGCATAGAAATAAGCTGCTTTAAAGTCCTTATCTGCTAATTTCAACATCTGAGTTATCTTGGGGTTGGTCTTCATTGATTGCTTTTCCTCTTGACTATAAGTCACATTTTCTTTTTTTTTCTCCCGTACGTATAGTATTTTAGGACTGAATCCCAGACTTTGTGAACGGTTATGTTGTAGAGATTATGAATTCTGTTTTGTTCCTCTAAAAAGTACTGATTTTTCATTTTAGTTAGTTTTCATTTGTCTAGAATGAAAATTCCAAATTCTGTTTCCTCTGCATTGGGCAGTAGCTAGATTATCCATTCAGTTATTTTACCTCTATCGAGGGTGCTTGGCGTCAATCCTGTATAGCTTAGTAGTCTGCCAGAGATTTGGGCAGGGTTTATACAATTAGGGCTCCTCCTCTGTGGTTCTCTCCTGGGATATCTTCCCAGTTTTCAGTTGCTACAGTCACCCTGAACTCAGTTCTCTCCTTCCTCATCCAATAAGACTGGTTTCTATCCAAGTTTTACCTACCTCCATATAACAGCAAGTGTAGCCTGCCCATGGGTGAAAAGCTATACAAATAACAGGAAACCTTTTCAAATGATCACTCTTCTCTTTGCTACAGTGGAAACAGCATTGGAAGTGGGAATTTTAGGGCCTGTATTAAGACCCTAGCCTGGCCACTTTCTAGCTATGTTTACTTTGGGTTAGTTCTCAGACACCATTTCCTCATTCTAAAATGGGAGTAAGAATGTTTGCTTCATGGTGTTGTTAAGAGTATCAAGTGAGATAATACGTAAGATAAGGAAAATAGGCTAAGAAGGGCTAGATGATGTCCTATCTAAGTGGTAGGAGTAATTGGTTACTCCAGATCTGTCCATGCTTTTTCTGCTATGCCATATTGCTTCCATCTTTCTAATGACTAGCAGCTCCACCTTTCCCTCCCAAAGACACTTCCAAGTACCTACCATGATCTAATTACCAAACTGAGCACCAAGAACACAGTAAGCCAAAGTCCTTGCCCTCAAGAAGTTCCAAGTACCGTTCCCTTCTTATAAGTGTTGACTGCCCTACAGTTTATGTCTGATTTTGGTCACTCTCAGTGCCTTCAGATAGCTGTTTTGTTATATTCTGTTCAGTCTGTAATTGTAATCTATAGGAGGGGTTGGCCTGATACAACCTATCTACTGTTACCAGAAGCAGAACTGCTATCTATGGATTTTTGGCTTTGCTATCTAGCTGCTCAGTCTGTTTTTATGCCATGATATTTAGAGAAATTAGAAAACTATGCTGTCCCACTGCCTCCATCCTCCCAAAATCATGTGCTATTTATTTTAATAATAAATGAAATAAAATACTGACTAGAATCTATTACTCAGAATCCTTGTCCAGATTTCTTTTGCTTCTAAAAGGCAAAAATACTTGGTCTGAATTTAATTGCTCCAGAGTTAGGGACCAGTAGTGTAGTAGTATAACTACCCTCCTCCCACCCCTCCATACCTGATGTTTTCTTGGCTATACCCTGATCGGGTAATGCTCCAAATTTCCGATGCTCTTCATACCAGTCATTCACTGTCATAGATGCCAGACTTGGGTAACAAGCTCCAAATACTCTGCAAGAATCACACTGCATTTAGAAAAGTAAACATAAATAGCTCTATTAAAAAGCCTCTTCTCTTTAGTGATAAATCCTGTGTCTGTTTCATCCTTGCTCCCCTACCCAGCTATCTTCTGGGGGATTTGTGCAAACTGCTGTTAGGATATGTAAAAAGAGGCATCCAGGAAGGAGAATTAAAGGCAAGAGCTTTCATGAGAAGATAAATAGCCCAGAATCATCTCTCAGTAAGCAATCCTGGAGGCTAACGCCCCACAGAGGAGTGATGATACGATGGAAGGAGTATTTATACTTGGAGGGTATAAAAGATACACAGAGGAAGAAGACTCTTCTGCCACCCTATGGAAAAGCATCCCAAAACTCAGAATTAAAACCTAGATAGGCAAACATGTCCTTTTGAGAACTGTAGCTGAAGGAAACAGTGGGAAACAATTTTAAGGTCTACAATTCTCCCTTAGATTCTTTACTTCTTTCTGTTTTTAATTAGTTAATTAATTAATTTTTGTTGGTTTCCTTTCTAGCCTATTTTTAAGCTCGAGTTTGTGAGAGAAATGTCTGATGAAGACAGACAGAGAAAGTATCAGAAGAGATAATATCCCTCTGATGAAAGAACAGCCTCCCCAGGTGAAGCCATTACCTTCTGTTACTCATGCACTGTAAATGAACCATAAAAGCATGGGGCTTGCAAAGGCAACCCACTTTTTAATACTACCTACTTGGCTTGGACCATGTTCCGAGTGAGAACAGACGGTTTCACTGGACGCCTGTCCTGACGAGATGAGTGAAAAGTTGATGCCTAAAAAGGAAATTAATTATCAGAAGTGTACTTGTCATTCTGCCCACCCCACTATGCAGGCTCTTATGTCTTTAGGTGCTTGAAAAGCCCTATTTATCAGTCTCTAAAATATATCTGCAGAATACTAATGGTGGAGGTTGGTTAGCTCTCCTGAGGTGGCCCAAGTATCTTGCTGGAAAGGAAGGAAGAGAAAGCTCTCCCAGGAATCATTTCACCACAAGTGAAAAATTACTTGACTTTAAAATACTCCCCTCCAAAGAGGAAGATTCCAAAGCCTTCTTCCATGTTCTATCTAAAACCCTTGAGCTGAATTTGAAGCCCCTTTCCTTAGCCTGGCCTTCAGTGCTAAAGCTGAATTATGAAGACCCTTCTGCTAAAACCTTGTCCAATGTAATTTTGCTATTAACTGTCATGAGCTCCCTAGGATGTTTTAGAAGTGGATGTTCCTAAATGCAAGGGGGGGGGGAAGAATGGGTTAGTATCTTTCATATATAGGTGTATAGAAATGTTTCAAGGAAACTTGGCTGTCCAGGGGCACACCAAAACAAAGAAAAGATCAAAGAAAAGATGTTCACTTGGTTCTAAACTCCATCACTTCCAGAGCCAATCCCAATACCAAATGAGAGAGCATAAAAACAAAAAAACTAAGGAGATGGGAGGATCCAGAAGAGTCCAGCCTCATGATGCTTGAAAACCACTGATTTAGATATGCCCAAGGGGCCTTACGGCTTTAGAATACTAATTGTTCATTCTTTGATCCTTTCACACGAGAAACTAGGTTGATGTTACCCTGAGGCAAAAGCTCCTGGGCTAATCAGTGAAAATCGAATTAGCAAGAGGTTTCTCTGAGGACTTAAATGCCTGCGACTAGCTGATAAATTGAACTCAATTCATGTTATATTGTGAACCAAAAAAAAATTGGCAGCAGAGCCTAATATTTTGAAGTAGCAGCTCCAAAACACATTTATGATCTTTAGAGACAGCCAAAGTGCCGTTACAACAAGTTTTCTTTACCAATATGCCCGACATTTTGTGCACAGAGATGTCCTTGCTGTGTTTCATACTTGGGTGACCTAAGGTGTGAGAGTGTATCATTGTGTAAGGTTAAATCCTGGTTTCTCCCCCAACCTAAACACATTCCATGTCTTTTGCTTCATCTTCTTTTTACTGTTTTCTCTTTCTCAAGTTACACTCTTCTTCTTCATTCCCATCCTATCCCTCTTCCTGTTTATTACAGTCAAGTACAGGTTTTCAAGGCCCACCTCCCTATGCCTTCCTTCAGCAGTCATGACTGCTCACAGCCCAAACCAATTTTCACTTCAGAGAAGCCTCTCTCCCTCCTGGCATGTCACAAAATTACAAAAGACTGGAAGTGTGTTACAGGTTAGAAAGCAGTGGGGAACAATACTATAAGCTAGAAAGAAAGCTATCCTAGTGAACCTTCAGCCTTCCTCCACTAATCTTAATAAGAACAATGATTTTATGGAGACTTAAAAGGATTTTAATTCGATTACTCTCCTCTAGAAGATTCAAATCTCTGACAGTAGCTTTTTTAGCAATATAGACAGTGATGAGGCTTACCTCTTTTGAAGAGTCTTTTCCTCTCAAGATCTTTATCTCCTGGTCAATGCTCTCAATCTCTTCTAAGCTGATACAAATCCACCTTCGAAGGTGAAGGAGGTAATATTCACGAACACGCTCATCATCTGCTTGACCACTTTCCACAGCAGATTTCAGTGCAGACAACCTATGCTCCACCTCCTTCTTCTGCTTGTATCTGTTCCACAGAAACGCATTACCATGAACTTAAAAATAAAGAGGTGTTCCTTCAAAAGAAGGCCACAATACAATTTTAACTTTACAAATGACCGGGTACACCGATTTCCATTTAGGCAAAAATACAGATTCTATACCTCAGAATTTGCCACCAAGGCAGTTCTCTCAAGACTACAAGGCAAGGAAGGTATCAGCAGAAGCTGAGAAATACATTCTGAAACTAGAAAAATATCAAAGTAACCTGATCTGAGCAACTCTTCCCATCATATTTTGAGATGGGAGTGTCTTAGTAATTTTATGACATCAACCTTTACTAGGTTGGGTGCTTAGTATATACAATGTCTATTTGGGAATTACAGCTTCAAATAGTCATAGAATCTTAGGGGTCATTTACGTGCCATTGATGCAGGAATTCCTTGTGAAACAGCCTAAAAAATGGTCATCTCTTCTTTTCTTCTGGGCAAAACATTTCCAACTCCTCTAACTCATCCTAGTATAATCTGAAGACTCATATCCACCCTGCCTGCTTTTTTCAAGATGCCTTCTAGTATGTCACCTATCACTCACTGGACAACTATTTACTGAGTACCTATTGCGTGACAGGTACTGTTCTCAGTGCTTGAGACACAACAGTGCATACAAGAAAGTCCTTGCTCTCCTTAAGCCTTCAATCTAGTGTGAGAAGACAGACAAAAAGAAATAGATGAGTCAGGTGGTGGTGAGGTGCTCTGAAGAAGCAAAAAAAGCAAGGTAATGTGGATAGAGTGATGGTGCGAAAGTAGGGGTGATCAGGAGAGACTTCTTTGAAGACATGACATTTGAGCAAAGACTTCAAGGAAATAAGGATGGAAGCCATGCCAGTATCTGAAACAGTGTTCTAAGGGGGAAAAGCAAATATGAAGGTCCTGGGGTGGGAGAGTGCTGGCCTGACATCTTTGAGAAATAGCAAGGAGGTCAGTGTGGTTGGCATGGAGTGAAGAATAATAGGAAGTGAGGTCAGAGAGATAGTCAGGGCCATAATTTGTAGAACCCTGTAGGCCAAGAAGACACGAAATATCAAACGTCATGATATTTTGAGAAGAGAAAGCCACTGGAAGCTTTAAAATAGAATACATGAAATGAACATTTTTTTAATGGACTACTCTGTTGTGTGTAGACTTGGGGGGGTGGGAGGCAAGGGTGGAGCAGGAAAATCAATTAAGAGGGTATTGCCACAATCCAAGTGAGAGACAGTGACTTGAAATAGGGAGGTGGTGAGATGTGGACATAATTAAAATATAACAGTATTTGCTGATTTATTGGATGTAAAGTCTTGAGGCAGAGAGGAACCAAGGGAAAACTCCACAACTTCCAAGAGGAGTATCTTGAAATATCTATGTCTGGAACCCCACTCTAGACATCCAGAACCAGACGCTCCTCTGTGGGTGTTCACCCAAATCTGGAGTTCTTAACCTGAGGTCCATGGACAGAGTTTGGAGAGAGGGGTGTTCTTGAACTCCCCCAAATTTTGTATAGAATTCTACGTGTATGTTTCTTCTTCTTCTTTTTTTTTTTTTTTTTTTTACTGGGGAGAGGTTAAGGAGGACCACGACCCACAAAAAGTCAAGAACCTCCCCTCTGGAAACATTCTTTATTATAAAAACTTTGAGGCTCTTCTGCTTCTTTTAATCAACAAGTGGGCACTTTATGTAATGTTACAAATAACTGTCACAGCACCATCACAGGTGGCCTTCTGAGTCAAACACTACACAGGTCAATTCCTAGTTCATGAATGCTATTACAGATATCACTTGAGAACACTTAACTCTGGTGCCACTCCTACCCCCACCCTCTTTCCTGGATGCACCTAAGTCAGGGAAAAAAAACTATATATATATATATATATATATATATATATATATGTATATATATATATATATATACACACACACACACACACATACATACACACACACACACGCACGCACGCACATATATATATCAGGGCCTTAGAATGTATGTAATCAAGGGTATATTCTTGGTTAGTCTACTGGGCCTTTGAATAAGGTTCCTGTGCTTCCTTTCCCATCCTCTGCATGCATGTGGTCTAGTCACACTCTCTGGTCTTTCCTTCTTCTCTACTTCCTTTGCTTCTATGACTTTGCTCCTAGTCATCTTTGGGACTTCTAAGTTCCTGAACTCCTATTCTTTGAGGCCAGTATTTTTTAAACCTTTCTGTCTTAGCAGAAGAACCCTTTCTTCTTATGAGAGCTTATAGTAATAAAAAAAAAAGTAATAAAAGATAAAATCCGCCCTGTTTAAATCAGAGGAGGGCTCCCAACATGCCCCTTACCCAGGCACTGTGGTGGAATCTTAGGGCTCGAAGGAACAGATTGTAAACCACTGTCCTAGACCTGTGTTACTGTTCTAGATTTCCTATGGTGAGACACTGCATGCGAACACTCCCTATCACCCTAGAATTCCCCACTGCCTGTCACCCTTCTGACTCTGGGCAACTTTCATCATTCATTCCCCTTTTCTGTCCCCAAGCTGCTGAAGAGAGGTAACGAATTACAAATTTGTGTCAAATGAGTCAACCACAAATTCATATGATCAAACTTCAGTGGAACGGTCACTCTTGTTCAGCTTTTTGTTCATCTTTTGTGGATTCCATGCCACCATCATGCTCACCAGATGGCCAGCCAATGTAGAAATTCAATTTCCCTTTTTACCTTAAAATCTCTATAGCTTCACCTTTCCTCCTCTCCTCTTGCCTTTAAGGAGCTACTGTTGTCTTTACCATTCCACTTTGGCTATAAATCCTGTCCCCACCCACATTCTTCCAAGCCTCACTCAATCAATCATCCGCCCTGTCATTAGCAGTTACAATTTTTCACTCTACTGGTGCCTTTCACCTATCCTAGAAACACCTTCCCTCAATCCATGTTCTGCCTTTTCAAATGACCACTCTTCTCTCTTTTCTAAACAGCAATAGAACTGGGAATTTGAAGACCTGAGTTTAATGCCTGGCCACTTACCAGCCATGTAACTTTGGAGAAGTCAGTACTCAGAGCCTATTTCCTTATTTCTAAAATGGGATAATATCTGCTTCACGGGGCTGTTAAGAGGATCAAATGAACAATATTCATGAAAGTGCTTTGTAAGCAGCAATATATTGTTATCTGATGGGAAAAATTGACGTTAAGGAGGGCTAGATGATGCCCATCTACTAGGTGGCAGAAATTGGACTGGTCACCCCAGGTCTGACTCCAAAGCCCAGGCTTTTTCTGCTATACTATATTGCTTCCATCTTTCTGATGACCACTCTGTCCTTCCCAAAGATACTTCAAGTACCTACTATGATACAATTACTGGTTGGGTACCCAGGATATAAATAGGATACTAAGGATATAATTAGTTAAGGTCTCTGACCTCTAGAAGTTCCAAGTCTAGAAAATAACAGATTGTTATGCCCTTATAAGTAACATAAACTAAGTGCTACAGTATCTGGGAGGGGAGACAGGTAGAGAGAAGCTTCAAAGAGGACATGACATTTGTTCTCTCTCTTCCCCAGGATTCTTTCTATAAGTACTTTTACCTGTATCTTGTTGAGTCTCTTACCTCTGCTCTTTCTTTCCTCTTCTTTCTCCCTTAATTTGCCCCAAGGTTTTGCCCTTGACTTTTTTTTTTCTCTCTACATGTTTTTTCTTGGCAAACTATCCACACCCAGTGACACTCCTGAATTTTTAGCACTAGCAGCAAAACAGTCTGATAAGTTTTAGTTACACATTTACATCTGTCTATAGACATGGCTGTCCAGTTGTCACTTTAGGACCTAAATTCAGTAAATCTAAAACTAGACTCATTACTTACCCAGCTTCTACTTCTCCATTTCTGTCGAAAGAATGTAGGTAGAGTTAATCAAGACTTATGCCTCAAAGATGGGAATTAGAGTAGAGAAGATATGTGAAGAAACAGGTTTTGAGGGAGAGAGAGCACATACCATTCAGGTGTTTTATGTAGGATGGCCTCAGTGTGTAAAGTCCTGAGGTGGGGGATGGAGGACTTACAGAAATTAAATAAGGATTTGAACAATTTGTTTTCTAATCATATAAATGCTTCTTGCAAAACTAATATCTCTGATAGTTGTAACTTCATTTCTATCACTTCTTCCCAGTTGAAGTACTCTTATAACACGTTAACTTGTCTTTCTGCCCCTCTCTTCCCTTTCAATGTCCCATACACCTCACGTCCTTACAGTCCTCCAACCATACTACTCTTAGGTTCTGACAAATCAGACTATTCTCCATTTCCTGTACATACCTCCAACTACCCTGCCTTGGGCTTTTGCTCATATTGTTCCCCCCTGCTTGACAAGAATAAATACTTTTTGAGCACCTTCTATATACCAAGCCCTGTGCTAGACATACCACAGAGAACAAGAGAGAAATGGCTACTGCTTTCATGGAGTATACATTCCAGTAGGGGAGAAAGACAAAGCCCAGAAAGACAGATAAACGAAGAGCATTCCATGCAAAGAGAACAACATGCACAAAGACTCTGTAGAAGGAAAGGACTGGATCTGTTCGGAACTGAAAGAAGGCTATTACGGCAGCAGTCTAGTGAACAAGGGGAGTATGATATATGACGAGATTGTAGAGAGGCAGATGCCAGATCATCCAGGTCTTTATAGTTAACGGCTTGGATATTTCAGGTGAGAGATGCTGGTGGCCTAGAGGAAGGTATGACAGTGGAGAGAGAAACAGAAGGACATAAGGTACATTTTGTAGCTAGAACTGGCAGGCCTTGTTGATGGACTGGATGTGGCAATTCAGAAGGGAGGAACTGAAGCTAACTCTGAGGTTTCTGGTTTAAAACCTGGGTGAGTGGTGGTCTGCTTATTGAGATGGTAAAGACATAAGTGTGGGGGCACATTTGGGGATTAAAAAGCCAGCCGTTCAATTTAAGGCATGTTAAGTTTGAGATGTCTGTGAAACATCCACGTATGGTGTTCAAAGTCAGGAGAGGTCTGGGTTAGTGATATAAATATGGGAGCCATTAGCGAAAAGATAGTGTTGGTATCTCATCTGTCAGGCATTAAAAAAAAAAAAAAAAAAGTTCAAAGATCAAGCTTTCTAACCAAAGAAATGCAAATCAAAACAATGAGGTATCTTTCCTGCTTGCCCATCTGGATTTTCTAAGTGTTGCCATTCAGTACTGTTGCAGTGGGACATACTTTGAAACTTTGTTATTGTGGAAAGCAATATAATTACCATCAAGAGTCAAAATATTCAAACCCTTTGATTTAGCCACTGGTTCTTCTAGAAATCTGTCCTACAGGAACAGTGACAGATGCAGTTATGTTTCCTCGTAACATTACTTAGAATAGCAAATAAAACATCAACCCATAAACAGGCTAAGCATTTGACAATATTAGTTTAAATAATTATGATATGACTGTTAAGCTGGAATACTATTTAACCATTAAATACCATGGCTTCAAAAGACATGGGGAAATCAAAACAGGATGTTAGGTTTAAAAAAAAGGATTAAAAAAATCTATATTTATGGTATTCTTCCGAATTTATTAATTATAATAACTATATATCCGGAAGGAAATAAATCAGATAGTTAACAAAGATCATCTCTGAGTGCTAGGATGAAGACTTATTTTTAATTTAAAAAATGTTCTGTTTTCCAACTTTCTACAATGAGTATTATTACTTTTACATTCAGGCTAACCTGTATTTTGCAATGTTTAACCATCCTTCTAGTCTCACCTCAAATGCCACTACATTCGGAAACCTTTTCCTTAACCCTCCAACCAGATGTGATCACTCCCTGGTCTTTGTCCATAACACCATTTGTATCTCTCTAGTGCATTTACAGTCTTTTTTTTTTTTTTTTTTGGATATATTATGATTATTTGGATACCAAACTCACTGTTTAAACTACCTGTTATATCCCAAGGGGCTGCCCCTACCTTCTTACAAAGGACATGATACTGAATTCCACTTCATATCAGTCTATCCCATTTCCTCAAAAATTATTCTCTGTCACTCACTAGCTCTTAACCATACTTTATTATTCTTTAAAGCCCTTACCACCTAAAATCACATTTTTATTTACTAGCTTACTGTCTGCCTCCTCCACCAAAACAAGAGCTCCATGAGGGCATATGGACTTTGTCTGGATCTCCATTACTTAGCACACAGTAAAGTCTCAATAAATATGTTAACTGAATCAATCACTTTTCAGCTCTCTAGACCAGGCCTCTCCTCTGAGCTTCATGCTACAGATACCTTGACTTGAATGTCTCCTAGGCACCTTAAATGCAACATGTCTCAATATACAACTCATACTCTCCCCTATCTGTTCTTCCTCTTCTATCCCCCCATCTCAATGAGTTCCACAGCCAACCACCTACATCAGAAACGTGGACATCTTCCTTGCTGCTTCCTTCTACCCTACCTGTCACAACCAATTGATCGTTTTCTGCAGATTCAACCCTATAAATAAATATATCCCCTCCATCCCTTCTGCCATTGCACTAGTAAGGTCTCATCACCTCTGTGACCTACCCGGATCTAATCTTCTCCCTCAGAATGCTTCCTAACTGCTGCCAGAGTATGCTAGTTAAAATGCAAATATGACCTTGCTACTCTTTAAGGAAAAAAAAAAAAACAAAAAACCTCCAGTGGATCCCTAGTCACCAAACAAATCTCAAGCTCTTTAGCATGGCCTAGTAATAGGTAACATTTATAGACTATTTACTAGGTAATACATACTGTGCTAGCTGTTTTATGTGGTTTATTTTATTAATGCCTCTTAACCCTATGAGATAGGTACCACTGTTACTTAGACTTCACATATGAGGAAACCTGAGACTCAGACAGGTTACATAAGTTACCCAAAGTCCAATGGCTTATAAGTAAAGCTGGGTCTCAAACCCAGGTCTCTCATTCCACGACCTGTACTCAGCTACAAAGATATGACAATAGCTGACTTTGAGTGCTTACTGTATCAGACAATGTAAGAGCTTTTTATGCATTTCTCTTCTATCTTATAGGACCTATTATTATCCAATTTGACATCTGGGGAAATTAAGGCACCGAGGGATTAAGCGACCTACGCAAAATCAGAATGATTAAATTTTGGAGCTGGGATTCAAACCCCCTTCCCAAGTTCTCAGGAACAAGGTCGTTCTTTCACCTTCCTCACACCCTAAGCTCTCCTTGGTCTGAACCCTACAAATTCTTCAGCATCATTCTTTCCCCTCCTTCACCACCCACTTTGTGTTCTAGCATCACCTAATTGCTTATGGTTGTTCCC
Organism: Balaenoptera physalus; assembly: GCF_965194825.1. NCBI lineage: Eukaryota > Metazoa > Chordata > Mammalia > Artiodactyla > Balaenopteridae > Balaenoptera > Balaenoptera physalus. The sequence goes on from NC_138904.1 coordinate 21,907,224, forward strand.
CACCCCAGCACTGCGGTCTTTAATGTCCCTGTAGCTTTACTAATGCTATTATCTCTGCTGGCTAAAGCCCTCCTTTCCTCTTCCTCTAGATGATACTCCTATTTATCCTTAAGCAACTCATCACAGGAGTCACCTCGTCCAGGGAGACTTCTCCTCTCTCCTGCTCCCTCTTTGGTTAGGTGCCCCTCCTGTCTGCTCTCATGATACCTTGTGCATTTCCCTATCACATCATTTTATAATTTATACTGTTTCTATGCCTCTTTTCCTCACCACACCGTATGCTCCTCCAAGGCAGAGACCACCCATATTCATACAAACGCCCATACTCAGTTTGAATCCCCAGTGCCTAGCAGAGCTCCTAAACACTGTGAGCACTCTTTTTAAAAAAAACTAAACTAAGAGAGTAAGCAAGGTGTTCAAGGTCACATAATGAAGCTATGCCAATACTAAGATTAGTTCAGGATGTTACACATCTCATCCAGTATTGTTAGAACAGAGCTTCTCAATCAATTGACCATAAGTGGACTATAGCTACAAGATATTTGTGCCCTTCAGAGATACTTACCTCACTGTACCATGTGGGTATTGCTGTGCTGTGATGTGGGAGAGACTGGGAGACACTCTGCTAAACTACATTGCTGTTGTTGGCAACCATAAGGTGCTAGGGGTTTGACAGTTAGGTATGATCATTTCAACCAAGGCAGAGGTTTCTTGAAAAACTCAGGAGTTTGCTCTCACCAGGGCCTATGCTAAATAAGAACCCAAGAGTGACACACACCATTGTTTCCCACCACCCCAGGAAAAAAAAAAAAAACAAACATGCACCCCTCCCCCGCAACAGCACTGCCATTGGGCAGTCCTCAAATGACCCACCTCTCTCTTCTAGCCTGTCTCTGAGATGCCATAGCAACGAGGCTAGAATAGGGCAAGGAGGAATTAGCAGTGTTATTTTCAGCGGAGTTGGTCTTGGTTTTGGGCAGCTCAAACTCTGCCACATGATAGTATTGGCACTGAGTTAAGTAGTTTAAAAAGTGTTCTCGAGCCCACTGCAAATGATCTAGGCGCTTGCCGGGGTTGACTTGTTTCATGGCGAATGCTCCTTGAAATGCTGGCACCATCAGGTACTTCAGATCGCAGGAGGCAATCTCTTCCAAATCTTCATTTCGGCTGGAAAGAGCAAAGAGGAGGCTGTGAAGTCTGGCTGGGCATTCAAACTCTGGCCCTGGCTTCCTGGGGGAGGGAAGGGCTGGGGTGGATGTGGGGGTGGGACAAAGGGAGGAGGCACCGGGAACAGCTGCCAGTTTTCTTCATTGACAGTGGCTGAGCGCTCACACCCAGTGCCTATGCAAATAGCCAACACTAGGGAACCGAGTCGTGTGATATTAAGTATCTCGGAAGAGACGTGGAGAATGTAAACAATGTACACAAGGTCGCAGTGGGAGGAAGGAAAGAAAGGCTCCGGGTTTTAAAGTTCTCCTGCACCCAGGATCAATGGTTCCGCCCTTGGTAACTATTATTACCTACTTTCTCAGTCGTACTACCCTCTCCCCATACCTGAACAAGTCGAGCTCCAATAACATTTCGGCAGCCTTCTTCAGGAGGGCCAGTCCCTTGAACACCTTAGCTTGGATGATCTGGGAGCCGGCGGGTTCAGTCGCGACTTCCACTTCATCCAGAAGCTGCTTGCTGGTTTTGAACAGCTCGGGGAGCCGCGGCAGCGGTAACGCGCCTACGGCCGTTGCCATCTTGGGGCAAGGAAGAACACAGAAGACCTCACTTCCGGCCCTGGGACAGATGGGCTGGGCTGCCAGCAACGAAACCGGAAGGGGCGTAACATTGGTCCAGTGGCTCCATTGTTACCTAAGCGTCGGACAACTGCCAGAAGCCGCTGTTAGCTAAACCTAGCAACCGTTTCCATGGACTCATTTTACCAGGCTGCCTATTACCGGTAGTAGGCATCTGTTACAGACACACAACGCGCAAACAAACAAGCAAACCCTAGGTGCTGCTTTACGCGTGTCTACTCGTCGCCGATGTGCTTTCAATGTAAAATATACACCGGATTTTGAGAACTTATTACGAAAAAATAATGTAAAATATCTCAATAACTTTTACACTGACATGTTGAAATGCTAATGTTTTGTACATAGTGGGTTAAACATATTATTAAAATTAATTTCACTTGTGTCTTTTCACTTTTTTAATGTGTCTACTAGAAAACTTAGAATTACGTTTGTGGCTAACAGCTACTGTACGGCGCTGATGTAAAAATATAATTCCAGGACTTTGAAAGAAGGGACCTCACTGCTTTGAACAAATCAATATAAATATGTACTGATTACCATAGGACACACCCCCAGTTGTCCTAGGAGATTTAATTTAAGTAAAATGCATGTTGCCTGCCCTGGAAAATAAGCTTTTAAACTAAATGTAGTTTACACTATCATTGAGAAGAAAACAATTTTCATGTAAAAACAACTAGAGGGCAATATAGTACAGTATATAACTAGGGGATATGCTGTACTGCATAGGTTGTTGGAAACCCAAGAAATGACAAATCATTTTATGTTAGGAGTAGTCAGAAAGCTTCTTAGACATGACATGCAGTCACAGAATTTCAAAGTTGGAAGAGGATCTCAAAAATCAGAGGAAAAAATCCGGAGACCAGATAAGTGACTTGCCCAACGAGTTGTGACAAAGCCAGTGTCTTCTAAGTTCAATTGTTTTTACTCCATCTATCTTAAATTGAGTAGGATTTAAAAAGATGGAGAGGCCTTTCATGTGGGACAGAATGAAGCCCCAAGCTAAACCAGTGCTTGGCAAGAAGGAGAGGAGAGTGGGGCGTAAGTGTGGGTTGAAAAAGCTTCCCAGGTGATTCTAATATGCCTTCCCTTGCAACCTGCTTTAGAAGCTGAGGAGGAAAGGAAGCTCTGGTGAATCACGAATTTCATTTGTCTGGAACCTCTAATGAGTCTTGTAAACTGAACTTTCAGGGTCAGCCTTGGCCAAGAATACAAAGAAGAAAGATAGTACTTGTGAAGGAGACTTAGAAACAGTAATTGTGACACTAAAGATAATTCGTTCCTGCACATTTGCTTGGATTAAGACATAGTTTTACTGTTGCCCAAGAGAGAAAAAAAAATATGCAGAATTTGAATTTGGTCTTGAACTTTGTAAGCCATTTTTCTATGGCTTTCAAAATGACAGTCTTCATGAGAATCACCAGTTACTTTCAGAGTGCATATCATATATTCACATCATCATTTTAAGTATTGCATTGCAACTTACTGAGATAACACCAAGACTAAAAAGTGGTTAGAAAAAAAGTGATAATAAAAATGAGTCATTTATTGTGTTTCTGTGTGTAAACACTTTATCACATTAAATCCCTGTTGTGTATGAGAGATTTTTTTTAAAAAATCCTAGTTTAGGGGAACCAGAGGGGCCCTTAGAAATCTTGTAAGTAAAATGTCACTTAAACTTTTTGTAGTAGCAGAACTCTTTTTCCAAACCAAATTTTAGACAGGCCCATAGTTTTCAAAAGGGCTGCTGTGTTTGAAGTAGATACACAGAAGCCTGCCAACTCAGCCCATCTTTTCCCCAACTTGTGCAGTGGCACCGAAGGCACCAAAGCACTTCTGAGGGACACGAGGGCTTAAGTAGCACAGTATTAAAAGCACTAATCTAGCACAGCCCCCTCATTTAGCAGATGAAGAAACTGAGACCCTGAGAAGTTAGGTAACTTGCCCAAAGTTGCAGAGCTAGGATGACTAACTGGTCAACAGTATATAGAGTGAGTCGGAATGGGGAGAAACTAAAGTCCAGGAAAATAGTAGAAAGCATTTTAAGTAATCTATGCATAACTATAGAAATGAGATGACCTTTCAAGTATTTCCTGTTGTGACTCCCCGATAGAAATGATGTTCATTTGTCATGTTTGGATGAACACAGATTTTTTTCTCTTAGATAAATTTTGTGAGTCATGAGATAAATGGTATAGTAGACATTTTCCTGCCTGTCTGAATTAAGGCGTTCGGCAATTTAGACCTTCTTTGGTCTACTGCTGTTTCGTCTTGAGTGAGTAATGTTCTACTGCTATGTGTACCTGTAATGCCAGCAATAACACTAGATGAGATCAAATTGCACACAGTGTAAAGCCAAGCGCAGGCTGTAACTTGCCAAAAATTATATATGGAATAATGACTTAATCCTTAGTGTTCAAACTATCTTCACTAAGTATTTCTGAGATTTGAATTTGCCTGACTAGTAACAAGAAGTTCATTAAGCCATGAAAGGAAAAACTCTAGTACAATGAAGACTGAAGTAAATGAAAGATTTAAATTCCTACTTTTATATCCAACTCTGAGGAATGTGGTAAAACAGTTAAAAACACTCTGGAGACTGATATTTGAGTCCTACCTCTGCTACTGAGTAGCTGTGTGTCCTTGCAGAATTCCCTTCCTTTCCACATTAGTTATGTGCTACCTAAATCCTAGGCACTGGAAATTCAAAGAACAAGACACTGGGTTTGAGCTCTTAAGGGGCCCATAGTTCAATGGGAAAGACCAGTAAACAAATAATCAAATAGGAATTTGGTAAGAATGGAGGGAATAACTTTAGCCCTGAGGGGGGCATTCTGTTAAAGGTCAAACTCCGTACCTGACTTTCTGATCCTTTCTGACTTGCTGCTGACATCCTTTCCATTCTGTTCACCCGTGGATCCTAAGCTCCACATTTAGTGGACTCTCCTAGTTCTCCAAACTATCATGTCCTCTTAGGCCTTCATGCATTTACATGGGTCATGCCTTCTGCCTGCAATGTCCTTCTCTCCCTTGTCTGCCTGGCAAATCTGTATTTAGTACTGACACCTTAGCTGAAGGATCACTTCCTCCAGGAAGCATTTCCTGATCATTTACCTGCAGGTGAGGTGCCCTCCTCTTAGCTCTTCCAGCACTTTATTCATCTCCCTATGACAGTACTGGACTATGGTTTTCTTTATCCACAGTTGTCTCTCAGTAGCCTGAGAGCTCCTTGAGGTCAGGGAGAGTGTCTTGTTCGACTTTGTTTACCTCAGCACAGCACCTGACACTGTGGGGTCATTAGGTAGGGACTCAATGTTAAATGAATTACAAAACAATAATACCTTACCTTCTCTGAGTGCTCATTTCCTGCCAGATGACTGTGCTAAGTATTTTATGTGCATTTTCTCGATGAATCCCTACAACTGCCCTAAGAAATAGGTATTGTTATATCCTGATTTTACAGATGAGGAAATTGTGGCTCAGAGAGGTTAAAGTAACTGGCCCTTTAGTGTTCCTTTACCATGGGATTTGAACCCAACTCCATTGAATCCAGATCCTATTCCAGAGCCCATGCTTTTAACCACTGTACTATACTACAAAAGAGGGGGGAAATTACAGACCCAGTGAAGAATGAAAGGGGAAATGAACATGTAACAGGTTGTGCTAAAAAGTAAAAGGAAACAAGGCTGAATCAGTAGGCTGGCCCACATTATGGAAGATGTGGAGTCAGACAGAAGTGTGTAGACTTGATGTGCTATAAGCAATAGGGAGGCATTTGGTTTAATTCAATATTTATTGAAGACTTATTATATGCCAGCCACTGTGCTAGCTGCTGGGATATAAATATGCGTAGTCTTTGCTCCCGAAGCTCTAACTGCCAGGTGAGGGAGACAGACGACAAGTCAATGTAAAGTGGTATATGATTTTATAGTGATACATAGTGATACATTGAGAGTGATACATCTCAAAGGAGATGATGCCAAAACTGAGTCTTGAATGGTGATAGGATGTGTAGGGAACTTGAATCATTTCACTATTACTGGAACTTACAGTTGGATGCAACAAAAGGTAGGTAATTAATTCATTCAACATGTATTTATTGAATGCCTGCTATGTGCAAGACACCATTCTAGGCGCTGGAGCGAATGAGACAGACAAAACACCTGCCCTTGTGGATCGCAAGGCAAGCAGTAGCTACTGCATGCCCATTTGTACAGCACTTATTTCCAAAGAACTTAGATAATGTCTTAACTGTGCCCCACAGTAGCTCTGAGAGAGACTACAGTAGGTATACTGGTCAGTCTTTCCAAAATGTGGAGGCATACTGGTGATACGAGAGATGAATTTAGGTGGTACATGGAGGACCACTTAAAACATTTAAATAGCTCTAAGCAATACCCCTAGCAACCTTCTAGCATCAGAGATAGAAAGCTTCACCTCCCGCTGTTCCCTAGGTGACTCCACCTCTTCCCCATCTGTTGCCATGGAGATGAGTGGTTTCACTTCTCTAATTCCCCTACCTCCACCCCTAGGTGAGACTCAGAGAGCCCCCTCCCAATCTCCAAGGAAAGAACTCCATGATCCCCAACCTTTCTTCCAAATCACGTCCTGCTTCTCAGGCTGTCACCATAGAAACAGAAATGTCATCCCCATCCACCCAGGCATCTCCATGGTGACCCTCAACCTTACCCCCAGGACATAATCAGGATTAATCCCTACTAGAAGTCTAGAAATCAGGGGGCGCTGGAAGGAAGGTGAGGTTGACTCCCTGCTGTGGCTGCAGTCTTTGTCTCTTTCCCTCTGGCTTTGAATGAAGGCATGGGGACCCCTCTCTCAACAAACGGGTTAGGGAAATTACAGTTTATAAGTACCAGTTAGGTGCCAGGCACCGGGCTAGGCACTTTACATACTCAACCCATACATTTTACAGAGTTTAAGGGAGAAAGGCTCACAGAGGGGGAGGCACTTGACCTTGTTTCCCCTGCTGAGCCTCTTATCATCCTCACTGAAACCGGGAACCAAGAGGATTTTATTTCCACCATTCTTCTTTGCTGTATGACCTTGGGCAAGTAGCCTCCTGTCTCTGAGCCTCATTTTCCCCATCTGTAAAATAACAGTATTGGACTAATTGTCACCTTGAATATCCCCTTATTAATGTCAGATCATAAGTAGTTCTGATCTTCTCTTGAGGAACTGATTTTTTTCTAGGTATGAATGCTAGTAAATCTGTTAAGGTGTTTTTGTTTTTTTAAACGGACATAGTGGAGGTCTTCAAAAGTTTTTGACTGAATACTCTATAAGTTTATTGTTTAGAATCTCTAATGGTTTCTTCTAAGGTTTTTTGTTTGTTTTGAAATTTCTATTTTGAAGTAATTCACAGGAAGCTGCAGGGAGGACTTGTGCATCCTTTACCCCACTTCTGCCAATGTTGGCATCCTAACTACCAGTATAATATCAAAACCAGTCAACGGACATGGATACAATCCACAGAGCTTATTCAGATTTCACCAGTTTTACATGAACTCATTGGTGTGTGTGTGTGTGTGTGTGTGTGTGTGTGTGTGTGTGTAGTTCTAATGCAATTTTATCGCATGTGGAGATTCATGTATCCACAGCCTCAGAAGACACAGTGTTGTTCAATCACCACAAGGAATTCCTCGTGTTGTCCCTTTATAACCACACTCACCTACTTCCCTCCCTTCATCCCTAATCCCTGGCAACCATAAATCTGTTCTCCATGTCTACAGTTTTGTTATTTCAAGAATTTTATAAAAATGGAATCATATAGTATATAACCTTTTGGAATTTCTTTTTTCACTCAGCATAATTCCCTGGGGATTCATCCAAGTTGTTGCATATATCAAGAGTTCATTCTTTTTATTGCTGAATAGTAAGTATCTGATGGTATGGAGGCACCAGTTTGTTTAACTATTCACCTGATGAAGGACATCTGGATTGTTTCCAGTTTTAGGCTGCTATGAACATTCATGTCTTTTTGTGTGAGTCAAACATGTCTTTCATGAGCAAAATGTTTAATTTTGATGAGGTTCAATTTATCAATTTTTACTTTTATGGACTGTACTTTTCGAGTCAAGCCTAAAAACTCTTTGCCTAGCCCTAGGTCCCAAAGATGTTCTCCTATTTTTTTCTAAGAGTTTTATAATTTTATGTTTTATATTTAAGTCTGTAATCCATTCTGAGCTCATTTTTGTATAAGGTTGCAGTTTATTTTTTGCCTATGGTTGTCCAGTTGCCCTACTACCATTTGTTGGAAAGACTATCCTTCCTCCATTGAATTGCTTTGTACCTTTGTCAAAACTCAGTTGGGCAGATTTGTATGGGTTTATTTCTGTGTTCTCTTTTCCACTGGTCTACGTGTATATCCCTGTCAGTGCAGAGGACGGGCTTTTGAGACAGAATGCCTAGTGCCAGTTGCTAGCTGGGGTGACCCTGGGCAAGTTACCCTTCCATGACTTCCTACCTCATTCAGTATATAAGAAGGCCTTCCGAGCCTCACCTGATCTAACCCCGGCCTACCTCTCTGTGCATATCTCCTATTACTCCTCCCCTTATTCACTCTGTTCCAGCCACACTGGTCTCCTGACTGCTCCTTAATCACATCACATATGTTCCCACCTTAGAATCTTTTCTGGGCTATTTCCTTATCTCAGAACCTTCTTTCCACAGACATCTCGATTGCTACCTCCCTTATCTCCTTCAAGACTTTTCTGAAATTTCATCTTCTCAGTGAGGCTTTATTTAAAATGGCAAAGCCTTTGCCTCTCCCCTTTCCCATGTGTTTTTACCTCCGCAGCATTCATCACCATCTAATACACAATATCATCTACATATTTATTCTTTGTCTGTCTCCCACCACTAGACTACGAGCTCAAGGAGAGCAGGCATTTTTGTTTTACTCACTGCTGTATTCCCGGTGCCTACACTGTGTCTGGTACAATACACCTTTGTTGAATGAATGAAGAAATGAGTGGATAGATGGATGGATGAATGAATGAGTGAAAGAATGCTGTGAGCCAGGGCCAGCTCACTTGAGCAGTCTCTGCCCTGTAGCTTGTGCCAAGACAGGGCTCCAGCCAGCCCCATCCACTTGCCTTTCTAAGACTGACCACCAGGTGGCAGTTGGAGCCTGAACTCTGGCTACATTTGCTTGCAGCACCACCCCGACCCCCGCCCCCCACCTCTGGCTTTCTCCCTGCTGCCTGTCAGTCTTGCCCAGGACTGTTTGACCTTCTCTGCCAAGGCTTGGCCAGGGGATTTTGTGTGAGCTGTTGAAGTAGGCAGCATTAGTACCTGAAGCTTTGCATCTTTTTCTCCTTAGAAAGGTACTAGTTTCTTTCCTATCCCCTTCTGCTTTCTGTCTCAAATGGAAGAAACCATAGATAGTAGCCACTGGGCTGCTCCAAGGTCACTGTCTGCAGCCTCTAGGACATCAGGGAACATGGACCTAAAGAGATTATATCTCCACTTCTGCCCAGCCCAGCAAGCCTCTCCCTTAAGTGGTGTTACTACACTCCTTAAAGGGGTAAAGGCTAGGTACTTTAGTGCCAGGGTTAAGCCTTTTGAGTCAGCCTGGGTTTCAATCTCTACTGTGCTGCTTATTAACCCTGTATCTTGGGTGATGTTGGGTAACTGACCCAGATTCTTCAAGCCTTGGTTTTTTCAGCTGTAAAATGAGGATAATAATGGTTCCAAATTCACTGGGTGGTAAGAAGATTCAATGCGATAATGTGTGTATACAACATTAGCAGAGTGCCTGGTATGGAAGAAGGCTCAATTGAAGAGAAATCAGGGGCAGCGGTGGGGATAAATAAGACCAAACATGACGAAAACTGACCAGGGAGTATGAGGAGGGTGCCGCTTAGGTGACTAGCAGGTTGAAGCCAAGAGAAGGTGAGAGATCCAGGAAGTCTTTGCATAAGAGACCATGTTTCAGCTGTAGCTCATAGGTCAGGTCAAAATCTGCCAGACAGTCAAGCTGGAAGGAGAATCCCAGGAAGAAAGAGTGGTATGTGCAAATAAAGAAAGGCACAAAACAGTATGTGCATATCCCTGACTAACTGTAAGTAGTTAAGTATGGCTGAAATACATGTTTCCTGTGGGGAAGTGACAAGAAATAAAGACAGGGCCCAGATCACAAAGGGCCTCATGGAGAAGAAGATTGGGACTTGATCTGGCATGCAGTGGGGAGCCATCAAAGAATTTAAAACAAGGAAATGATGGTTACACTTGCTGGCTTGGAGATTCAGCTGCCTTGAAGGAGGGCAGAGACTGGAGGCAGGTGAGAGATTAGCTGGGCTTAGATTGGAGAAGATGTAGTGGGGATAGAGAACAATGGATGAAGACCATGGCTTTATTTCAGAGGAAGAAATCAGCAACCAGGTTTTTCTAAAAGCTTGCCTGAAAAAAGAAGGAGTGCTAGGTCCAGAGAAGGAAATTATGGTACAGTTTTTTTTTTTTTTTTTTAATACAGGTGAGACTTGAGGCTCTTCTATTCCCCGTAGCACCTGACACCAATTAATTGAATGACTGGAGGGAGGGGCACATAGCCCAATACCTGCCAAGCGGTAGGGGCCTATCCCAGATTCAGTGGGGACCCCATCCTCTGACTTCCCTCTCATCTCTAAGCCGGAGTCCCATGACACAAGTGCTGAGAGGCTGGTGAATTTACTCAGAGCCTGGATTTCCCTTCCACTTAAGGGACTTCCCTATAATGGTCCCCAAGGACTGAGGGAAACTTATAAGCCAGCCAGAGAAGGTATCCCACTTTGTTCATTTCTTGGCACGTCAATATGTTAGGAAAGCCCAGCAATTCTCCTCTGTTTCTTTTTCACTTTCAAAGACCTTCACCCCCTTCTCTGCATTATCTTTCCCCAGGGAGAATTGTTGGTTCTTGATTTTCCCATCTTTTATCAATACTTCCTACTCAGCATGGGACTATTTAAAACTACCCAAGGTCCAGCCCAGGCCCACAGTTTGGAAGAAAACTAAAGGAGTCCAACAGCAAAGGCCATTCAGAACTCAGCCTGCTTTTGGCCTTGCTGTCTGTGCACCTCATGGGCAGTAGTAGAAATTCTGCCCCTCTGCCCCAAGGCTGCTATCTTCTCCATGCTGGGGACTTTTGCCTTCCTGGCCCATCTGGGGTGAAAATACAGGAGTTTGTGGTGGATAAGAAAGGGACAAATGAATACTTATATACGGGTACTTTGTGTTAAGTGTTTTGTAGATGTCATTGCATTGCATCTCCACAGCAACCCGATGAGGGAGGTATTGGTGTCATTATTTTATGGATGAAACTGAGGCTCAGGGAAATGGTAGAATTTGCCCAAGATTATTAGGTTAGTTAGTGGTAAGTCAGGAATTAAACCCATGTGTTTTTAACCTCAAAATGCATTTGTACCCAGTAAGTTATTTTGCGGGGAGAGTGGGGTGGGGTTGGGGGTGGGAGGAGAACCCCCCTGGTTGACATGGTTTCTAAGAGAAAAGGCTAGAAATAGGTTTCTCCTGCCCTGAGTGGGTGCCACATCTCCCAAAATAAAAAAATTTTAAAAATTAAAAAAGAGTAACCAGGGGTAGGCAGTGTCTACCTAAGGAATCTATACATGGATTCATTGTTGCCTCTCCCTCCTTTCTTCACCCCCACTTGGTGAGCTCCTGGGGAACAGGGTGAGCGGGCAGACTCAGACGCAGGTTTGCTGTCCCCTCGGACAAGTCTCTTCCCCTCTCTGAGCCTTTTGTTGTTCCAGCTATAAAATGAGAGTATTGTCAGAGAGAAATGGTCTCTAAGGTCTCTTCCAGCTCTAACATTCAAGGATTGTATTGATTGTATTGTACTGTAGGATCGCCTGATTCATTCATGTATAGAAACAAATTTCCTGTTGCCATAGAGAACAAGGGCTTTTTGAACTAGAAAAAGATATGCTCAAGGAGGCAAGATAAATAGTGGAAAGGGCATAGGCTTTGAGTCAGCCAGACTTGGGTTAAAATCCTGTGCACTGGGCAGGTCACTTTGCTTCTCTGCACTTCTTTCATCATCTATAAAGCAGGAAAAACTACTCCTGTTTCTTGGAGTGAGGTAATGTATATGACAGTGCCAAGGGAGGTACTCAAGACCTTTTGTGTGTGTGTGTGTGTATGTGTAAATGGGGTTTGGCTCTTCCTCCCCAACTCCACCCCACTCTGTCTAGCTCACAGGATATTCTTCTCTCTCCTCCTCCCTGACAGCCAGGCTGAGTGTTTCCTGCCAGGGCCTCGGCTTCCAAATTTTTCTGGCAAGGCTATCAGGAAGTGTGTAACAACTCGACCTCTCTCACAACCTTGTAAAAGCCCTAAAGGGGATGGTGCAACTGAGACCCGACCAAAGACTGGACTTTAGGTGTAGCTAGCTGGAGGCTCTGGCCTCAGAGGCCCTCAACCAGCTTTGTTGGCTCAGCTCCCTCACCCTGGCCTCCAGTCTCCTGGACCATAACTGCCTGGCTAATGACAGAGTGCGCCAGTTCTTGTGTCACCCTCAGGTTCTGGACCTCTCAGCCAATTGCCTCATCAGTGACATGACTGCTTACCAGGTGACCAAACTCAGCTCACTGGAGAGCCTAATCTCTCAGACAATCACATGACTCACCTGGCTTGGGCTGCCTTCTTGGATCCCCTTTTCTGTTGGGCATCAACCCGAGCAACAGCTACATTCTGGAAATTTGCTGGCTTGTCCATGCTGTAGGAGCTCATTTCGGCCAGGAATTCTCTTCATTGAATATCCACCTTCAGCCTCCCAACCTGTGGCAGCTCCACTTGAGCCCCAGTGGCCTGCAGTTATCCATAGCTGAGGGCATACTAGTTTCAGGTATTAGACCCGAGTCATTACTGACTGAGTACCTTCCCACTTCTACCCACCCAATACCATCTCCTCTATTTTAACCTCTTTGATGACTCCCTGGCCTTCCTAGAATCAAATCCCCTATCCCCAGCTTTGGGGGTTGCAGTCGGTACCATGATATAACATCCAACCTGAACGCATTATCTTGGCATATCCCACTTGACCTAAGTAGGCAGCAATCCCATGAGACTTCCTTGGTAGGCTTCTTGCCCTTCAGCACCTCATAATGGCCTGGAACTGTTTCCAGAATGTGACAACCCTCTGCCCCATGGCATCACCAGTTCTGAGGCCGGTCCCTACTTTTCCACTGTCCTTCTGCCCTTGACATCTCTGGATCTCTGGGGGAATATTATTTAGTCATTGCCCACCTGGTTCTTTGAAATTATGCCCAGGCTGGAAGCCATGGACTTGAGGAACAAGGGGTTCACCTGTGTTGGAGGCATGGGGCCACGGGGGAAGAGCCCCTCAAAAGCCCCACCCCACCCCCTGCCCAAAGTCTTTTCAGGGCAGTCTTCCTAGTGAAGCATCTGGGCCTTCATGGAAGAAGCCCAGGGTCTTACATTCAGGAATCTGCCCCTGCCACCTTTTGCTCCCTGGATCTCTCAGGTAATACGGGGCTGACTTTAACTGCAGGGACATTCCGAGGCCTGCATTTCTGTTAATGGAAGCTCTCTTTGTACGGTACGGCAATAGCATGACGGACTCCCAGGCACAGCCTCCCTGCCTCTAGGAGCTCAGTGCCTTGACTTCTCTGGCTACAAGCTGAGCAGCTTTCTCAACCAAGGGCCTTGGCTGTTATCCCTTGGCCAGTCTGGACCTTCATTACCAGAGCCTGCAAGCTGTGAAAGAGTGACCCTGAGGGTCGTGCCTGACCACCTCACAAGCTTGACCACTTCTAGCAATCTTCTCCACTGCTGGATGCTCTGCTTAGGGCCAGACCTAGAGGAAGGCCAGAGTATCTATCTATCTTGGTAGCAGAACAGCTGCTGGGCTTGACTAATGGGTGACCACAGTTTACCGTGTATGAGGCATGGGAGCCTTTGGACTATGTGGACCTGGCTGGTGGTGACTGGCCTGTTGGTCATCCGGTGTGGTCTGACCACCTTATTGAGAAAGAGTCATTGCTTGGCTTTTGGTCTGCAGCTCCACAGCAACAGTATCAGCCCAAGGCCTGAATAGGAAACTATGGGGAAAGACTGTGGGTGGGATTCTTTTGCAAGGCACGGCCCAAACCTCTTGGAGAGGGGTAAGAGAAATGAAAAACATGTGAAAGAAAATAACCATAAGCAGGCCACAGGGGGTTTCCTGTGTACAGACGGAGACATGTTTCTCTCTAGCAGCTGAAGTGTGGATTCACAGAGGACTTTAAAGGTATCACATTTGGGTCTTTTTTTTTTTAATTTATTTTTATCTGCATTGGGTCTTCATTGTGGTGCATGGGCTTCTCATTGCGGTGGCTTCTCTTGTTGTGGAGCACGGGCTGTAGGCGCACAGGGTACAGTAGTTGTGGCACGCAGGCTCAGTAGTTGTGTCTCACGGGCTCTACAGCACAGGATCAGTAGTTGTCATGCACGGGTTAATTGCTCCACGGCATGTGCGATCTTCCCAGACCAGGGATCAAACCCGTGTCCCCTGCGTTGGCAGGCGGATTCTTAACCACTGCACCACCACGGAAGTCCCCATATTTGTGCAGCCAGAAAATGGAGATGTGCCAGTCCGCTGGCACTACAAGAGAACTTTAGACACATCCTCCCCTCCCCCCTTCCTGAATGGTCATGCAGCCTCTGCTTAGACATCCCTCTCCCTTCCCGGGAAGCCTGTTCTAGCCATGGACTACTCTGAGTCCTAAGACAGATTTTCTTCCTTGTATTGAGTCCAAGTCTGCTTCCATTCCTGGGTTCCAGCTCTGCCCTCTGGGGCCACATCCAAATTCATCTGTTCTCTTGGACTCTGACAGAAGTCTGAAGACAAGAGACCCATGAATCCTCTCTTCTTCAGGCTAGACAGTCCTAACTCTTACAATAAATCTTCAGGTACTAAATTGTCACCAAATGTAACTTCTCTGTGTCTCAGTTTCCTCACCTGTAAAATCGGGACTAAACCAGATAATACAAGCAAAAATCTTGTAACAGTGTCTGGCATATTGGAAGCAGTTGGTGAGTGTGGGCTATAATTATTAAACTCATATTGCTAGATTGGATCACTCTGTGAAGTCAAAAGGCTGTGCCTTATTAATCTCGGCATGGCCAGTGCTTAGTCCAGTGTCTTGCACACAGTCGACACTTAATTCATGTCATCTGTGAGATGGTGACATGGTCTCGAGTCCCTGTTCCAGGCTACTCACTCTCTTTTGGATATATTCTGGTTTGTTCCTCTTAATGTATGAAGCCCAGAACTGAATACTGTCGGATTATTTCAGGTTCAAGTAAGTTACAGGCATAAAATCCCAGAATCCCAGAATCTCACAACAGGGATGGACTTTAAAAGTCTGTTATCTATTCCATCGAGTCTGTCTTCATCTCCCAACTCCTCCATCTGATTCTACCTGCCCCAGGAAATTGTCATCAAATGCGTGAATAACGCAGTGAGGCAGGTTATGGGAGGACAGCAGTTTCTGTGGGAACTCAAGCCCTGTGATCTCAACACACACCAGAAGAGGTGTTGGGGACTTCCCTGGTGGTGCAGTGGTTAGTAATCTGCCTGCCAATGCAGGCAACACGGGTTTGAGCCCTGGTCCGAGAAGATCCCATATGCCGCGGAGCAACTAAGCCCGTGTGCCACAACTACTGAGCCTGTGCTCTAGAGCCCATGAGCCACAACTACTGAGTCCTCATGCCACAACTACTGAAGCCCATGCACCTAGAGCCCATGCTCCACAGCAAGAGAAGCCACCACAATGAGAAGCCCATGCACCGCAGTGAAAAGTAGCCCCCACTCGCCTCAACTAGAGAAAGCCCGTGCACGGCAACGAAGACCCAACCCAGCCAAAAATAAATAAATAAATTTAAAAAAAAAGAAAAAGACAAAAGAAGAAGAGTTAAGGGGTTTGGTTTAGCATCCTGACTGAGGCAGCATCTGTGCTCTGGGCCAGATTCCTTTCCCTTCATTTCTAAGTGAAATTACCTTTTTAAATGTGTGGGTTTGTCAAAGGGAAAAAATGGGTGTTTCTGTATCTGGGCATGTGAAGTAAGCAGTGAAGAAAGAGTGAGAGAGAGGAGAGAGGACACACAGACAGACAGAGACAGAGCGAGAGAGACAGAGATGAAAAGAGAGAGAGAGGAGACAGAGAGAGGAATGAATAGTGGTGGAAGAGAAAGGGGGAGAGAAGAGAGACTGAGAGATAGTGATGCAGAGAAACTAAAGAGACATGTGTACATACATAGAAATGAAGCAAGAGAGGAGAGAGAGACTGAGACACAGAGAAAGACAGAAAGAAAAGAGAGAGAGAAAGGAGAAAGAGATGGTATATAAGTATACACACACTCACACACACACACACACACAGTTGGAGACAGAAACAGTGCAAGTGAGAGACAGACAGAGAGACACACACACACACACACACACACACACACACAAGCCAGTAAGAACAAGTGAGCATGAGATTCAAGCTGTCTGTGGAGCCTGGAGTCCTTTCCCACCTGAATGATGGTCCTGAAGCCTTTGGGGCAACCCAGAGATCAGCAACCTAGATTTTTCCACCTGGAAGGACTCCAAAGGTCAGTTGCAGACCCTGTAACTGGCTAGTTTCTGGTCTCTCTACTATCAGTCACCCACCCCCCCACCCCAAGTGTGATTCCTTCAAGTCTTGGTCAGTGGGTTGGTAATCATAGGGAGCGCCCAGATGGTCCTTTCTCCAGCCACCCCATGGCAGAAAAATATATACAGGCATCTCTAGTGATGGTGGCCCACAAGGAGTGTGCCAGTGTCCCAGACCAGAGTGATGCTAAGGTGCTTGGACCCACTGCCAGACAGAAGTCACCTACGCCTACATTCTGGGGAGCTTGGACTCACTGCCACATATTGGCCCATACACCACCTGGACTGGTCTGGTCTGTGGCTCCTAGATCTTTCATTCTCAAAGAACCCTTATTAAACACCTTGGCAGGGCTGGGGCTGGGGCAAGCCCTGCATGAAAGGAATCCAAAGCCAGGCCTAGGCTTACAGAGGGGAACCAGAAACAAACAGCTGAAAGGCTGCATGTGATTAACCAAGCGAACAGGTAACCAGGGCAGAATGAATAATCGACAAACACATCTACATTATGTACAAGAATAAGGATAAATCCATACCTGACAGCAGAGAGAGAACAAGAGAATAGGCAGGGCAGAGCCAGCAAATTGGCCGCTCTTCTAACTAATCAGGAGAGGCTCTCTGGATAAGGTGGAATTTCAGATTTCTGAGCATGTCTGCCCTCTCTGTAATGTGATTAAAATTGGTTTAGAAATTTATGCTATATTTCAAGTGAGTGCTGTGCTTAAAGTGTAATTGTGTTTGGCCTCATATCTGACATTCTTGAAATTAGAGCAGCTTGCATGCAATAAGGAAATTTGTTGAGAATGGAATTTGATTTTTTAAGCCAACACACAGAAGAGCAGTTGCAATCTGAGCCTCTGATGGATGGCTCCTTCAGGGCTCCCTCTCGGCTGTCTCTCTCTGTGCTGAACTTCCTGTTCATTCTGGAACTCTCCTCCAGCTCTCAGCAGGAGGGAAGCTTCTTCACCTCTGACTCCAGAAACCATATTTCTCCTGGCAGTCAGAGTCTGAGCTTTCGTGACTCTCTGATCCAGGCCTCTCCTACACATCTGCCAGCCTCAGACTGTATGCCAGGTTGGGCAATTAGGGACTTCATCTTTGTCACCCAGGACTTAGGACCTTGATCTGGGATCTGAAACACCCAGAGCTGGTGCTATGTGTATCCTGGCTTGCTCTCCTTTGTCAGAACTCAACAGAGCTGTTAGGATTGCTGGCTAATTCTCCCTCTCCACTATGGCAGAGGCTGAATGGCTGCTCAAGATTCTGTTACCACCTCAATAGAGATGGTGATGAGAAAGGAGAGAAATAGAGGGGAAAAAAAGATGTCATATTTCAGGGTATCCCAAACCCTGCTCAGATCTGACTCTGGCTAATTAACCATGGCCTTGCCATTGCGAGTTACAGAGGAACAGCCTACCTGTGTGACCCTAGAATCCTAAGACTGAGAGGGACTGCAGGCATCATCTAGTCAGTCAACAAATATTTTGAGCACATACCATGATGTTGGGGTTATAGAGCTGAACAAAACAGGCCTTGTCCCTCCCTCAGGAGCTTCCAGTCTAGAGGCGAAAACAGTCTTTATACAGAAATGTGCAATTGTTTCATTACTTGTCGGTGTGCAAAGTGCTCAGGGAAAGTACAGCTACTCTGCCTAGTTTAGTAGTCTGGAAGGCTTCCCTGCAGAATTAATGTTTCAGGTCAAGGCCAGCAGGAGGAGAGGTTAGCTAGGAGAAGGGTGGGGGGGGCGGTTTGTGGGGCTCCATGCAGGAGGGAGCAAAGTTCCAACTACTTCATGGGCTAATTAACTTCACATAGGAAAGCCGCTCCTCAGGCCAGCTGTCTTGCAAATGACTGCTTTTGGTCACAAGAAGACCAGACTATGACAAGCCTGGCATAGAGGTATTACTCCCTCAAACATGCCCATGGATGGATCCAAGAGGATCAACTATGGATTTGATGGACAGGACACTGTTATGCTGGCAGGCAGGCAGACAGCAGCTTTGTTTAACCTTCTTCTGGTCTTATTTTTGTTTATTGGGCATGGTATATAGAGGCCTCCAATTTGACACCAGTCCAAGGGATAGGGCTGGCCTCTGTGGATCGCACCTGTCCTCAGTAAACATATTCTGCCAAGCCAAGGAAAGGGAAGAAACACTTATTGAGCACATGCTCTGTGTCAGGTGCTTTTACAAATACCTCATTAAATCCTCACGGTACACTTAAGAGGCAGGTACCTCTCTGTTTTCACAGATAGGGAAACTGAGGCACAGAGCAGTGAAGTAACTTGGTCAAGTTCACAGAGCTAGAAAGTGGGGGAGATGAACTGCAACCTAATGGGACTGATTCCCAAAGCAAGCTTTTCCCGCAGTTCAACACAGTTTCTCTGAAACAGCTGGACGTTCCTACCAAGCAGCAGTCCACCTGGGAGTAGACCCAACTGGGTCGTTCTGGTTCTCCATACTGGGGCCTACCTTCATGCCCGGCTGGGGCTGCCATCACTATTCTCATCACACCTGTGCAGGGCCAGCTGGCAGACGTCTCGGCTTCTCTAAGTTCTAATCAGCCTTGATCCAGCACAGAGGTGCAATTAAGGGGGAGGGTGTGGAGAGACAGGCTGGTAGAGGTCTCACTTGATGCCCCTGGGGGGACAGACTCCCCCTATGTGTCCAGAGCAAAGCGTGACAGGCATACATCCTAGAGCCTTGGAAGCAGTTTCTCCTTCTCCCCAGGGAAGGCAGCTAATTCTCCGAGTGCTTCTCCCTTCTTGCCATACTCCATGTTTCCCACTCTTGGCTCATTTGGTTCTGTGCCCCAGTCGTGTGCAATGATGGGCTGCCCACTCTTGAAAGTTAGCACAATCCCTTTCGGGGAGGTATTGGTGCTTGCATCATGAAAGAGCGCTGGGGGCCGTGTGAGAAAATGAAGCACAACATCCTGTCTCTTCTGTAGAATAAACTGGGTTTTACTCTCCAGTGCCACTTCCCAAGGGTACCAAGGGGGTTGAGGTGGGGTTTCCTATCCCTGATTATAGACCTGGGCTAAAGTCTGCTGCCATTTTTCTTACTGGATGGGCCTCTTGTGGAAGAACAATACTTTCACTGAGAACTGTGAATTCTAGCACCTGACCCTGACAGAGGCATTAGGCCTTGAAATCTTAAAGAGCTCACATTCCCTTAAGACTACCTTATACCCAGGAACTGAGCCCAAGAACAGTGTTTTCCTGGCAGATAAAATTCTGTTTGGGGAAGAAAGCTCACTCAGGAAAATAAAGGCCAACTCAAAAATATGTTTGGGGAATAGAGAAGACATTAAGGTGTTGCTGGGTGTGAGATGGCAGTGGTGAGCTGGACTAACTGGCACTCTCTAAGATCTCCTCCATCTGGGAGATTCAGAGCAAAGGCAAATGTTCACAGGGATCCTTTGATCTGGCTTGACTGACAGCTTGAGAAATCATCATGTCCCTTTCCAAAGGAGTTTCTCTCCCCAAACCTATGGACAGAGTACTGGTCTGGGACTCTCCTGCGGCCCAGAGCCTGACTCTCGCCTTTGCCCAGTTCACCTCTTAGCTCTCTGACCTGGACTCTATTCTGTGGTCTACTGGCCGAAAATGACTGCAGCAAACCTTCTGTTTAATGTACATGTGGGGGGGGGGCGGGGCTTGAAATAGAGACACCCATTGTGAATTGTGTTGAATGTAGAAAAATGAGCCCTCTGTTTTGAAGGGAGAAATTTGAGCAAAGTACCAAGGAGGCCTTCACTTGGGCAAAAAAGGGGGTGCTCTAGGCCCCAGGGAGTCCAGAGGCACCTGAAGAGCAACTGAATTCACTTTTTGTTCCCCTCTCAGAACCCCTGGGACCTCTACCAAGCTGACATCAAGATGAGAAGATTCTCACAAAGAATTACACACACATGTGGAGTGGATGTAGACTCACAGAGCTCCTGGACTGGTGGCTGCTAGGTGTTTACCCTTTGTAATTGGTACTATGCTGGGTCTCAATCGAAATACTTTAGAATTCATTGTCTTACATCTTCCTTCTCTCACCCATTTTTATTAATGCTGATGGGCATTTGAGCTTGCAACTCTTTTTTTTTTTTTCTTACAAGGAGGAGCCATTGCCTTCCTGGCCTTTTCTTTTCTTTTCTTTTCTTTTTTAAGACACCAATTGTACACCAATTGTACTTGAACATTTGTTACTTTTTTTAAAAAATTAATTTATTTATTTTTGGCTGTGTTGGGTCTTTGTTTCTGTGCGAGGGCTTTCTCTAGCTGCGGCGAGCGGGGGCCACTTTTCATCGCGGTGCGCGGGCCTCTCACTATCGCCGCCTCTCTGGTTGCGGAGCACAGGCTCCAGACGCGCAGGCTCAGCAGCTGTGGCTCACGGGCCCAGTCGCTCCGCGGCATGTGGGACCTTCCCAGACCATGGCTCGAACCCGTGTCCCCTGCATTAGCAGGCAGATTCCCAACCACTGCGCCACCAGGGAAGCCCTGAGTTTGCAACTCTTATTACACCTCTGCCACAGAACGATGAATGATAATCACAATGATAACTATAACCACAGCAACAACCCTTCAATTTGTATAATGATTTAGATCCATGGACTGGCAGCATGAGCAGCACCCGGAAGCTTGTTAGAAATGCAGAATCTCAGGCTCCCTGAACCAGAATCTGCATTTTATTTACTTAATTTTGGCTGTGTTAGGTCTCTGTTGCTGTGCACGGGCTTTCTCTAGTTGTGGTGAGCAGGGGCTACTCTTCGTTGTTGTGCACGGGCTTCTCATTGTGGTGGCTTCTCTTGTTGTGGATCCCAGGCCCTAGGTGCACAGGCTTCAGTAGTTGTGTCTCTCAGGCTCTAGAGCACAGGTTCAGTAGTTGTGGTGCACGGGCTTGCTCCGCAGCATGTGGGATCTTCCCAGACCAGGGATTGAACCCATGTCCCCTGCATTGGCAGGCGGATTCTTAACCACTGTGCCACCAGGGAAGTCCCAGAATCTGCATTTTAACAAGATCCCAGGCGACTCGATTCACACTAAAGTTTGAGAAGCACTTGTTTAGTAGACCATGGACAACTGCCATGGGAACTTGGTCAAAGTTCTTGGGCCTCTGGATTACCTGCCATATTTCCTGTTTTGTCACCTTCTATCATTGACTCTATACCCTAAATCCTAAAGTGCCTATGAGTCTGTTTCAGGGACAGCAAAAAAGCTGGGAACTAGAGCAGTGTATCTGACTTTGTAGGCAGTCTGGGCGGGGAGAGGTGATGGTAGCTAGAAGGGAGAGACACGAATGGACCCACATGGGGCCTACGACAAACTCACAGTGCTCCCCAATAACCATTCCTTAGTATATTTAGATGTGACCTGGTTACCGGATACTAAAGCAGGGTTAAGAACACCAAATGGTTATGGAATGAAACCAGGTTGTTGAACACAAGCACAGAACAAGTGTTTTAGCTGTAAAGTTTAACCAGACATTTCAGTGTTCTCTGCTATCAAGTTGTCATCCAATCTCAGCTTGCACTCCAGTGACAAGGAGCTCATTACCGCACAAGGTATCTATTCTGATTCATGGGTGACCAGTTCTGTTAGAAAGTCAATTCCTTGTGTTGAGCTGAAATATGCTTTCCCACAGTTTCTGTCCATTTATGGGCCCTGGCTCTGTCTCTTGAGGCCTGTACCCCATCTGCTCTTGCTGTCCTGTAACAGCCCTTCAGAGGTATGGAAACCACACTGCCTTTGGTCTTCTCTTCTCCAAGCTAAACAGCTCCAGCTCCTTCAACTGCTTCTCATGAGACCTGGGTTCCAGTTCTCTCCCCAGCCATCTGGGCTTCCCTTAACTGGAACCCTAGCAGGATTAAGTGCAAAGGTGCAGAAAGAGAGATCAAGAGGCTAAGCAGCAGCCTGAACCCATGGCTGAAGATTGGGATCCAAGTGCACGTCAAAGAGGCTCGGCTTAGAATCTAATGGCAGGCCTTTAGTCAGTTGAATAATAAAGGACTTTTGTTCTTTTGAGAACATTTTTAGAACCTGGTACTTCCCACCAGAGGCAAAACAAGGCAGGTTTTAAGTAGTTAGTCCTTGATGCAGTACTGGTTCCTATCCACCTGGAGAGGGTATACCAGCACTTTTATCTCTCTGCCACTCCCACTGCCCCCAGCGCCTTCCTTCACTACCTCTGTAGGATGTAGCTCCAGTACACCTGGTCACTGACTGTCTTTGCCAGCCAGGGACCCTAGTAAGACCCGCCAGGAGAGGGTACAGCTCTCATTTTGCCACTGTTTTCCTGTCTCCTCGTGAGCTCTTCTCTGGTCACAAGACTGTCTTTTCTACTCTTTGGGTGCTTTTCATGAATCTGCTTGAACATCCCATTGCCTAAGCTACTTTTCATAGATCATACTTTCAGTGGCCTTGGGCCACCCCCAACTATGGTGAATAATAAAAATAGCAACATTAATAGCTAATATTTATTGAGCATTAAGTGTTTATTATGTTTCAAGCACTTTACATACATTAACTTATTTAATCCTCACAACAACCCTACGAAGTGGGTACTATCTATTATTAGCCCCATTTTTCCAGATGAGTAAATTGAGGCATGGAGAGGTTAACTAACTTGCCAAATGTGCAATGGGAGATATATAGTAGTATGTAGAATCTAGCTCCAAAGCCCACATGCTTAGTACTGTCACTATAGAGGCCAAATTTCCCCAGTGTATCCACAGACCACCTATATCAGAATCACTCGGAGAGCCTTAAAAAGTTCCAATCCCAGGGAAAACTATGCCTTCATGCTGTCTCACAGGGTGGATGGACCATCTTTCCTTCATCTTCTGAGGCCTGTGGACCTCATAAGCCAGTATGTCTCTCAAACTCAGGGTTTATCAGAACCCCCTTCAGAGCTTGTTGAAAACACAGGCACTGGGGCTCCACCTCCAGAGAGTCTGATTCAGCAGGCCTGAGGTGGGATCCAGAAATGAGCAATTGCCATCATTTTAACTGTCATAAACACTGAGTAATCCTCACTGCAGGTTTTCTCCAGCTTTCTTTACCCACTCCGGGCCTCCTTCTGGCTCAGCAAAGGCTCTCACTGTCTCCTGATGTGAGGCTCTCTCGGCTCGCCACTGCACAGACCTCGCCTTTCTTCAGCTCTTCAGGGCAAAACTGTACAAATATGGGTTCTTGATCCATCCCCTTCTGGCCTCCTGGGGGAGGACCAAGCACTTTTGCTCTCTTTCCCCCACTCTCTCTGTCTTCTCTCCTCGAACCATAAATGCACTCAACCCTGCCTAAAACAACAGAAAAACAAAAAACAAACCTTTCTGCTTTCTACATGAATTACTGTTCTCTCTTCTCATTCACTATACACTTCTAGAAAGAGTACTTTATAACCTCCTTGGACAAGTTAACCACTCTTTACATTAGTTTCCTCATCTGTAAAATGAGGATTATGATAGTACATACCTCATAGGATAAGGAAAGATTAAATTTATGAATATATGCAAAGTGCTTTGAGTAATTCCTGGCACGTGGTAAGTGTTCAATATAATAATAATCAGCCATGTACATGGTAGCTATTATGATTATTCACAATAGCCAACAATCTAGTCTCAGTCCTCATCCTGAAATTCTGTGACCTTCAATTCTGTTTGACTTCCCTATTTTTGTTTTTAATATTATTTACTGAAGAATAACACACATACAGAAAAGTGCCCATTTCATAAGCGTACAACTCCATGAGTTTTCTCAAGTGAATATACCTGTATTGCTAGTGCTCAGATTAAGAAATACAGTAGTAGTATCATTACCCTCAGAAGCCTCCCCCCACTCTCTTAGACACTTCTCCCATTGTAAAAATTTATTTTTAACATTTTTGGTTTGTATATGACACCTAAAAATTTAGAAGGATAATTAATTTTCTTGTAAATTACCTATTTATTTGTATGGTCTCATTTTACAAATTACTTTGCAGCTTCATTTTTCTAATGAGTACTTAAAATATGAAGCTACTTTTAGGAAAACACTGAATTAAATTTTTTTTTAATTTTCAATTATTCATTATAATGACTTTCTGTGTTTCAAGAAAGATTTTAACTTTGAATCATGCTAGCTATTGTGTATGGAGGTAGCACTACAATACTGAAACTTTTAAAATTTAACATTTAGAACAAGCCTGTTAGGGAAGTTTTTATTCACTGGAAAAAAATCATTGCTAATTGGTTTTTCGTTAAAAAAAGAAAAGCATTTGCAATTTTAAATGATTTTTTTCTTAATTAAAAAAAGGTCTTTTGTTTGCAGAAAAAAATACTACAAAATGATTTTAATGAGTCTCTTACAGTATCTAGGAATCTTTATACTGATTTGTTTTTATTGAAATACAATATAAAACAAAACTGTAATATATGCGCACTGTCAATAATCTGGAGAAATTAAATCCCATAATTCCACTGGGAGAAAACCTCTGTTAACATTTTGTGTTTTTTCTTACCATGCCTATTCTACTCAAATAGAACTGTTAAACAAAGAAACAACAGGCCCAAAATGAAGTCGCTTGTGCTATGCCCCACATCAGTAAACCAAGACGTAACATGTAACCAAATTGCAGTTTTAGCCCATCCCATGAAAGTGACTTTAACCAGTCAGTCTGGAATTTCCTGGCCAGCACTAGTGAGGTAGTCTGCCACATAGACCCCTGCCTTCCCGAAAAGGAAGGTGACCTTGTCTGAAATAACCCCTTCTTTTGTTTATGACTTCTTTGTCCCACCCCTTCCCTGCCTTTCAAAACCTTCCATTTTGTACAGTTCCTTGGAGCTCCTCTCTACTTGCTAGATGGGATGCTGTTCGATTTATGAATTGCTGCATAAAGCCAACTGATCTTCAAATTTACTCAGGTGAATTTTGCTTTTTAATAGAACTTTAAGTGGTGCTCCCCGCCATCCTGTCTGTCTATCACTGTCCCCACCTTGGCCTCTGGGGACTTCTCTTCTATCTTCAAAGATCAGTGAGGGAATACATCAAGGCTAAAAATTTGACCCGGCTCAAAGTAAAAAATCAAAAAAACAAACAACAAAGCAAAACAAAAATTCTTAAATTTCAAAGTTTCTGTGGCAATTTCTTTGTGTCACCAAGGTTTAGTGGTTCTGCTTTTAGACAAGGCATTGTAGTGGGCCTCAGGTCTCTGCATAAGTAGAAGCAGAAGAAAGAAACAGGAACTGCTTTGCAAATGATGCAAAACTCAAAATCCATTGTGGGTCTGATTTCAGGAAAAAATTATACTGCTTTTAAAATGTGGAATTAATGATCCCCTCATCTTATCAATGAAGGAAGGAAGTGTCAGAGAGGGGGAGTCTTGGGCTGATGGTCACACTGCAGAATTCCACGGCTGACTCATCTGTGTCACTTTTCCCACTGCACTGTGCTGCTACCACAAGCAGCCTTGACATGACTCTTGGCTGTAAGTCAGGCAGAGCAGTCCCAACATAGCTTCTGGGGCCATCGGGAGGAATCCCTTATGAAACAGCCATAAATTCATCTATGAGATTCAAAGAGACCTTGTACATGCCCTCTGACAATGCCCATGTGTGAGCAAGAGACTCTTCATGAGCTCTGCAAGCCTGAAATCACCTTGTAAAGGTGGAGGGCAGGGCTGGAGAGGAGAAATTCCTGCTGTGGAACACACGTGCATCTGCCTCTAGTGCCTGCCTCCTCCTTGGCCAAAGCAAAGAGCCTGTTCAAGCAAACTCAAATGGATTTAAAGAAACACACTTATTTTTCCCTGGAAAAGTAATGTGTTCGGGCTTCCCTGGTGGTGCGGTGGTTAAGAAGCCGCCTGCCAATGCAGTGGACACAGGTTCAAGCTCTGGTCCAGGAAGATCCCACATGCCACGGAGCAACTAAGCCCGTGTGCCACAACTACTGAAGCTTGCGCGCCTAGGGCCCGTGCTCCACAACAAGAGAAGCCACCGCAATGAGAAGCCCGCATACTGCAACCAAGAGTAGATCCCGCTCAGGGCAATTAGAGAAAGCCGCATGCAGCAACAAAGACCAAATGCAGCAAAAAAAAAAAAAAAAAAAAGTAATGTGTTCATGACAGAAAAATTTTAAAATGAAGAAAAATGCAAAGAAAGTAAAAATCTCATAATCTCACGATTCAGACTTCACAATTCATTGTTGACATTTGGCTTATAGCTTTTTAGTGTTTCTTTTATATATGCATGTATCTGTATGTATATGTACTGTATAAAGGTATATGTATACATATGTATATATTATATGATTCTTATTATAGTAAAATAAATACAATTTACCATTTTAACGAAAAAATGTGGAATTTAGACTTTATTATCTCTGAGGATTATTTGCTTTCCTTGAAAGCAGTGGGATGTGTATATGACACAGAGAGAGGCTGTGAACTGTGGTCAAATAGTTACCTACTAGAGAACTACAGGAGGAAGGATGTAGAGCCCTCCCTGTATTGTCCTGATGAAGCTCCTGTCTTATTATTATCAACTGAAAAATTCTGAGCTTGGTGACAGTACTGATGGGTGACGCACGCTTGTCTTGCTACTGCTTTTATTTATTTATTTATTTATTTATTTATTTGGCTGTGCCATGCGGCTTGTAGGATCTTAGTTCCCTGAGCAGGGAATGAACTCGGGCCCTTGGCAGTGAAAGTGAGGAGTCCTAACCACTGGACCACCCGGGAAATCCCGTACTGCTTTTATTCTTAAATTTTGATTATATAGTTAAATTTTTAAACTATATTTATATTTTGAATAATCAGTGCATTCACACTCTATTGTCAGCTGCTGAGTTTGTCTCCTTGGAGTTTCTTGTGTATCCTTTCTAAGATAGTCTGTGCTCACTCACACGCTCTTTTCAGTTTGGCTCAGATGTACAAAAAGCTTTAGTGTACAAAGGTTGTATACGTGAAACTGGGGACACTCTACTTGACTGGTAATTGAAGGGATTTTTAAGAGTCTATCTCAGTGGACCATTTCCTGAGTTACTCCAGCCAGAAACCAGGGAATCACCTCTGATCCTGTCTTTGTCTTTACCCTCCACATAAAACAAATGTTAATTCTACTGCCAGTGTCCATCACTTTGGTCCCCTGTTCTCTCCCTGCTGCCACAGCCCCAGGCCAGGTCAGCGTTGTCTATCATGGATCAAAAGACAACCTCTCAAATCATCTTCTTGCCTCTAATCTCTCTCCTTGCAATCCATTCTTTCCCCTAGGATTCCTTATCTCTAAAGCATAGCTCTGATGTCTCGTTCCTTCTGAAAAACAAACTTTTAACAGATTCTACTCCCTCTAGGGTAATTTTCAAACTCCTCAGTACAGAAGATTTTTTCCACAAAGGATGGACCAAGTGGCAGAAATATTCTCTCTTCTCGGGTGTGGCTGGTCACTGAATCTGGGCCCTACGGGAAGGCAGCTCATGATCAGAAACTCATGACCGGGATCAGAAACCGGTTACACCCAGGACCCCTCAGTGATGCTTGCATTCCTGGGAATGGACAAACACTAATTCACATCAGACTGCCACAGGCCCCCGACTTCTCACTTACTTCTTAGAGAGCCCACTCCCCAGGGGCTAGAATACCCCGAGTAGCCTGTTCTTGGTTTCAAGGTAGCTGAGAAACCCAGATAAAGCGGTTTCGTGGACATGGGAAAACACTTTTGTCGCTACCCATTTCCTTCCTCTTTTGTTTCAAACAAAATTCTGCAGTGATTTTCCAAGAACGCTGAACTCACCTCCAATTCCAGGAAGGCCTTATTAGCCTCTTCCTAGGAGGTGATTCAATTCGGTGATGAACCTTGGTGGCTTCACCTCAGCCACCCTGCTCACTGCAGTCCCTCCCCCTCCAGCTCCCACAGACGCAAGATGGCGGGGGCTCTGGATTTTGTTTCTCACAGGTTCAAAGGAGGAACAAAGTGCATGTGCTCATGGGCTTCACTCTGATTGGGCGGGCCCAAGCCATAGAGTCAGCTTGAGCCAATCACTGTGGCCCAGAAGAATCGGTGCTTTGATTGGCAGACCTGAAAGGAGAGGGTCTTGGAGGTGAACTGCTGTCACCCCAAGAGGGTGACAGGGGTTGGCACCCCCAAAAGGAAATTGGAGGCTTTTGTGGTAATGGAGGGAAACAGACGCTGGAGATGCAAACAACCCTTCTTTACTCGTGTCTCGCCCACTGCCACCTCTGGTGTTTGCCTACTGGGGTCCTCACAGCCTGGGACGCTCTTCCCTTTAGGGCTTCCCCCCTAAATCTGAGATGAGCTTTCCAAGCTTCCCGTTCCCTCTTCCTCCCTACTCCAAGCTGGCCCAGAGCATTCCCACTTCCTTTCCTCATCTTCTTACTGGACCACAGCACTTAAGGGTGGGCCTTGGGTTGGCAGTCACTGGGATTTGTGTGGTTCTCTTCTCCGAGGCTGTGAGGCTGCTGTGGAGAGCACAAACTCAGTCTTAATTATCTTGTGGCCCCTACCCTGGCCTTCCTGGGCCCCTACCCACCCAGCAGTGCCTGCTATTAGAGACACTCAGTGTATTTGGTTGAACTGATTAGGATCAGTTAAACTGTTTTAAAACTTAAACAGTTTAAAACTTAAACTGTTTTCAAGTCCCCTCAAATATGTCAGAAGCACTATTTACACTCTTGAGAATGTATTCCAGTGTTTCTAGGCTATTCATTAGAACAGGTCCCTTGGGCAACTATCCAAGCCTGCTGAACCAGTAGTTTTGCACTTAGGAACAAGGGCTGGAGTCAACATTGCAGTTGTGGTGTCTCTACCTTAGGCTATTCCTGCAGCTCCACAGTACTGTTGTGTTCCCAAACTCAAAACTGATCAGGGCCTGGGGGAGAGACGAACATTTCTGTGGTTCTAGAAAGAAGACTCAACTGAGTAAAAGAGTCCTAGCAAATCTCCTTTAGTGCTCCCCCAGCTCCCAGCCCAGGTTTCCCCATGCCCAGGGGCTTCTGTGGTTCTCTTCTGGCTCACTCCCCACCTCTAAATGCAAGAAACCACTTTTGTTTTCAGATTTCTTCTAAATCCCCTTGAGATGCTTGAATGGCCTGAAAACCTCTGAGGTGGTGATTATCCAGCCTGGGCTTACACATATCCAATAACAGAGAACTCACCACCTTGTGAGATGGTTTTTCATATCTTTGAATAGCTCTGATTATCAACACATTCTTTCTTGCTCCAAACCAAGACTGCTTCCCTATTCTTTCTGCTGTGTAGTGTTATGGGGTCATACGCAATGTTCAGAAACAGGTCTTAGATTTGTGTGTATGTGTGTGTGTGTGTGTGTGTGTGTGTGTGTGTGTGTGAAGGAGAGAGACAGAGAGATAGAGAGACAGAGAAACCAAAACAGACACAGAGGGAGCTGAAGGGCCTACAAAAATCATCTAGGTTAGTGGTTAACAAAGTGTTTTGGCAAGATTAATTCAGGAGCAATAAACATATTTAGGGGGCATATTTTTCCCATTCAAAGTCAAGTTGGGACTTGATGGTTGAGTAAATGTGCATATGTATAATCCCCCTAGGGGATACCCACCGAAATAAAAAATAATCAAAATGAATAAGAAGATGTCTTTTTCAAACTAGGAACAGGCCACAGATGCATAGCACAACCTTGGTATCTCCATATGCAAAATAATTTAAACCAAAGTAAAAATGAAGACGCCAGGAAAAAAAGGCACAAGCTACCTGGCTCCCCCCATGCCCTCCCCGACCCCATGACAAAAGGCCAGTTCACTATTTCTGTTTCCTTTGTTTTCTATCTGTTGCTCCAAGGGCTAGGTATTCTCTTTCCTTTAGTCTTTTTTTTTTTTTTTTAATCTTCTAAATGGGAGCATAGGCAATTCACTTTTAGTTCTACTGGTGGTTATTTTTATGACGGTAAGCACCCTGCTTAAGCCTATAATTCTCAATTTTTCAACTTCAAAAGTGAAATGGTACCTTTGACTCACCCTCTGAGAGATAAGAAAAATTTCACATTTACTCTTTACCTCCTGATTTTTTTGTCTAATTTTTGTCCTTATCTATTTTAGATAAATTATGGTGGTTTTACACAGCATAGCTTTTCTTCCAAGGACTGTACCTGACTGTCAAAGAGTCTCACTTCAAAAAAGGGCCCAGGCCCAGTTTCACAAGTGAATGGACTATTTCAAACTTTAAAGGAGCACATAATTCCTATGCTATTTAAATTATCCCAGAGGAAGCGGAAGAAAGGAAATAGTGTTTTGAAATCATTTTTTCTAGTTTTTAGATGATATATAGATAAAAATTTCTACTTAAAAATTCAATGATATAATGGATAAACAAAATGTGGTATATACACACAATGGAATATTATTCAGCTTTAAAAAGGAAATTCTGACACCTGCTGCAATGTGGATGAACCTTGAAGACATTATGCTATGTGAAATAAGCCAGTCACAAAAGGACAAATATTGTATGATTCCACTTATATGAGGTACATAGAGTAGTCAAAGTGAGAGACAGAAAGTAGAATGTTGGTTGCCAGGGGCTGGCAGGAGAGAGAATGAGGAGATATATAGCCTTACAATAAAAAAATTCAACTATATCGAAGTACATAGTTTAAAAGTAAAAGCTCAACACCTTCCTCCTTCCACCCACCCATTTCTTTCCCTCTCTCTAGAGGAAACAATTCATATGGATGATCCAAAATTTACTCAGCTAGTCCTTACTGAGGATATTTAGGTTGTATCTAGAGTTTTACTTGGACAAACAACACTCTAATGAATAACCTTGAAATATACTGCTGTATAATACATATATCTGTAGTATAGATCCCTGGATATAGACTGCCAGTTCAAAAGCTATGTGCATTTTATTTAGTGAGCTAGGTTTAGATTTATTTATTAACTCATATAGTTCAAAATATCAGCTGTTTAAGAGATTACACAGTGCAAAGCTCCATCCCATCCTTTTTTCCCAGCAACTTGGTTCCCCTCCTCAAAAGCAACCAATAGTATCATTTGAAATATATTCTTTAGTCATGTACAAGAGAAACAGTATGTTTGAGAATGCCTGTTTCTGCATTCTCCCATCAACACAGCATATTATCAAACTTGAGTTCTTTGCTAATCTGACTGATGAAAAATGGTATCTCATTTAATGTGTATTTATTTAATTTGTAATATTATGAATAGAACCAATGGTTACTAAAGCTGGGAGACCATGCCAGCCTCCCTCTGCAGCCTCTTTCCCACAGCTCCCTCACCTCTCACCTCTATCCTCCAGCTCCACCGAACACGGAGACACCCTGTTCTTTCACTCCTGCCTTTGCTCTGGCTGTGTCCTCGGCGAGCTCCTCCTAAGCCTCCCTGCCACCCCAGGTCTGATGAAGTGTCCTTCCTCTGTGCTTCCTTTCATCACAGCACTGGTCATGCTGCTTTCTGTTTATTTCTGTCTATTTTCCTATCTGCCACCTCTACTAGACGGTGAGCGCTGGGACTGGATCTTTATCTCTGTACGTCTATTGTTTATCACCATTCTCTTCAGTAAATATGGAGTGAATGGATGAATGGATAGCTGGCAGTTTCACATGGAGGTCACTGGAATGCAGTTATTCTGTGTGACTGACTGAAATGAGATTTACCCTCTCATAAGAATGTAATATACGTGGAAGGTGGCACTTCAATTCAGTGGTGAAATGGTGGATTATTCAGTAAGTGGTGTTGGGCTAACTGGTTAATTACCATAACTGGAGAAAATCAGTTTATGTCCTTATCTTACACCCAAGTAATTTCCAGGTGGATATGTTAAATAGTGTTAAATATAAAGAGAAAGCATAAAAATCTTGAAAGTATATACGAGTATTGATCCAACCTTGGGATGGGGAAGCCCTTTCTAAGCAAGACACCAAGACAGAAACCATAAAGAAAAAGATTGCTAGATAGACTCCATTACAATTTTAAACTTTAGCATATGCAAAAAGTCAGAAACAACACTGAAAGGCTAATAATGTACAGGAAAATCTATTTTTAAAAAATATCCGAATGAAAAGTGGAAGGACCTATTAAAAATCCATGAGAAGAAGACAAACTTACCCAGAGAAAATTAAGCAAATGTCAGGAACAGGCAATAAATTAAGAATTATTTGTTCCACCATGAATGAAATAGACATGCTAATAAATACTTAGAGGAATATTCCACCTTACTAGTAATCAACAAAGGGTCAACTAATACAGCATTTTTCACCTAACAAATTAGCAAAGATGATAATTTTCAGTGTTTGCAACTATATGGGGAAATAACACTCTCATACCCTGAGAGTGTAAATTGGCTCACTCTTTCTGGAGGGCAATTTACCAGTATGCATTAAAAGCCTCTCCTTTTGACCGAGATCACTTCTAGAAATCTTATCAAAGGGAACTAATCAGAAATATAGACAAAGACTCAGCTACAAGGATATTACAGTGGCATATTTATAGCAGTAAGAAATTGAAAGCAATCTAAATGTCCAGCAATAGGACAAATAAATTATGGCACACAGGCTAGAATGCAGGCATTAAAATCATCGTATTGAAGACTAAGGACAGAGGGAAATGCTTATAATGTATTGTTAAGTTAAAAAAAAAAAAAAAAGTAGTTCAAATAGAATGATACCAGTCTGGTTTTTAAAAATATGCATGTCTGTGTGTTTGTGTAGAAAAAGCATGGAAGGAAGGAAGATACTGACTGGCCTGAGGAGTCCCTGCACACAGGCCACCCTGTCCTCAAGAGGGCACTTTGGTAAGCTCCAGTGGCTTTTGCTTTCACGCTGCAGCCCAAGAAGTTCTGGTTTCCACTGTAGGACCTGTGGGAAGAGGCCAAGTGGCTCCAAAAGTTACTGTAGACAGAAGGAAGGGGTGGTTGCTGCCACAGCTGATAGTGTTATAGTCTTAGGCTCCTAGGTAATGATACATTTATTGCACATTTTATACATATTTCCATTTAATGTACCTAACATCCCAAGAAATACCTCTAAGACAGGTATTAACTGTCCCATGTTACTGATGAGGAAACTGAAGCCCAGAAAGATTAGATGACTTAATCCAAGTCACAAAGCTAGGAAGTGGGTATATGAGCTGGGCTTCAAATCCAGATAGATATCCTTGTCTTTGGCTGCTAAGGCAAAAGGGCATGATAATGAGTAAATGAAGAATAGTAAGTAAATGAATGAAGGTTGCTTCTGGAATTGAAACCCTTTGGGAACAGTACCCCATGGCTTTTGCACACAAAATTGCCCAGAACAGTCACTGTCCTCAGTGACTGTGGTCACTGTTACAAAAAGGAACAGACTGCAAATCCCTCGTGTCCTGCCAGATCCCACAGCGAAGGCCCCTTCTTGGCTTGTGCTCTGGGCCTGGTTGGAATCTGGCCTGGGTTTACTCTTTCCTGTCTTTCCAGCTGAAGGCAAACCCAGTGGAGGAAGCTGGAACAGGTCCAGTGAGATCTTAAGTATTCCCTAGACAGAAATAGTTATTTCTCTTGTATTTAGGGAGAAGCCTGTAAAATGGGGCTCTGCTGGTTTGTTTGCTGCCTTCTGCCAAAGAATTCCGTGGTCAGCACCAGGCCTTCTCCCCACTCCCAACAAGGCCCACATTACCAGGCAGTGCCCTCTTCACCAACCTATGCCCTCTTCCCCATTCAGGGCCTCTGCCCGGTACATGCCCCCTTCCTTGGCCAGTGCACCCTGCCCTCACAAGAGTGCCCCATTTGCATCCAGCCCCTCCCAACTTTATGTGCAGATAACTTCCCTAGCGAGTGCCTCCTCCCCTAGCCAGATGCCACTCCCTAGCCCTTCCCCATTCAAAAGCCAGGAATCCCTTTTTCCCCTTATACCGATTCATACCCTATACCAACAAGGCCCCTGGTCCTTGTCACCAGCCTATTCCCTCTTCCTCACTTCCCTAACCCTGCCCCTCAGTCTATACACCCTTGGAGCCAGGCCCCCTTCCCCAGGTAGTCCCATTTCCCCACATTATGCACCCTGCCCCAGCAGATAAGCCATCCCCCATCAGAAGCCCTTAACCTGCCTGTGCTTCTAAGCCAGCCAGGCCCTCTTCTCAGCCGGCGTCTCTTTGTCCGTTTATACCTTCTTCCCCAGCTACCTATGACCCTTTCCCTGGCCAAGGCTAGCTCCCCAGCCTGGTTCCCTTCCCCTCCTAGGCAGGCTTCCCCTATACCCATCTAGACCCTCACCCCAGCAGAGTCACATTCCCAGCCAGTATCCTCTTTTGCAGCAACCCTACCCAGGCCCCTGCCCCAGCTTGTTACCCACCCACCCCCGCCAGCCCGTGCCCAGGCTCCCTGACCTAACTTGGTTTTCCTTTCCCAGCCTATGTCCCCTTGCCTGGCCAGGCCCCTTTCCCCAGCCAGAGCCTCTTCCTCAGCCTATGCCTCCTTCTTTGGATTAGCCCCCTTTCTAAACCAGCCATCTTACCAGCCTGTGTCCAACTCTCCAGCCTCTAGCCACTTACCTGGAAGTTTTCCCACCCTGGGCCACAGCCCAGCCTCTTTACCATCCTATGATGCCAGGCTCCCCTCCCCAGGCAGGCCTCAACCCAAGCCTGTCGTATTCCTCATGCAGGACCCTTCTGCTCGCAGGCCCCTCACACAGCCAGGGCCTTTTCCCCAACCTGAGACCCTGTTGACAGCCTCCTTAGCCAGACTACCCTTCCCCAGGCAAGACTCCTTTTCAACCCTTTGTCCGCTTGCCCTCACGGGACCCCTTCTCCAGAAAGGGCCTCCTTCTGACAGCCAGGTGCTTGTGCCCAGCCTTTTCCCTTTTCAGCTGGACCACTTTTCCAAGGAGTTCCCCCTTCACTGGCCTTTCGTAGCCAGTGCCTCCTTCCCTGGCCAAGCATCCTCCTCTCTCAGCTCTCCATCACCAGTAAAGTACCCTCCCCAACCATGTGACGTTTCCCTGCCAGGACCCCTTCACACACACATGCCCCCAGCTGGGAACTCTTTCCCAGCCAGACTCCTCCCCACAGCCAGGCTCTCTTCACCCAGGGACCTACAGCCTTTCCCCTTGTCTAAGCTCATTTTCCCAGGTGGGCCTCCTTCCCAGTAAGGTCCCTTTCCTCAACCGGTATACCTCTTCCTCAACCAAACCCCTTCCCTAGCTTATTCCCCCTCCTCAGCCAGATCTTCCCCACATCCCTTGCCTTTGCCCGCAGCTAGGTCCCTTTCCTCAACCATGTGCCCTCCCTCAGCCAGGAAACACACCTTCGTTCCCAGGCAGGATCCCTGCCCTAGCAGGCCCTCTCCACCTGCTAAGCCCCCTCTTCCAGCCAGGTCCATCAACCCGCCTATTATCCCATGCCCAGACTATGTCCATCTCAGCATTCGAACCTCTCCTGCCACCAGGTTCCTTTCCTAGCCTGTGCCTCCCTCCCAGGCCCCATTCCCCTGCCAGAGCCCCTCCCCAGGCAGGCCACCTTTCCCTGCCAGGATATTTTCACCCCCCAATCTCCCCCAGCCCAGCTAGT
Source organism: Balaenoptera physalus (assembly GCF_965194825.1). Classification (NCBI taxonomy): domain Eukaryota; kingdom Metazoa; phylum Chordata; class Mammalia; order Artiodactyla; family Balaenopteridae; genus Balaenoptera; species Balaenoptera physalus. The sequence continues at coordinate 21,943,175 of NC_138904.1, forward strand.
CTCCCATCCTCAGCTTGTGCCACCCTATCAAGTCTGTGCTCATTTTCCAAGACAGGCCCCTTCCCACATCCAGACCCCTTCCCCAGGCTGACCCTCTTCCCCAGCTTAGGCCTTTCTCCCCAGCTTAAGCCTACTTTCCCAGCCAGATCTCTTTCCCTGGTCAAGTGCCATTCCCCAGGCTTTTCCCCCTTTAACAGTCAAGGATTCCTTTCTCATCCTTTGCCCCTAACTCAACTAAGCCTCTTTCCCTTGACCAGCCAAGTCTTCCTTCCCTAAGCAGCCCCCACTCCATTATCCCCTTCCTAGCCTGGCCTCCTTCTTCACCCTGTGCCCCAGTCCACACAGGTTCCCTTACCTAGACGTCTCCCCTTCTTCTGCCTGTTCCCCTTTCCCCTGCCACATCCCATTCATCCTCCTAGACTGACCCCTTCCCAAATTTTCACCCTTTTTCCCAGCCAGGCCCCCTTCTACAGATTATGCCTCCCTTTCTGGCCTATTCTTCCTTCCCCAGCCAGCATTCTCATCCCTATAAAAGGCTCTCCTCTCACAATGCGTCCAAATACCTAGTTTTCTCAGGGACTTCCTCTTCTCAGCCAGCTGGCTATCTGAAAATGTATCTGATGCACACATTTACACAGTGACCTATCTGGCAGGATATCTATATTTGTATTTTGGAAACAGATTCCCCACCCCAAACCCTGCCTTCAAAAAAAAAAAAAAAAAACAGTGACACTTCTTTCCCTCCTACAACTAGCCCTGGACTGACAAGTTTTTGAAAGTGAGAATTCTTTTTGTTTTTTTTCCTCTTTTTATTGATTTTATTTATATTTATTTATGGCTGCATTGGGTCTTCATTGCTGTGCGTGGACTTTCTCTAGTTGCAGTGAGCAGGGGCTACTTTTCATTGTGGTGCGCGGGCTTCTCGTTGTGGTGGCTTCTCTTGTTGCAGAGCATGGGCTCTCAGCACTCAGGCTCAGTTGTTGCAGAAAGTGGACTCAGTAGTTGTGGCTCACGGGCTCTAGAGCACAGCTCAGTAGCTGTGGCACACGGGCTTAGCTGCTCTGCAGCATATGGGATCTTCCCGGACCAGGGCTTGAACCCGTGTCCCCTGCATTGGCAGGTGGATTCTTAACCACTGCACCACGAGGAAAGCCCGATCTTCTGGTTCTTGAGTGATATTTGTCTGAAATCTGGGCATTTGGGTATTATGTCATTATGTCATGGAGATAAATGAGACTCTGAACCTCACTTAAACCATCTATTTTAGCTGGCCTCCTCTGACACTGCCACCAATAGGGAAGAGGGCTGTCACATCATTACTACCAGGTGGAAGTAGAAGTCTAGGTTTCCCACTTGGCCTCAACTGATCCAAAGGAGGACTCCTCATTACTACTGGGCAGGGTTGACAGTTTCTGCTCCACAGTGGGCTTCCACTGATAGCTTCCTGCCTGGGAGGGGTCAGAGTGTCAGGTTATTGCTTCCTTTGTTACTACCTCCTCTGACACTTGGGTGGGAGGTTGACCTCTTTACCATTGGACAGTGGTGAAATTCCTGACACTCCATTAGGTCTTCTCTGACATTATGTCAGGGCTGGAAATAGGGGGCACCTCATTACTGCCTGGTGGGGTGGAATTGTAGACTCCCCACATTGTCTCTACTGACATAGTGTGTGGGTGGCCTGTGGGGATGAAAGTCTCTTCTCTGTAATTGGCCTTCTCTGACACCACACCAGCAGGCAGGGGGTTGGAGGTATTGGGACATATCATTACAGCCTCAGGAGGGGTGGAAGTCCAAGCTGCCCGCGTAGCCTTTACTAGCATGGGTGGCAGCAGGGCCACAGTTTGTTCTCTGGTTTGGGTTGGAGCAGAGTGGTTAGTGCGAAAAATTTCCTGTCTTGCTAGGTTGATCTTTCCCTAGTCCTTTGGCTAGAGAGACAAGGTTTTGGCTGGGGCTCTTTTTGTCTGTGCCTGTTGGCATGTCTGGGTTGCTGGTTTCTTCGACTCCAAGTATGGGAAATATGAGACAAAAAGAAAATTCATGTCTTTCCTCCCATCCTGAGGACTAGGGCGCCTGCCTTCTTCTCTCCACCTGTCAGAGTCTTCTTATGTTTGTTTTATACACAATGTCCAGGGATCTTAGTTGTAATAGCAAGAGGAATAGGGCAAAGTACAGTTATTCTATCTTCCCCCATCTTATATTAAATAAACAGAAATACTTCACACTCTCCCTTACTGTCATTTTCATGTTTCAAAGAAGTTAAATACCTTGACTTAAAATGAATCAAAGAGATGATAATTTTAGAAAACCACTATGCTGATCGTGAAAGAGACATCATTTGGACTTTGATAACATGATAGAAATGGTCTCATAGAGTCTGCTCGTTTGCAGCAATCAAAATTGCTTTTTTAGATGCTGCAGAAGGGATGACAGGTCACTTTGTATGTCAAGCTCCATTACGTGGCATTGCTTTTATGGCCCGAAGTGCAGAAAAACCAGCTTTGCAAATGTAGAGCTTTACTGCCTGTAGTTTGTGTTGAGGAAACCATAGTTATTATAACATCCAATGTGCCTTTTCCATCTCTGCATTGAAGCCTACCACCCTCTCTACCTCCACCCACTCCACCCCTCCTCTACCTTTCCCAGCACACACTCGCCCATCTAGAGATTACGATCCAAATTCCCTGGCACATGCCCTGCCTTGTAGAGCCACGCAACTTCAGCAGTCGATGGGCTGCCTGTTTTTCAGGCAGCTCTGTATGACTATCATTTCTCACGGCTGAGTTGTTGTTGTTGTTGTTTAGATTGGGTGGGGCACATGAACCTGCATTTTTTTGAATATTTGAACTGAATTTAATTTATTTTTTTATACAGCAGGTTCTTATTAGTTATCCATTTTATACATATTCGTGTATACATGTCAATCGCAATATCCCAGTTCATCACACCACCACCCCCGCCCCCCACACCACTTTCCACCCTTGGTGTCCATACATTTGTTCTCTACACCTGTGTCTCAATTCCTGCCCTGAAAACCGGTTCATCTGTACCATTTTTCTAGGTTCCACATATATGCATTAATATACGACATTTGTTTTTCTCTTTCTGACTTACTTCACTCCGTATGACAGTCTCTAGATTCATCCACGTCTCTACAAATGACCCAATTTCGTTCCGTTTTAATGGCTGAGTAATATTCCATTGTATATATGTACCACATCTTCTTTATCCATTCCTCTGTCGATGGGGATTTAGGTTGCTTCAATGACTCGGCTATTGTAAATAGTGCTGCAATGAACATTGGGGTGCATGTGCCTTTTTGAATTACGGTTTTCTCTGGGTATATGCCCAGGAGTCGATTGCTGGGTCATATGGTAATTCTATTTTTAGTTTTTTTAAGGAACCTACCTAATGTTCTCCTTAGTAGCTATATCAATTTACATTCCCACCAAGAGTGCAAGAGGGTTCCCTTTTCTCCACACCCTCTCCAGCATTTGCTGTTTGTAGGTTTTCTGATGATGCCCACTCTAACTGATGTGAGGTGATACCTCATTGTAGTTTTGATTTGCATTTCTCTAATGATTAGTGACATTGAGCAGCTTTTCATGTGATTCTTGGCCATGTGTACGTCTTCTTTGGAGAAATGTCTATTTAGGTCTTCTGCTCATTTTTGGATTGGGTTGTTTGTTTTTTTAATATTGAGCTGCAAGGGCTGTTTATATATTTTGGAAATTAATCCTTTGTCTGTTGATTCAGTTGCAAATAATTTCTCCCATTCTGAGGGTTGTCTTTTTATCTTGTTTGTAGTTTCCTTTGCTTTGCAAAAGGTTTTAAGTTTCATTAGGTCCATTTGCTTATTTTTGTTTTTATTTCCATTTCTCTAGGAAGTGGGTCAAAAAATATCTTGCTGTGATTTATGTCAAAGAGTGTTCTTCCTATGTTTTCCTCTAAGAGTTTTAGAGTGTCTGGTCTTACATTTAGGTCTCTAATCCATTTTGAGTTTATTTTTGTGTATGGTGTTAGGGACTGTTCTAATTTCATTCTTTTACATGTAGCTGTCCAGTTTTCCCAGCACTACTTATTGAAGAGACTGTCTTTTCTCCATTGTATATCCTTGCCTCCTTTGTCATGGATTAGTTGACCATAGGTGCGTGCGTTTATCTCTGGGCTTTCTATCCTGTTCCATTGATCTATATTTCTGTTTTTGTGCCAGTACCATATTGTCTTGATTACTGTAGCTTTGTAGTATAGTCTGAAGTCAGGGAGTCTGATTCCTCCAGCTCCATTTTTGTTTTACCCTCAAGACTGCTTTGGCTATTCAGAGTCTTTTTTGTCACCATACAAATTTAAAGATTTTTTGTTCTAATTCTGTTAAAAATGACATTGGTAATTTGATAGGGGTTGCATTGAATTTGTAGATTGCTTGGGTAATATAGTCATTTTCACAATGTTGATTCTTCCAATCCAAGAACATGGTATATCTCTCCATCTGTTTGTATCATGTTTAATCTCTTTCATCAGTGCCTTATAGTTTTCTGCATACAGGTTTTTTGTCTCCCTAGGTAGGTTCATTCTTAGGTGTTTTATTCTTTTTGTTACAATTGTAAATGAGAGTGTTTCCTTAATTTCACTTTCAGATTTTCCATCATTAGTGTATAGGAATGCAAGAGGTTTCTGTGTATTAATTTTGTATCCCACAACTTTACCAAATTCATTGATTAGCTCTAGTAGATTTCTGGTGGCATCTTTAGGATTCTCTGTGTATAGTAACATGTCATCTGCAAACAGTGAAAGTTTTACTTCTTCTTTTCCAGCTTGTATTCCTTTTATTTCTTTTTCTTCTCTGATTGCCGTAGCTAGGACTTCCAAAACTATGTTGTGTAAGAGTTGTGAGAGTGGACATCCTTGTCTCGTTCCTGATCTTAGAGGAAATGGTTTCAGTTTTTCATCATTGAGAATGATGTTTGTTGTGGGTTTGTCGTATATGGCTTTTATTATGTTGAGGTAGGTTCCTTCTATGCCCACTTTCTGGAGAATTTTTATCATAAATGAGTGTTGAATTTTGTCAAAAGCTTTTTCTGCATCTATTTGAGATGATCATATGGTTTTTATTATTCAATTTGTTAACATGGTGTATCACATTGATTGATTTGCGTATATTGAAGAATCCTTGAATCTCTGAGATAAATCCCACTTGATCATGGTGTATGATCCTTTTAATGTGTTGTTGAATTCTGTTTGCTAGTATTTTGTTGAGGATTTTTGCATCTATATTCATCGGTGATATTAGTCTGAAATTTTCTTTTTTTGTAGTATCTTTGTCTGGTTTTGGTATCAGGGAGATGGTGGCCTCATAGAATGAGTTTGGGACTGTTCTGTCTTCTGTAATTTTTTGGAAAAGTTTGAGAGGGATAGGTGTTCGCTCTTCTCTAAATGTTTGATAGAATTCACCTGTGAAGCCATCTCGTCCTGGACTTTTGTTTGTTGAAAGATTCTTAATCACAGTTTCAATTTCATTACTTGGGATTTGTCTGTTCATATTTTCCAGTTCTTCCTGGTTCAGTCTTGGAAGGTTATACCTTTCTAAGAATTTGTCCATTTCTTCCAGGTTGCCCATTTTCTTGGCATAGAGTTGCTTGTAGTAGTCTCTTAGGATGTTTTGCTTTTCTGTGGTGTCTGTTGTAACTTCTCCTTTTAATTTTAATTTTATTTATTTGAGTCCTCTCCCTCTTTTTCTTGATGAGTCTGGCTAATGGTTTATCAATTTTATTTATCTTCTCAAAGAACCAGCTTTTAGTTTTATTGATCTTTGCTACTGTTTTCTTTGTTCCTATTTTACTCATTTCTGCTCTGATCTTTATGATTTCTTTCCTTCTGCTAATTTTGGGTTTTGTTTGTTCTTCTTTCTCTAGTTCCTTTAGGTGTAAGGTTAGATTGTTTATTTGAGATTTTTCTTGTTTCTTTAGGTAAGCTTGTATTGCTATGAACTTCCCTCTTAGAAGTGCTTTTGCTGCATCCCATAGGATTTGGGTCATTGTGTTTTCATTGTCACTTGTCTCTAGGTATTTTTTGATGTCCTCTTTCACTTCTTCAGTGATCTCTTGGTTATTTAATAACGTATTGTTTAGCCTCCATGTGTTTGTTTTTTTAAGATTTTTTTCCCTGTAATTCATTTCTAATCTCATGGCATTGTGGTCAGAGAAGATGCTTGATATGATTTCAATTTTCTTAAATTTACTGAGGCTTGATATGTGATCCAAGATATGATCTATCCTGGAGAATGTTCCATGTGCACTTGAGAACAAAGTGTAATCTGCTGTTTTGGAATGGACTGCCCTATAAATATCAATTAAATCTATCTGGTCTATTGTGTCATTTAAAGCTTGTGTTTCCTAATTAATTTTCTGTTTCGATGACAGTGTAAGTGAGGTGTTAAAGTCCCCCACTATTATTGTGTTACAGTCGATTTCCTCTTTTATAGTTGTTAGCAGTTGCCTTATGTGTTGTGGTTCTCCTATGTTGGGTGCATATCTATTTATAATTGTTATGTCTTCTTCTTGGATTGATACCTTGATCATTATGTAGTGTCCTTTCTTGTTTCTTGTAACATTCTTTATTTTAAAGTCTATTTTATCTGAAATGAGTATTGTTACTCCAGGTTCCTTTTGATTTCCGTTTGCATGGAATGTCTTTTTCCATCCCCTCACTTTCAGTCTGTATGTGTCCCTAGGTCTGAAGTGGGTCTCTTGTAGACAGCATATATATGGTTCTTGGTTTTGTATCCATTCAGTAAGCCTGTGTCTTTTGGTTGGAGCATTTAATCCATTCACGTTTTAGGTAATTATCAGTATGTAAGTACCTATTACCATTTTGTTAATTTTTATGGGTTTGTTTTTATAGGTCCTTTTGTTGTCTTGTATTTCCCACTTAGTGAATTTCCTTAGCATTTGTTGTAGAACTTGTTTGGTGGTGCTGAATTCTCTTAGCTTTTGCTTGTCTTTAAAGCTTTTGATGTCTCCATTGAACCTGAATGAGATCCTTCCTGGGTAGAATAATCTTGTTTGTTGGTTCTTCCCTTTCATCACTTTAAATATGTCATGCCACTCCCTTCTGACTTTTAGAGTTTCTGCTGAGAAATCAACTGTTAACCTTATGGGGGTTCCCTTGTACATTATTTGTCATTTTTTTCCCCTGTTGCTTTCAATAATTTTTCTTTGTCTTTAATTTTTGCCAAGTTGATTACTATGTGTCTTGGCGTGTTTCTCCTTGAGTTTATCCTGTCTGGGACTCTCTGCGCTTCCTGGATTTGGGTAGATATTTCCTTTCCCATGTTAAGGAAGTTTTCAACTATACTCTCTTCAAATATTTTCTTCAGTCCTTTCTCTCTCTCTTCTCCTTCTGGGACCCCTATCCACAACATAATGTGAATATTGTTGTGTTTAATTGTTGTCCCAGAGGTCTCTTAGGCTGTCTTCATTTCTTTTCTTCTTTTTTCTTTATTCTGTTCCATGGCAGTGAATTCCACCATTCTGTCTTCCAGGTCACTTATCCGTTCTTCTGCCTCAGTTATTCTGCTATTGATTCCTTCTAGAGTATTTTTCATTTCAATTATTGCAGTGTTCATCTCTGTTTATTTGTTCTTTAATTCTTCTAGGTTTTTGTTAAATATTTCTTGCATCTTCTCGATCTTTGCCTCCATTCTTTTTCTGTGGTCCTGGATCATCTTCACTATCGTTATTCTGAATTCTTTTTCTGGAAGGTTGCCTATCTCCACTTCATTTAGTTGTTTTTCTGGGGTTTTCTCTTGTTCCTTCATCTGGTACATAGCTCTCTGCCTTTTCATCTTTTCTATCTTTCTATGAATGTGTTTTTTGTTCCACAGGCTGCAGGATTGTAGTTCTTCTTGTTTCTGCTGTCTGCCCTCTGGTGGATGAGGCTATTTAAGAGGCTTGTGTAAGTTTCCTGATAGGAGGAACTGATGGTGGGTAGAGGCGGCTGTTGCTCTGGTGGGCAGAGCTCAGTAACATCCACAGCTGAATTTTTGATAAGGATTACATAACAGAGAGTTCAAGGTTATCTTTTCCAATAAGAAGCACTGGGAATGGTGATAGTTCATCTTGTTGATTAACAACATATGCTTTGCCAGTTGGTGAGGTGAGAGGGGAAGGAATTAATGCCTATCTCGTAGGGGGCTGTGATGATCAAATGTATGTCAGGCACCCAGTTCAGTGTCTGGCACTGAAGAAGACAGTAATAAACGGAAGTTCCTTTCCTCTACCTTACCCCAGTCCCTACTTCCCAGCTCCTGCCCCTACTCCATTCTCACACATCCTCCCCTTTCCATTTCACCACAGCCGGTACTCCTCCCCTTCATAGGCCAAAAGAGACAGCAGTTTCCATGGTAATCAGCATACTCATTAGTTCAGAGTTTATTGGTCCTTAAGTGTCTGCCTGGACCGGGGTCCTAGCTCACATCAGAGGGAGCTTTCCAGTGAGCTCAAGGGCTGTTGAGAAATTGTCAAATACAAGCCATTATATTCAAATTTTCCTATTTAGAAACAACAGCATACAATGATATTTTGGTGTAAAGAGAGGAGTTGTGAGGAAATCCTCTCATCCTGGATGTTCCAGATCCTCACAGCTCCTAGGCATCTGGAGAATCACTCCCCAGCCCTCACAGATTCAGGATTACATCGCTGGGGTGTAGGTGTTGGAGTGTGAGTAAGGAGGCCGGGAGATTGAGCAACAGGGAGCCAACCTCACTGAAGGTATTCTGGGTATCTTTCTGAGGATTTTTTCTTTCCTCATCCTCCCACTTGTCCCTCCAGCCTCTAAGGTCATAAGAGTTTGCTCCTCTGTTCATGCTGGGTTTCTATACTGACCCCAACCTTGTCCTTGACTGTACTCTTATGCTTGAACTGCTTTGCTCATTCGGTCAGCCACCATTTATCAGTCCTATGAGATGCCAGGCACTGTGCTAGGCACTGTGGGTATAACCATGAACACAGTAGACAAAGATCCCTAACCTCAAAGAGGTTACAGCCAAGTAGGGCAAGACAGTCAAAGAACAAAGAACTGCAGAAACGTATGGTTTCAAGGTAATGGCTTTTTCTGCAATTTGCCTGGGCAGAAGAAAAGTCTAATTTAGAAATAACACCTATCTCTTCTTTAAGCCCGTACGTTATTAGGGCAGCATCTTCTGGAATTATAGGAAAATCAAATGTATAGACTATATAACTACCGATCTCACTACATCGATAAGTTCTGTTCACCGAGTACTTTCTCTCTTGTGTGTGTACCCTCTGCTTTTGGAAACATACCTTGCATGGAAGAGTTTGTACATGGTTTCAGAATTTTATTGTGATGATGTTTGTCTACTTTGCAGATTTCATGGCACGTAGCACAGCTGAGTGAAGGCAGTGGGGCAAGGTTTTCCCTGGTGAAAATGAAGTGCTCTTTTGAGCATTTCTTACATTTCATTGATTTTCTGAGGTGTCCTTGTATTCTTACAACTAAAAGTACATAGGCATGGCTTAAATACTTCTTGACATTCACCCCATGGTTAAAAATATTGGCCATCCTACGGGAGGGATATTTAAATGGAGGGTTCCAGGAACAAACCCTGCTGATGTGAGATACATGACAATCTCTTTAAATTCACACTCCACACGCCCTCATAGCATCTTGCCATTATTGCAGTCTAAAGGTTAGCCTGAGCGTCCTGCATCTCTTCGTGTCTAAGTTTGCAGCCCCAGGAGAGACAGAAACAGCTCTCAGTGCCCGTGAGGTCATGGTGTTCCAAGCTTCTCCCTTGTTGGAAGCACCAGAGTCCCCAAAGCAGAAGAGGAGAGGACGCCTATGTCATTTTAGGGTCATTTTAGGGCAGTACTTTAAAGGATGTTAAAGTGAATCCTGTATGTTAGGAAAAATATCTCTTACACAAATATATTTATTTGTCAAAGGTGTGTATGTGTGTCTGTGAGAGTTGAGTGTATGTGTGTGTGTGCATGTGTCAATACTGTGTGCATGCACAGTGTGTGAGAGTGTGTGTCTGTGTCCTATCTCATCATGTTCCTGTTCTCCAAACATGGCAAGGTGTGTACTGTCCCACTGTGTCTCTTTGGGACCAGAACTGCATGTATCTAACCTTGAATTCAACTTCCTCCATGAGCCCCTTCTCCCCTCCCTGGCAAGAACTGGAAGACAGGACCTAGTGAGGGGTTAGAAAAATGCAGAGAAATAAAACTGTGCAGGAGGCGGCAATGAGGATGAAAAACCGTAATTCCGACTGGAAGAAGAGTAGAACCACTGTTGGCGTCTTGTATTACTCTTATGAATCTGGATGCCTCCTCTATGCAGAGTTTAAGTCAAAACCCCAGGCTTAATACTAAAAAAGGAAGCATAGTTTGGAAAGATAGTTTTGAAAAAAATCAAGGAAAATTCACATAAGTCTTAAGAAAGTGGTTTCATTCTATGATACATTACTGAGAAATAAAGTTCTTAAATCTGTATAACTGTTATCAGGCAACTTACAGGTGTTTCGTCTAGTACTGGGACATAAGAAGAATAACTGGAATAAAAGGAATACAGTAGCTGGCTTTAAATTAGAGCTTTTTAAGGAGAAAACTGTGACAAGATTGTATGCCCACTCAATGAGATTTATTTTCTAAGCAAGAGCTGTTTGAAGATTCAGAATAAATATGAAAATCTCTTCCCAATAGGGGGTGAACCTGCTTGCCCTAAGGCAGTTTTCTTCTCTGAAACAGAAGCATATCCATATAGTCTTTACTCTAATGTATATTCTTTATATCTTGTACTTAGAAGGTGATAATTATGCCTTGTATATATGATTGTGTGCCTTGCAATAAAATAAGAACTGTACCTAAAATTAAAAAAAACAAAAAAACAAGGAACTTCAAAATATCATGCAAAATTAAAGCTGAGCTTTGGAACAATCTTGCTCTTGACTAGGGTTCCAACCCTGTTTCTCCCTTTTTCACTCCTAGTCAATGGTGTATATACTCAGTGTAGCTTCTCCTTCCTCCTCTGCTAAGGGATCACATGCGTTCACGTAGGAGAGTGTGAGACTCGTTACTGTCACCAGTAGCATGAGGTTAGATGTAAGGGTGAGTCTTCTTGGAGAAATGGCCATGTGAGCCCCTCAAATCCTGGTATCCCTTTGGAAATAGACAAGGTCTCTGTTGCCCACCAGGGCAGAGGAGAGCGGCCATCTCCAGTCCTCTGGCACCTTCCAGCTGAGTCAGTCTTGGCCTTTCCTGCCCCCATCCCTAACGTCTGTTTTGGTCTCTTGGTCAGCCTCCATCTCCTGATCATTCTTAGTTTGCCAGCTGTGAGAAAGGGAGACTGGTACTTGAACCAGAAAGCCCTGCCCAACAGCAGAAGAGTTGGATGGGATGGGTGTGCATGTGAAGTGTGCAGGAAAAAAACCCTAGCATAGTGAGGACACATTTGAAAGAATTTAACTAAACTGTTAAGTGCAGAAGATGGGAACTACCATGATCTCTGGGTCAGCTGAGTAATTGGAGGTGACCCATGGGCCTTCGTAAGTCACTGAGTGGGTTCTGTTCTCTGGATGTGACAGAAAAAGTCAACTGCTGACCAGGTGACCCTGGGACTGAGGGTTGCCAAGATTAGCAAATAAAGACACAAGACTCCATTAAATTTGAATTTCAAATGAACAATGAACAATGTTTTAGTATAAGTATGTCCCATGCAATATTTGGGACATACTTATACTAAAACATTATTCGTTGTTTATGTGAAATTCAGATTTAACAGGCATCCTGTATTCTATTTGGGAACCCTATGGGGGTGGGGTAAAAACTGCTATCTTAGGGAAAAACTAGCTTTGTTTTTTGTCCGCTTCCAGGGGAGTACAGTAGGACCAGTGGAGAGCTGGGCCTCGGTCTGAGAGCAGGAAGAAGGATTTCACTGGCAGGGCACTCGATGACAGCCATGAGGAGCCCTCTGTGAGTAACTTGGAATTAGAAATTTTGGAGATTCCTTCCATCTCTGACAGTCTCTGAGCCTCAGACTCTCTAAGGATTTTTATAGGTTGGGGTGGGGGGATGATGGAGGAGGATAAGACTAAGAATTAGAAGCTGCCAAAGAGCCTTCACCATTTTTCTCTTTGGTGTTAGGATGGTGGGATCCATGCAGATGCACCAGCTGGGCACATGACTTTCTCTGTGCAGATGGGAAGTCAGAGTTTCTATAATATTCCAAATATTCCTGCTGTCATTGATTCTGCTCTTATGTTTTTGACACCCATTTTCCAAGGTAACACTGCTTGGTGGGAAACCCATCCCAGGGCAGGCCCAGTTGAACTCTGGGCTTTCTTTCTTCAGTGCCCATCCCCTCCTCTTAATGACAGTGACAGCAGCAACCTACATGTGAACACCATTTCACAGCTCACAAAGTGACTGACCATCCGTTCCTTGTCTGGATTCTCACAAGTCCGAGAGGGAGTATTCATCTCCTATTTACATTTGAGGAAGACAAACCCCAGAGATTTGCCCAGTGCCAGGCAAATGGGTCAGGCCTCCACCTGCTCAGGCATTTTTATAATGAACACCAGTGCGTGCCTGCCATGTAGCCTGTGTTAGGGTCTGAGCACGTGAGAAAAGTAAGACCCAGTGCCACCCAGTTTCTGCCCTTGAGAGCTCCCAGACCAGGGCAGGAGCTGGAGAAGTCAAGGTCTGTGGATGGACAGATGCATGAAGAAGGAAGAATAACAAAACCCAAGTCCTCAGGACTGGGCTGAGTATGAATGAGAATCGCCCTCAGGGCCAGCTCTGTGGAGACAGAGACTACTCAGTGGCCAGGCATTCTTCCTCTGTGGCGGGCAGAGGGTCCTCTCTTTTCGGGCTGGCTTCAGTCTCCACTTGCTGCCTTGCCTCTGCCCCCGGACGTGTGCCTGGGCCCCGTGTATTTGGCCCACAGCCCACCTGGGCCAGATGGAGGCAGCTTCTCCTTGACAGGGAAGTGCAGATCTTTTCCCTGCTAGGCTCCCCAGGGCCTCTCGGAGCCTTCTCCTTCCCCGCCCCAACTCCCATCCTTTTGTCCAGTAGAATCTTTCCTGGAATTCCAATTGGAAGCAGAGTAAAAGAGAGCTGGTGCTCTCTTTCAAGTGGGAGCTGGCAACTCCATACCCCTTTGCTCAGCCCCCGCTGCAGTTGCCCCTGTAGCAGGTTTCTGGAAGCTCGGGGTCAGCAGAACACACTTTAGAAACCGGCAGCTAGCTTCATGTGACATCACAGGGCCTGCTTGCTCCACAGGCACCTCTCACAAATGGTGGCCCGAGCTAAGCTTCTAATTTGCTCTGTCAGCCTTGCAAGAAGTCTCGTCCTCTTGCATTTCCTTCCCTGCTATCCACCCAGAGACCGAGTCAGAACCTTGGCCATTACCAGTGGCTCCTGTCCCCAACCCCTTGCACACCAGAGGGCCAGGCAGGACTGTTTCTTTTCTTTTTTTTTAAATTTTAATTTAAAAAATTTTTATTGAAGTATAGCTGATTTACAATGTTGTGTTAGTTTCAGGTGTACAGCAAAGTGATTTGGTTATATATGGGTATATATAGATACATATATATGTGTCTGTGTGTATATATATATATATATATATATATATATATATATATATATATATATACACACATATATTACATATATATACATATGTATATATACACACATTCTTTTTCAGATTCTTTTCCATTGTAGGTTGTTACAAGATATTGAGTAGTGTTCCCTGTGCTGTCCAGTAGGTCCTTGTTGATTATCTGTTTTATACATAGTCGTGTGTATCTGTTAATCCTAAACTCCTAAGGGGGACTATTTCTTACCTGCCAGAGCTGTTTCTGTCCCTTGTTTCTCACCTGTGTTCAATGTTTATGGAGCTTTGTTCCCCGATGGGGGATAGTCTCAGAAAGTTTACTCAACAGGAATCTGGATAAGGAGTGGGCTGCCCTTACCCCAAACAAAGAAGTCAGTCTAGCAGGGCAAGAGATCTGGGCCAGCAGGCCTTGCAGTGCTGGGGAAAGTCCCCGTGAGCCCATCCACTTACATTATGTGGCTGCAGAACGGGGCCTGCAAGTAGGTATTAGACAGGAGGAGGGGGATAAGCCTGTGTGTCAATCACGGGGTCAACTAGGTCCTTGGGCCCTGACAGTCACCCTGGATCTGACAGTCGTCCTTCTGTGGCATTTGGCACAAGTCGCCATCCCTGGTCAGAAGCTGATGGCACCTCGTCCGGGCCCCCAGGATTAAGCCCAAACTCCTCATTCCCATGTCCTGACTCGGAGATTGTCTCTGTTGCCCTTTTCAGCCTCCCTTCCCAGCAACCCCTTCACCACCATTCCACCCAAGCAAGTGAGCAGCACCCAACACTCTCCACACATTTCCTGAAGGACTGGATGGGACGAAACTGAAAGCAAGGAAGGTTTGCAGGCCAAGGCGGAGTGCATGGTGGCTGCTTACCAGCGAGGCTCCCCTGTAGAGGCCTCTGAGCCTCAGAGAGGACAATGCTTACGTGGGGCCTCTGTGTCAGAGGAGACACCCAGAATCCAACCGTTTCCCACCATCCTGACTCCCGCCAGTCTGCCCTGAGCCACCGTCATGTCTGCATGGATTATTGCCAAACTTCCTCAAAAGGCTCCTTCTTCTTCCCTGGCCCTTTAAAACCAGAAGGCAATCCTTTCCTTTTTCTGCTCAAAACCCCACACTGACTCCCCATTTCAGTCAGAGGAGAAGGCCAAGGCCTTACACCCTCTGGCCCTGCCAAGCTCTCTGACTTCACCTCCTCAGCTCCTCTCACTCACTCCGCTCCAGGCTTCTGCTCCTCCGCGCCCCACCTGTGACCTCCTCTTCTCCAATCACGTTGTCACCGAAAGACCATAGACAGCTGGGGCTCATAAACCAAAATGTAGGCTCGGGGTGCCATGTGTGCCCTGGGCTCCTCCCTGTCCCCTCTCACCCCATCCACACTGGCTCTGGAGACCTCTCAGCAACCCCACCCTCACCTCCACTCACTTCCCACACCAGAGCTCCATCTACCCTTCTCTGCACAAGTGCGCAAGAGGGTGTCACAATCACAGCCTAGGCCATTCCGCCATTCCCAAGTGGGTTAAGTGCAGGTAGGTAGATGGCTGGAAGGAACTGGACAAGCAGACGCAGCATGTAGTCCTGTGGTCCTGTGGTGGGGGGAAGGCAGGTTAGGGGGTGGAGACTAGGCAGGGGCTGAAGAAGAAAGCACAAAGGGAGGAAACCCCACCAGCCCCTGAGCAGTTGGGGCTGGCCAGCCCAATTGCACTTACTGGTAGCCACCAGGATCCTGGGCATAATGCCCTTGCCCTCCAAGAAGGACCTCAAGACTGCCCTGGAGTTCTTTGCTCTTTTCCAGTGGGCCCTCAGCGCCTTGGTTATTGGTGAGTCTTTGGCCTTTGGCAGGGTGACCAAAACTCCTGGTTTGCCTGGGACTGAGGGCTTATAGGGTTTAGCGGGACTCTCGATGCTGAAATCTGGGTTATCTCAGGCAAAGCAGGACAGTTGGCCACCCGGGCCTCTAGCCTGACATGCTTGGGCATGGTCTGCGTGGAATCTGTGAGTGTGCATGTGGGTATGGGTGCCTGCTTGTGCAGGAATGTGTGTGCACGTGTGCATGAGCCAGCCCTGTGGCCAATGTGTGTAGTGAGCCCTCCTGGGTCGTCAGTGGGGCCTGGAGGGCATGTCTGGGGAAGACGAGGAGCAGTTCCACTGAGGCCTGCCAAGGAAATGGGTTTAGCTGCAACCCTGGGGACCTGAGCAGACCATCAGTGTGAGACAGTTGTCCTGGTGGCAGAGGGAGCTCTGAAAACCTCTTGTCCAAAAGAATTCATCCATTTACCCATACATTTTCCCCTCTATCCACACCACAAATGCTTTGCGGAAGTTCCTTAGATGCTGGCTATGGTACTGTAGGTGCTGAAGCAAACCAACCCTATGGGGGGGGGCCTGGAACAAAATTCTCATTTTTTAAGTGGTTTAGGTGAGTACTTGTCTGGAGACAGGGTCATGAACTAAATGAATCTGGAAGATATCTGGGAAGGAAGAATGCAGGTGGGCCCTGGGAGCCTGGGACTTGCCAGTCAATAGGGAGAGTGGGCTGGAGAACAGGGATTGGGGGCCCAGATACCTGCCTAGGTTGGGTATCAGGATGTCTGAATGCTAAAAAGAGCAGTGTTAACCTAGGAATTATGGGCAATCAGAGCTGAAAGAAACCAGGAGAAAGGAATCCATATGTACCAGCTACTTACCTTGTGCCAGGCATTTTCATACCTATGGTTTCATTTTAGCCTCCTGCCAACCTTATGAGGTAGAAGCTATTATTATGCATAATAATACACACTGATAACTACACACATACATAATGATAACTTGCACTCATATAGTATTAGCTAACACCTATTGCACTTTTTTTTCATGCCACTGTTCTAAGCACCTGACATGCCTAATCATCTCCATCGTACAGATGAGGAAGTTGAAGTACATGCAGTATAAGTGGGCCATCCAAGATCTCACAGCTAACAAGTGGAGGAGCTGGCCTGGGAGCTGAATCCACAAGGGCTTGATTCTGACCTATGAGCTCCTGTCCCTAGCTCCTGCATCTCCTTACTTACTGCTGTTTGGGAGGCTGGGTGTGGACGTGGCCCTAGAGTGCATGTTAGGCCAGAGAGGAAGGAGGAAGCCAGGCCTTCTGCGTATATAAACATTCTCAACTGAACGGGGAAAAAGATCAGCTCCGAATGGCCTCTTGCTGAGGACCAGGGCCCCAGCTGGTCCTCTGCTCTTTCTCTCCATGCAGCCCAGGCCTTGGGGCCCTCTCCTCAGTGAGAGCTGAGTCCCCTTTCTTGAGTTCTTGTCCTATCTTCACAGACTTGCCTCATTACCACCGCCTCCCCTCACTGCCACCATGTTACCATGAGAGAGCAGAGTCCCTAAGGCCTAGGAGCTGACACTGCGTTGAGGGAGAAGTATGACCATTATGAACGGCCACCACAGGCCAGGCCCACCTCGGGGGATGGAGCTTTTACACTGGTAGTTCCCCTTCCTCAGTCTTGTCCAGAATGTTGCTCCTCAGAGGTAACCACTGTTAACAGTTTGTGTGTATGTAGCCAGAGATTATGGATATAAAAATATATATATTTCACCACATGCATGTGTGTGCATGAACATACACATATAGCTGAGGGGCAGAAAAATATGGATGTTAAAAACACAGTCTTTGAGCCAGACTGCCAGTGTTCAAATCCCAGCTCTACTCCTTACTATCTGTGTTCCTTTAGCAGGTTATTGATTTTCTCTGAGTCTTGTTTTCTTCATTTGTAAGAAGAGCGTGTGAGAGTGTATTAATTGGCCTGGCCATTGTACGCTGTGGTAACCAAGTAACGTGGAGAACTCAGCGGCTTAACTCAATAAATGCTTATTTCCTGTTCACGTTAAACAACCAACACAGGATGGTAGGAATCTCTGCTTTCCGTGGACACAAACGTTCAGGCTGATGGAGGCCTCACCAAACTGTGATGCTGCAAAATGTGGCTTCACAGATGACCACCAAGTTGGCAGGAAAGAGAACAGAGGTCTCATGCACACTCCTTTCTGCCACCACCAGAATGGCAGGTGTAAACAACAATGAACCTTATTGTGAACTTCGTTAATTATGAGGTTGAGATCTTTTCATGTATTTATCAGCAATTAGTATTTCTTTTTCTGTTAAGGGCCCATTCATGACTTTTGTCCATTTTTCTATTAAATTTGAGTTGACTCTTAGAGGACAAATAAGAAATAAATGAAGAAGGAAGAATGTTCAAGGTAGAGACTGGGCAACAGCTGAGAAGGCTGGGATGAGGGGAGAGCATAAAGCATTCAAGAAGTAACCAGTGGTTAAGTGGGGTGAGGGGGTAAGAGGCACAGAACTGACACTCAATACATAGTGAATGAAAGAATGAATGAATGAATGAACGGGAGAAAGAAGACAGAGGAGACTGGCAAAAAAGGCAGGGGACAGATTGTGTAGGGCATTGTCAACCATGGAAAAGTGTTTGGACTTTTTCCATGTGGAGCCATGACTGGGTTGGGCAAAGGGCAATGGCATCAGATTGGTGTTTTTGAGAGATCACTACAGTTAATTCTGGGTAGCCAACTGATTATAGGACGAAGCTTTTGCTCTAGTTCAGGTCAGAGATTGTGGTGATTTCAGCCAGCTCAGAAGTAATTGTGAAGGGGAGAAGAGCAGAGATTCAAGAAATTCGAGTAGAATTAGAAGGACTTGATGATCAGAAGATGTGGGAGAGAGAAAGAAGGGAGGCGAGACTGAGGGTTCAGGTGCTGGAGCCCAGTATCCTCCTGTTACAGTTTGGTCTCATGCACCACTGTCACCTCCAGGGCCCGTGAGACACCTTGGGTGCACAACTTAAGAAGGTATTCATTTTCAGGGTTGTACAAGGGTTGGATCAGTAATTGTCTGACCCTGAGAGTGAATGTCTCCTTGAATTTTGTGCCCTAGGCACCTTGCTCTCTTCACCTTAGTCCTGGCCCTGCTCACTTCTTTCCTTTGTTGGATTTCTTTACCTGAATCCCATGCCATCCTGCCTTGCTTTACTCCCTCATTTTGGTGAGCACATCCTCCAGTCGTTTCCTGAGAAAGGAACGTGGGAGACAAACCCTCTGGGACTATATATCCGAGATTGTCTTTATTCTCTATTCATACTTGAGTTAAAAATTTGGATGCATATAGAATATCTTAGCTATGTGCAGTGTAAGTATCTGAGTCTAGTGTCTCTTTGGTTCAGTTTTTCAGAGAATTATCCTCCCATCGCCCAGCTGTGTAGCGGAGGGAAAGGGGTCTGGGGTTTTAATTACTTCTTTTATTTATTTTATTTATTTATTTATTTTTTTCTAAACATCTTCATTAGAGTATAATTGCTTTACAATGGTGTGTTAGTTTCTGCTTTATAACAAAGTGAATCAGTTATACATATACATATGTTCCCATATTCTTCCTTCTTGCGTCTCCCTCCCTCCCACCCTCCCTATCCCACCCCTCTAGGTGGTCACAAAGCACCGAGATGATCTCGCTGTGCTATGCGGCTGCTTCCCACTAGCTATCTATTTTACATTTGGTAGTGTATATATGTCCATGCCACTCTTTCACCCTGTCATATCTTACTCTTCCCCCTACTCATATCCTCAAGTCCATTCTCTACTAGGTCTTTGTCTTTATTCCCATTTTGCCATTAGGTTCTTCATGACCTTTTTTTTCCCCTTAGATTCCATATATATGTGTTAGCATACTGTATGTGTTTTTCTCTTTCTGACTTACTTCACTCTGTATGACACACTCTAATTCCATCCACCTCACTACAAATACCTCCATTTCATTTCCTTTTATGGCTGAGTAATATTCCATTGTATATATGTGCCACATCTTCTTTATCCATTCATCTGTCGATGGACATTTAGGTTGCTTCCATGTCCTGGCTGTTGTAAATAGAGCTGCCATGAACATTTTGGTACATGACTCTTTTTGAATTATGGTTTCTCAGGGTATATGTCCAGTAGTGGGATTGCTGGGTCATATGGTAGTTCTATTTTTAGTTTTTTAAGGAACGTTCATACTGTTCTCCATAGTGGCTGTATCAATTTACATTCCCACCAACAATGCAAGAGTGTTCCCTTTTTTCCACACCCTCTCCAGCATTTATTGTTTCTAGATTTTTTGATGATGGCCATTCTGACCGGTGTGAGATGATATCTCATTGTAGTTTTGATTTGCATTTCTCTAATGATTAATGATGTTGAGCATTCTTTCATGTGTCTATTGCCAATCTGTATATCTTCTTTGGAGAAATGCCTATTTAGGTCTTCTGCTTATTTTTGGATTGGGTTTTTTGTTTTTTTTTTTTATTGAGCTGCATGAGCTGCTTGTAAATTTTGGAGATTAATCCTTTGTCAGTTGCTTCATTTGTAAATATTTTCTCCCATTCTGAGGGTTGTCTTTTGGTCTTGTTTAGGTATCCTTTGCTGTGCAAAAGCTTTTAAGTTTCATTAGGTCCCATTTGTTTATTTGTGTTTTTATTTCCATTTCTCTAGGAGCTGGGTTCAAAAGGATCTTGCTGTGATTTATGTCATAGAGTGTTCTGCCTATGTTTTCCTCTAAGAGTTTGATAGTGTCTGGCCTTACACTTAGGTCTTTAATCCATTTTGAGTTTATTTTTGTGCATGGTATCAGGGAGTGTTCTAATTTCATACTTTTACATGTACCTGTCCAGTTTTCCCAGCACCACTTATTGAAGAGGCTGTCTTTTCTCCACTGTATATGCTTGCCTCCTTTATCAAAGATAAGGTGACCATATGTGTATGGGTTTATCTCTGGGCTTTCTATCCTGTATCATTGATCTATGTTTCTGTTTTTGTGCCAATACCAAACTGTCTGGATTACTGTAGCTATGTTTTATAGTCTGAAGTCAGGGAGCCTGATTCCTCCAGCTCCATTTATCGTTCTCAAGATTGCTTTGGCTATTCGGGGTCTTTTGTGTTTCCATACAAATTGTGAAATTTTTTGTTCTACTTCTGTGAAAAATGCCAGTGGTAGTTTGATAGGGATTGCATTGAATCTGTAGATTGCTTTGGGTAGTAGAGTCATTTTCACTATGTCGATTCTCCCAATCCAAGAACATGGTATATCTCTCCATCTATTTGTATCACCTTTAATTTCTTTCATCAGTGTCTTATAATTTTCTGCATACAGGTCTTTTGTCTCCTAAGGTAGGTTTATTCCTAGATATTTTATTCTTTTTGTTGCAGTGGTAAATGGGAGTGTTTTCTTAATTTCACTTTCAGATATTTCATCATTAGTGTATAGGAATGCCAGAGATTTCTGTGCATTAATTTTGTATCCTGCTACCTTACCAAATTCATTGATTAGCTCTAGTAGTTTTCTGGTAGCATCTTTAGGATTCTCTATGTATAGCATCATGTCATCTGCAAACAGTGACAGCTTTACTTCTTCTTTCCGATTTGGATTCCTTTTATTTCTTTTTTTTCTCTGATTGCTGTGGCTAACACTTCCAAAACTACGTTGAATAATAGTGGTGAGAGTGAGCAACCTTGTCTTCTTCCTGATCTTAGTGGAAATGGTTTCAGTTTTTCACCATTGAGGACAATGTTGGCTGTGGGTTTGTCATATATGGCCTTTATTATGTTGAGGAAAGTTCCCTCTATGCCTACTTTCTGCAGGGCTTTTATCATAAATGAGTGTTGAATTTTGTCAAAAGCTTTCTAAGAATCTATTGAGATGATCATATGGTTTTTCCCCTTTAATTTGTTAATATGATGTATCACGTTGATTGATTTGCATATAATAAAGAATCCTTGCATTCCTGGAAAAACCCCCATTTGATCATGGTGTATGATCCTTTTAATGTGTTGTTGGATTGTTTGCAAGTATTTTGTTGAGGATTTTTGCATCTATGTTCATCAGTGATATTGGCCTGTAGTTTTCTTCTTTGTGACATCTTTTTCTGGTTTTGGTATCAGGGTGATTGTGGCCTCGTAGAATGAGTTGGAGAGTGTTCCTCCCTCTGCAATATTTTGGAAGAGTTTGAGAAGGATAGGTGTTAGCTCTTCTCTAGTTGTTTGATAGAATTTGCCTGTGAAGCCATGTGGTCCTGGGCTTTTGTTTGTTGGAAGATTTTTAATCACAGTTTCAATTTCAGTGCTTGTGATTGGTCTGTTCATATTTTCTATTTCTTCCTGGTTCAGTCTCGGCAGTTTGTGCATTTCTAAGAATCTGTCCATTTCTTCCAGGTTGTCCATTTTATTGGCAAAGAGTTGCTTGTAGTAATCTCTCATGATCACTTGTATTTCTGCAGTGTCAGTAATAACTTCTCCTTTTTCATTTCTAATTCTATTGATTTGAGTCTTCTTTCTTTTTCTCCTGATGAGTCTGGCTAATGGTTTATCAATTCTGTTTATTTTCTCAAAGAACAAGCTTTTAGTTTTATTGATCTTTGCTATTGTCTCCTTCATGTCTTTTTCATTTATTTCTGATCTGATCTTTATGATTTCTTTCCTTCTGCTAGCTTTGGGGATTTTTTGTTCTTCTTTCTCTAATTGCTTTAGGTGCAAGGTTAGGTTTTTTATTCGAGATGTTTCCTGTTTCATGATGTAGGCTTGTATTGCTATAAACTTCCCTCTTAGAACTGCTTTTGTTGCATCCCATAGGTTTTGGGTCGTCATGTCTCCATTGTCATTTGTTTCTAGGTATTTTTTGATTTCCCCTTTGATTTCTTCAGTGATCACTTCGTCATTAATAGTGTATTGTGTAGTCTCCATGTGTTTGTATTTTTTACAGATCTTTTCCTATAATTGTTATCTACTCTCATAGTGTTGTGGTCGGAAAAGATACTTGATATGATTTCAATTTTCTTAAATTTACCAAGGCTTGATTTGTGACCCAAGATATGATGTATCCTGGAGAATGTTGCATGAGAACTTGAGAAAAATGTGTATTCTGTTGTTTTTGGGTGGACTGTCCTATAAATATCAATTAAGTCCATCTTGTTTAATGTATCATTTAGAGCTTGTGTTTCCTTATTTATTTTCATTTTGGATGATCTGTCCATTGGTGAAAGTGGGGTGTTAAAGTCCCATACTATGATTGTGTTACTGTCGATTTCCCCTTTTATGGCTGGTAGTATTTGCCTTATGTATTGAGGTGCTCCTATGTTGGGTGCATAAATATTTACAATTGTTATACCTTCCACTTGGATTGATCCCTTGATCATTATATAGTGTCCCTCTTTGTCTCCTGTAATTGTCTTTATTTTAAATTCTATTTTGTCTGATATGTGAATTGCTACTCCATCTTTCTTTTGATTTCCATTTGCATGGAATATCTTTTTCCATCCCCTCACTTTCAGTCTGTATGTGTCTCTAGGTCTGAAGTGCATCTCTTGTAGACAGCATATACATGGGTCTTGTTTTTGTATCCATTCAGCCAGTCTGTGTCTTTTGGTGGGAGCATTTAATCCATTTACATTTAAGGTAATTATCATTATGTATGTTCCTATTCCCATTTTCTTAAATGTTTTGGGTTTGTTATTTCAGGTGTTTTCCTTCTCTTGTATTTCTTGCCTAGAGAAGTTCCTTTAGCATTTGTTGTAAGGCTGATTTGGTGGTGCTGAAGTCTCTCAGCTTTTGTTTGTGTGTAAACGTTTTAATTTCTCCATCAAATCTGAATGAGATCCTTGCTGGTTAGAGTAATATTGTTGTAGGTTTTTCTCCTTCCTCACTTTAAGTATATCCTGCCAGTCTCTTCTGGCTTGCAGAGTTTCTGCTGAAAGATCAGCTGTTAACTTTATGGGGATTCCCTTGTGTGTTATTTGTTGTTTTTCCCTTGCTGCTTTTAATATGTTTTCTTTATATTTAATTTTTGATAGTTTGATTAATATGTGTCTTGGCATGTTTCTCCTTGGATTTATCCTGTATTGGAGTCTCTGTGCTTCCTGGACTTGATTAGCTATTTCCTTTCCCATATTAGGGAAGTTTTCAAGGATAATCTCTTCAAATATTTTCTCAGTCCCTTTCTTTTTCTCTTCTTCTTCTGGGACCCCTATAATTCGAATGTTGGTGCATTTAATGTTGTCCCAATGGTCTCTGAGACTGTCCTCAGTTCTTTTCATTCTTGTTTCTTTATTGTGCTCTGCAGTAGTTATTTCCACTATTTTATCTTCCAGGTCACTTATCCATTCTTCGGTGTCAGTTATTCTGCTATTGATCCCATCTAGAGTATTTTTAATTTCATTTATTGTGTTTTTCATCATTGCTTGGTTCTTGTTTAGTTCTTCTACGTCCTTGTTAAATGTTTCTTGCATTTTGTCTATTCTATTTCCAAGATTTTGATACATCTTTACTATCATTATTCTGAATTCTTTTTCAGGTAGACTGCCTATTTCCTCTTCATTTGTTAGGTCTGGTGTGTTTTCACCCTGCTCCTTCATCTGCTGTGTGTTTTTCTGTCTTCTCATTTTGCTTATCTTACTTTGTTTGGGGTCTCCTTTTCGCAGACTGCTGGTTCGTAGTTCCTGTTGTTTTTGGTATCTGTCCCCAGTGGCTAAGGTAGGTTCAGTGAATTGTGTAGGCTTCCTGGTGGAGGGGACTAGTGCCTGTGTTCTGGTGGATGAGGCTGGATCTTGTCTTTCTGGTAGGCACGTCCACGTCTGGTGTTGTGTTTTGGGGTGTCTGTGGCCTTATTACTATTTTAGGCAGCCTCTCTGCTAATGGATGGGTCTGTGTTCCTGTCTTGCTAGTTGTTTGACATAGGGTGTCCAGCACTGTAGCTTGCTGGTCATTGAGTGAAGCTTGGTCTTGATGTTGAGATTGAGATCTCTGAGAGATTCTCGCCATTTGGTATTACGTGGATATGGGAGGTCTCTTGTGGACCAGTGTCCTGAAGTTGGCTCTCCCACCTCAGAGACACAGCCCTGATGTCTGGCTGGAGCACCAAGAGCCTTTCATCCACACGGCTCAGAATTAAAGGGAGAAAAAATAGAAAGAAAGAAAGAAAGAGGATAAAATAAAATAAAATAAAATAAAGTTCTTATAATAAAATTTAAGAAAAAATTATGAAGTAAATATTTATTAAGAAAATTTTTTTTTTATTTTTTAAAAATAAATTTATTTTTTATAGTAAAAAATAAGAAAAAATTATTAAGAAAGAAATTTATTAAGAAAAAAAAATTTTAATTTTTTATAATAAAAAATATGAAAAAGCTTTTAAGAAAAAATTTTTTTAAATAGAAAATAAGGAAAAAATTATTAAGAAAACATTTATTAATTAAAAAATATAAATAAAAAAATAAAAAATAATAAAAAAGGGACGACTGAACCCTAGGACAAATGCTGAAAGCAAAGCTATACAGACAAGATCTCACCCAGAAGCATATACATATACACTCACAAATAAAGGAAAAGGGGAAAAATTAATATATCCTGCTCCCTAAGTTCACCTCCTGAATTTGGGATGATTCATTGTCTATTCAGGTATCCAACAGATGCAGGTACATCAAGTTGTTTGTGGAGCTTTAATCTGCTGCTTCCGAAGCTGCTGGGAGAAATTTCCCTTTCTCTTCTTTTTTCGCACAGCTCCCGGGGTTCAGCTTTGGATTTGGACCCGTCTCTGCGTGTAGGTCGTCTGAGGGCGTCTGTTCTTGGCTCACACAGAACAGGGTTAAAGGAGCAGCTGCTTCGGGAGCTCTGGCTCACTCAGGCCTGGGGGAGGGAGGGGTATGGATGCGGGGTGAGCCTGCGGCCACAGAGGCCAGCATGACGTTGCAGTAGCCTGAGGCACACCGTGCATTCTCCCGGGGAAGCTGTCCCTGAATCATGGGACCCTGGCAGTGGCGGGCTGCAAAGGCTCCCGGGAGGGGTGGTGTGGATAGTGACCTATGCTAGCACACAGGCTTCTTGGTGACAGCAGCAGCAGACTTAGCATCTCATGCCTGTCTCTGGGGTCCGCGCTGACAGCCGCAGCTCATGCCTATCTCTGGAGCTCGTTTAGGCGACGATCTGAATCCCCTCTCCTTGCGCACCATGAAAAAAAGAGTCAAGAAAAAGTCTCTTGCCTCTTCGGCAGCTTCAGAATTTTTCCCGGACTCTCTCCCGGCTAGCTGTGGTACGCTAACCCCTTCAGGCTGTGTTCACGCCGCCAAACCCAGTCCTCTCTCTGCGATCAGACCGAAGCCCAAGCCTCAGTTCCCAGCCCCCGCCCACCCCGGCAGGTGAGCAGACAAGCCTCTCGGACTGATGAGTGCTGCTCGGCACCGAGCCTCTGTGCAGGAATCTCTCCGCTTTGCCCTCCACACTCCTGTGGCTGTGCTCTCCTCCATGGCTCCGAAGCTTCCCCCCTCTGCCACCCTCAGTCTCTGCCCACGAAGGGGCTTCCTAGTGTGTGGAAACCTTTCCTCCTTCACAGCTCCCTCCCACTAGTGCAGGTCCTGTCCCTAGTCTTTTGTCTCTGTTATTTCTTTTATCTTTTGCCCTACCCAAGTACGTGGGGAGTTTCTTGCCTTTTGGGAGGTCTGACGTCTTCTGCCAGCGTTCAGTGGGTGTTCTGTAGGAGCAGTTCCACGTGTAGATGTATTTCTAATGTATCTGTGGGAAGGAAAGTGATCTCCGCATCTTACTCTTCCACCATCTTGCCCAGACCCACTGGGGAAGGGCATTAAGTCTTTAGGGTGAGTCAGGTGCCATGCAGAGCTCTCAATGGCAGAATCAAGGCTTGTGTGATCTACAATACAAACGCCTATAAAAAAGAATGAGATCTTGCATTTGCAACAAATATGGGTGAATCTAGAGGTTATTATTATGCTCAACTGAAATATGTCAGATGGGGAAATACAGATAACATATGATTTCTCTTATATGTGGAATCTTACAAGGTTTTGTATTATCTGTTGTGCACCTGGCTCAAAACAAAAAGCGAGCCAGAACAAAAAGTCAAGGAACGCTGAGAGTCGAGGGAGGAGACGCTCTCACAGGCATACTTCTGATGAGAGAGATAAAAACTACGACTCCCATAAGGCTGTGGGGCCCTGGGACCTGACTCCCAGCGTCCTCTGCGAGGTTCAAGAGAGTCTAGGTGGTAGACCCATCATGTCGGTTCAGAATGGCCGCTAAAGCCGTGCAGAACTGGCCCTGCAGGATGGCAGCCTCTGAGGAGGAGCCTGAGGCCTTGACGGAGCTGCTGGACATTGCGCGCCACCTGGAAAATTTGCCTGTGAGTGAGTGGCCTTAACTACTTCTTTGATAGACTTTCAATCAAGCCCTGTGCCCCACATCTGCTTTTTGTGACACCTGGTTGTTCCAAATTCTGAGTATTTCCTAGATTCTCCAGCAGAAACAGTCTTGCTCTTGTGGGCATACCCCATGCAGGTAACTACATTTCAACTTTCTGGTTCTCAGTTAATCCCTCTTCTGTCCACTGTCCAGCATGCAAACATTTTGTTGATAGCTCTCACCCACTGTTGACGTCTCTATGATTCCCTTTTTCCTTGCAGAATCTCTATCTTTTAATACATCCTTGTGGTAATTTTCATGAAGCTGCAGCAAGGAGTCATGATAAAAATGTGTGTTTATTCTGCCACATTCAATTAGGAGTATTTTCTGTCTTTTCTAAACTTTCTTTTGACCCACTTTCTCTCACACAGTCTTATTCACATCTGTTTTAAAAACTGAGTCCTGTAAGAATCCTGAACATGGCTCCCTGTGACTCATCTCCATGAAGTCTGTCCTAACTACTCTAACCTACATTGTTCCTGTCTTGTTGGAGCTTAACATAGTCCATACCTTATTCTAGCCCAGCGTGGGTTCTCCTTTGTTTCTTGTTTGCCAACTCGTGTGCTCCAAACCTGGCTGAAGTTGAGTGTCCTCTTTCTCTGGTATTCCCTCCACTGATGCCTCGCAGAGATGTGGAGAGGGAAATGTGAGTTGGAGGAAGACTATTCCTGGCTCTGTCTTTCCAGGACTCCCAACCTCTGGTGGCCAAATCAGTGTGACCCACCACTGGCTCCCTGTCATTGAATGCAGCCCAGAGTGGTGCTGGAGCAGGTCCAGGCGGGAGAGGGCTAACTGCATGGAGCAAAGTGGGGGAGGAAAACACCTTGCCTTCTAGACCTAAAACAGGTTCCCAAGACCAGAGCGGGGATGCTGGTGCCACAGGCACACAGGCCATGTGCTGGGTGAGGAGGTAAGAGTGTTGCATGAGCCGGGTTGATGGTGTGTGTGACCTTGGGTTGGACAGAGCCCCAGAGGGCGGGCAAGTGTGAGAGACTGTTCACAGTTCCTTGACTGTGGTCTGGGCTTCCTCCAGTAAGCAGTGTGATCCTTGTCAACCTCTACCTGGTAGTGTTCACACCATACTGGCCTGTCACTGTGCTCATGCTCACCTGGCTGGCTTTTGACTGGAAAACCCCTGAGCGAGGTGAGAGCCCTGCGAGGGCTGTATTGCCACCCACCACACGATCTTTCTTTTTCTTCTTATACTGTGGTCAATTCCGGGCAGCCCTTCAGCCTGACTTTGTTTGGGCTGGAGAAGATAAGGGACGGAGTCTTTTCAAGGTGCCAGTGAGACCCAGATAGGAACTGAAGTAGGCTAGGGGAGGGGTGGCTAGTACAGCAGAGAGCTAGGCCTGTCCTAAATTGGCCCAGATGTTCATTCCTAGCCTAGGTGTTACTTAAGAGGGCAGGAAACAACAGGGGGTGAGGGCACCCTGAGGCAGGCCTTAAAGGGCTCTGAAGAAGACAAGGGAGGTGTCCCAAGCTCAGCAACACTGGCTCTGTTTTCAGGAGGCTGCCGGTTTACCTGCGTAAGACACTGGTGCGTGTGGAAACAGTACTGTGATTACTTCTCACTCAAGGTGAAGAGCTGCAGATCTCCACTTTGGCCCCAGGCCCAGTCCCAACTCCAGTGGCAGCGGCTGGGCCAGGGTGGGGGTCATGGGCATCATTCACATTGAGTTTCATGTGGATGACGCTCCCTGGAGCTGTGTGTTACCCTACCTGCATGGCCAGCCAGACACGACAGCTGTTTCCTTTCTAGGTCTCTGGCCAGAAGAGGCTATACCCCTGGCTATACCCCTCTTGACTCTATGTTTCTCCAAAGCTTTTGAAGACTTACGATCTCGCCCCCAGCTTCAACTACATACTCCCCTGCCATCCTCATGAGCTCATGTCCCACTCATGCTTTGCCCACTTTGCCATAGAGAAGTCAGGCTTCTCCAAGATCTTTCCTGGCATGACTCCTTATATCCTCACACTGGAGACCTTTTTCTGGGGGCCTTTCCTCAGAGAATATGTCATGTCTACAGGTGAGTTGGCTCCTAGGATGTAAAGCCAAAGAAGTAAATGGCTCCCCGAGAAAGAGGTGTTGGGTGAATGGGTGAGAACAAGGCCAATTCTGTGATTCCCCTCTGGTCTGAAAAGCTATCATAGGTTCAACTGCCTTATGTGAGACTCTCTCTTCCTTTGAAGAGATAAGGAAGAAAGTTAGGAGGTTTGGGAGGTCACTAATTATCTTTTTTTTTCTGCCTTCCAGGGCCCTGGTCTGTGAGCCAGTCCTCC
Organism: Balaenoptera physalus; assembly: GCF_965194825.1. Taxonomy (NCBI): domain Eukaryota; kingdom Metazoa; phylum Chordata; class Mammalia; order Artiodactyla; family Balaenopteridae; genus Balaenoptera; species Balaenoptera physalus. Next base: position 21,972,349 of record NC_138904.1, read on the forward strand.
ATGGACTTCCTGTTTACCCATAGAGGCACAAACAACATGCTGATTGTGGTGGTCAGTGGCCTGGCTGAGTGCAGATACAGCCTGCCAGGATCTATCACCTTGGTCTTGAAGAACCGCAGTGGCTTTGTACACACAGCCCTTCAGCATGGGTAAGGACACTTCTGGTCCAGACTGGAGAGAGGGATTCCAAAAGCCAAGTGGGGAAGGAGGAAGAGGTTTTGAGGAAGTGATATATAAAGAGGGAGGGGGAAAGCCACTTCTGTGGTGGAGTAGAGCCTGGGTCAGGTTCTAGAGGCATTTCTGCTTCTGAAGAAAGGCCAGCAGGCCAACCCGGAACCTGATCTGCCTCAGACTAGCATCTCATCTGGGGCAGTCCCTTCTTGAAAAGTGACTGGCTGCAACCCTATCTCAGAGAAAACCAAAATTACCGTGTGAGCTAAAGGGAAGAAACTGAAAAGAAATGGCCCTTGGGTCTTTTTTTTTTTTTAACATCTTTAATGGAGTATAATTGCATTACAATGGTGTGTTAGTTTCTGCTTTATAACAAAGTGAATCAGTTATACATATACATATATTCCCATATCTCTTCCCTCTTCCCTCCCTCCCACCCTCCCTATCCTACTCCTCTAGGTGGTCACAAACCACCAAGCTGATCTCCCTGTGCTATGCGGCTGCTTCCCACTAGCTATCTATTTTACGTTTGGTAGTCTATATATGTCCATGCCACTCTCTCACTTTGTCACAGCTTACCCTTCCCCTTCCCCATATCCTCAAGTCCATTCTCTAGTAGGTCTGTGTCTTTATTCCCATCTTGCCCCTAGGTTCTTCATGACCTTTTTTTTTTTTCTTCTTAGATTCCATATATATGTATACGACCCAGCAATCCCACTACTGGACATATACCCTGAGAAAACCATAATTCAAAAAGAGTCATGTACCAAAATGTTCATTGCAGCTCTATTTACAATAACCAGGACATGGAAGCAACCTAAGTGTCCATCAATAGATGAATTGATAAAGAAGATGTGACACATATATACAATGGAATATTACTCAGCCATAAAAAGAAACGAAGTTGAGTTATTTGTAGTGAGATGGATGGATGTAGAGTCTGTCATACAGAGTGAAGTAAGTCAGAAAGAGAAAAACAAAGGCCCTTGGGTCTTAGCTTCCAGTGTTTCAGACCTTGTGGGTTTACAGGAGGGTCTGGGACTCGCTTCCCTTAGCTTGCTGCTACTTTGCCCCCAGAGGCAGCTTGGGGTAGACCACGAGGCCCTACCACTTAGCCTGGACCTGGGCCCAGCTGGGTTAGGGGCTGAGCAGCTTACAGGGAGAACCAGGGACCACTGGTGGTCAGCGTGTCTGGCTTTCAGCAGGGTCCCTACCTTTCTGGCCATCAGAGAACATGTTTTTCCTCTTCAAGGTGGCTCTAATCCCTGCCTATGCCTTTGGGGAGACAGAACTCTACAATCAGCAGATTTTCACTCCTGGGGTCTTTGTTAATCACTTCCAAAAGTGATTCCAGAGTATGGTACACATCTACCCTTGTGTTTCCTACACAAGAGAGAACTTTTGGGGAACTCCTGGGGCCTTCTGCCCTACGATCGGCGTGTAACCACCATTGGTGAGTTGGCCCTTCTGCTGGCAGCCTCATCTGGGACACAGGATCCAGTTCCAAGGCTGGACCTTGGCTCTGGCCATGTCCAGAGGCAGAGAAGCTGGCCAGGATGAGCGCAGGGGTGGGGGAAGTGTGGGGAGAACCCGGGCTTGAGGACTGAGGCCTATTCTGAGGAACGAGTCATTCTGATGCTTTCCCTTTCCCTTCTCCGTCTCCCCTGGCAGTCAGGAAGCCTCTACCACTGCCCAAGATTGAGAACCTGAGCAAGGAGATTGTGACAAAATACCACGTGGTCTATATCTATGCCCTGTACAAACTGTTTGACAAACAGAAGACCAAGTTTGGCTTCTCAGAGACCCAAGAGCTGGTGATAACTTGACAGACATCTCCCCAAGTTCTCTCAGCCTGGTTGGAAGGAGTGAAACAGGTGAACAGGAGGACCAAAGTCAGCCATGAGACTCCTGCTCCTGATTCGGCCAGTCCTCACCATGACAAGAGTGTGTGTGGGTGCCTGTTTGGCTGTTTTCTGGATCCCTCTTTCTCCTTCATTTCTCTCCTTCTAGCTCTTATCTGCCTTTTCCTCGGGGTTACAAGGAGATGGCCCCAAAGTCAGGGAAGGCCCTAAGGGAGAGGGGTCCTGAAAGCTCCCTCACACATGCCCACTCAGCATCAACACTGAGGAAAACAAGGTACAGAACAAAAAGCCCACCTTCTGATACTGTCTGTGCCCCACGTAGCCTGTTCTGAGGGCCTAATATCCCTGCACTTGTCTCTTCTTCTCCAGCTCTTAAGCAGCCCCATCTTCTGTCATCAAGGTTCCTCCAGGACTGGCAGCCTTGAGATCCAGTAGGCTCTGAGTTTAGTCCCCTCCACCTTCATGCCCTGTGACTTGCATCAGTCTTCTCTGAGCCTGTTTCCTCATCTGTAAAATAAGACAAATAGTCCCTCCCCTGCTTACCCCAAAGGCTGGTGGGATAATGATATCAAATGTGATTGAACTTTGTAAACTGGAGAGATACACAAAATTATTCTCCTCCAACCATTTTGCCCACTTCCTGTCCCTGAGCAAGCAATGCCCTAAATTTCATGGCATCTCAATGTTTAAAAGAAAGTTTATCCAATTAAAAAAACATTCTAATCTATTTTTATTTTTTAAAGTTTGTCTTTTTATTTTATTTTTTGGCTGCACAGCACATGGGATCTTAGTTCCCCAACCAGGATTGAACCCGCACCCTCTGCATTGGAAACATAGAGAATTAACCACTGAACTGCCAAGGAAATCCCTAATCTATTTTTTTAAAAAGAAAGTTTACAGTGTAGGATCTTGTCAACAGTTCTTTGAAAGTTTAAGTAACCTTTCTAGTTGGGTGACCTTGGGGGAGCTACTTAAACTCTTTAATGTTGGTCTCCTCATCTGCAAATTGGGATGATACATCATGGGGAACTGGAGGCTGGATCTACCAAAGCTGTTTTGGGCTGAGGCCTGAAGAATGTTATAGATGCTATGGTCTCAAGCTGAGGGTGACTCCCTGCTGTGTCATTGCCTCAGGACAATGTTCCTTTGTGCAGGAACTCTAGCCTATCAGACATGCAGTTACAGGAAAAGACCTAGGTGATAGGGATGGGTGCATGTGAGCTGGGGCACAGAGAGGATGTGGGATGTTCTGACAGGAAATTCAGACCACCTTCCTCCTGCTGCCCCTTCTGAAATGGGTGCCTTGGTCCTTCCCCAAGTTCATGTGTGGTGTCAAAGAAACACCTAGTACGAATTCCCTCGTGGTCCAGTGGTTAGGATTCTGGGCTTTCCCTGCTGAGGGCACAGGTTCAATCCTGGTCGGGGAACTACGATTCCCCAAGCCATAAGGCATGGCCAACCGCCAGAGCCACCACCAGAACAACAACAGCAAAAAAAAAAAAAGAAGAAGAAGAACCTAGCGTGTAGGAAGTGCTTAAGCCGATCTTAAGAACAAGGGGAAAAAGCTTTATTTGCAAAGAACAAACCATTAATTTACACAAACTTACATCCCAGTTTATATACATTATGTATAGCTTATATACACAGTATCTCTCACTGAATGCTGACTCCTAAAGAAGCACTGGGCCTGCTTCAGGCCATTCTCACCACAAAGCCCACCCCCGACCCCAGCTAGAAGCTTTTAGACTAAAGAAATGACATACCCCAACTCCACTTGGAGAGAACCCTGAAAAGGATTACAAAAAAAAAAAAAAAGCCAGTTCCTTCTTTGTGCTTACATGGCCTAGGGAAGCCTCCAGGCAGGGACGGAGACTGAAGCAGCGCCAGGGTGGCCTCAGGACTCCGTGATGTTGGGCCCATCTGAAGCCTTCAATCCAGAGGCAGAAGCTAGGAGAGTGTCCTGGGGAAGGAAGCACTCTGACCAAGGCTGTGACTATGCTTTCTCTGCCTGGCCAGGCTCCTGATGGGGGCCAAGAACTTCCAGCCTCAAGTCTGTGGGTGGTAGAAACAAGGGGGCTGTGTGGGACATGGACTGTTCCTCCCTCACCCTGCTGAGTCTGGAGGTTGGGGCTCCTTTACCTTGGGCAGCTTGCCTTCCATCTCTGGGCCTCAGTTTCCACATGAGTGACATGGGGTAGAAACGTAGGTTCAGCTAGATTCCCTCTAAGGGCCTCTCAAACTCTCAGTTTCTCTTAATCTATTTGCATCTACCACAAGTTACATAAAGCACTCATACTCACACATGGCTCAAGTCTTTGTTCACCTCCAGGGTTCCTAGCCCTTTACTGCTCATCAAAAGAAATTTGGTTCAGGGTTGATGAAGGGGGAAATAAAGCAAAGACAACATTTTCCAAGGAACCAGTAGCTGATCAGCCCTCAATAGCTGCCTTTTGTGCCAGCTTTGGCTGTTGAAGCCGAAGAAGCTGGTAAAGTCCCCACCATGCAATTCTCCTTCAAACCTCTGTCATCCACTTGCTCACAAATGTCCTCATCCCATTCTCTATGCTAGCCTTGGCCTTCTGGAAAAGCCACATCGGCATAATTCCAAGGTGTGAACCTAGACCTACATTCTCTTAAGAGTAAACTGCTTCAATAACTTTGCAGAAACAGGGTTACTTCTTGTTTCCCTCATCACCCCTCTCCCTCCAGGGTTCCTTTTGAGGGGTCTCAATGAATAAAGGAGTCCTGTGAGAATCCTATTTCCCCTCTAATCCCCTCCACATCTGGAGAATAGGGTGGATGTCAGAATGTCCTTTAGGGGAACAATTAAGAAACATTTTCTTTCCTTCATCTCACACCTTTTTGGCTTTAGAACCAGACTTCTCTCGGGTCTTCCCTGCATCCTTGAGAGATCTTGGTAGTACAGAGGTCTTTGTGGTATGGCAGAAAGAAATAAGGAGTCACTTAGTAGTGGCAGGAATTGGCTAGTTCCTATAACTTGTCCCAAGGGTAACCAGAGGAGGTCCTTGTCCACAGTTGGGGCTCCATACACAATGCTTGGTTGGTTTATTGAGTGGATGAAAGAACATGATGGGGCATCCATTCTGTGGGTAATGGAGGCCTGCTGCTTGGACATGGTACCAAGATGATTATTCTGAACACAAGAGCTCTAAGGCTGATGGGTGCTTTCCAAAGAAACTGCCTACTCTTTTGCCCCAGAACCCCTGGCAGCCAAGAGAAGAGGTGTTACCATCAAAGAATGAAAACTAGCCTCTTTGGATTTCTCCCTAGGTCCTTCAAGAATTTGAGCTCCATATTACCATTTTTATTGGTTCTTTCTAGATTCCAAATTCAACACAATGCTGGGGCAGAACAGAATAGCTTTGTAATCAGACCTAGTTAAAAGCCCCAGATTTGTGACTTAAACTGGTAAACAATGGGATTGATAATTTTATCAGAGGAGATAAGAGAGAAAGCACTTTACAGACTTTAAGGAGAGGTTCTCATCAGCTCCTGCTATAACTGAGGACTGTCTAAGGCACTTTATAGGAGCTGGAGCCAAACACATGCCTCAAGTTTGCCTCAGCTGGGGTGGCAAGGCTGTCACTAGCAACCAGACAATGGTGGCGTAGCTCACCCTTCTTGCCTTGACCCCTGAAGTGTCAAGCAGTGTATTTGCTTAGAAAGGGAAGGCACAGCAGAGAAATGAGTACTGTTGTTCTTGATGGATTTCAGTTGCCGGAAGGAGCTTATTCTCTCTCTCCTCAAAAGGAAACTTGTTTCAGGAGTAAGAGTAGTAGTTTCTACAAGACTGGCCTTCCCAGCTTTGGGTTAGACCCAGCACCTAGACTGTGCCCAGGCAGTTAGAAATAAGGCCCTTGAATGATCTTGTCATGTGATTTGATGGGAAGCTTGGGGTTGTGGGGGAAGGTGTCTTTGGGCCTGACTAGATGGCAGAGCCCTGCCCTGTGCCGAGACGCTGCCTTCCCCTGAGCCTGGATTCAGGGGAGCAGGCCTGGAATCTATGGTGACTCTGCTGTGCTGTGGTTTTGAAGAGCCAGAGAGAAGAAAGGGGGATGTGGTTAGTAGGGAATCAGCCACTGTCCTTTCAGACAATGCCTGGGCTAATGACTACTTGGGTTGCAACATACTTGAAGAAAACCCTGTCCTATCCTCAGCTCTTACCGTTTCTAGGTCAGGTAGAAAAGCTCTGTCTTGCCGAGGCCCAGGGTCAGTCTAGGGTTTAGGAATGTTAGTAGGCTAACATGGCAGCTGCCAAAATATTAGAATTTGAAGGAAATTCTGGAGGTCATCCCGTCCAACCTCTTTGCCCCAAGACATGACTCGACTAGATGAATATTTGTGTTGCTTAATAAATGGAAACTTTCCTTTGTGCCCAGGTAATCTAAAGAGTAGCCCAGACTCATATAAACACAGGTCCCCAGGATAGGCACCTGTCTCAGACAGAGGTAGGCTCTGGGGAGGAAGAAAATGGGAGTTCTTGCCAGGGTGGGAAGGGGACAATTGGGGGGGGGACCCAAGGAGTCTTCTGAGCTTGGAGCACAGTTGTAAACAAAGTGAAAGACATGTGGCCCCAAGCATGGCCTCTGGTTCTTATGCAGGCAGGTTTCTGGCCATGCCCTGCAATTGCTCGAAGGACAAGAAAACCTCCTGTCCTCAAAGTCCTTTCAGCTGCCGGGACGCGTCTCAGCGAGAGTGGGAAGGCCATCTGGCAGGTTTCTCCCCTTGTCTCTGCCTTTCCCTCCCTGCCCCTGTCCTTAGATTGCAATGTTCCCCTCCCGCCCCACCCCCGCCCCACCCTTTGGGGTCAGAGGCTCGCCCCACAGTCTGAGCTGCACCTTTGCTAATTTTCGCCTGCTGCCTAAGCCCCTCATTTTAGTGCAACAAAATGACACACGGGACCTCGAGGTTGAAGAGTCATGCCAGAAGCAGTCAACACGGAGCCAAGGAGGAAGGTTCTGCTTCATGTCAACCCTGTGGCTCCATCAACTGTCCTGTTCACTCAAGGTCATTATGGAAAGTCAAGCAGGCCTTGTCATCCAGGAGTCACCAGGGAATAAATAGCACTGGGACATTTTTCTATGCAGCTGCAACACCCACACACCTCACTCCACAGCAGCACTTAGAGGTTCTGGAAGTCCTGGCTCCCTAACCTGGGGTAGGAGTATAGGCAGGGAGAAAATGGGATTGGGGCAGGGGTTGGGGGGGGAAATCTAGGATGCAGGGGCCTCACCCAGCCTGATGGCCCCGAAGAAAGTGGTGTGCTTGCTCATGTTGATGGAGATGTCAGCGTGCACCATCTTCACGGCAATCTTCTGCCATGCTTTGAGAAGGCAGATGCCCGCCATGTAACAAGTGGTGTAGTTGGTTTTGCCTGTCTTGATACAGTGGATGCACTTCAGGAAAGGTTTCTCGTCCACCACCACCTCATAGCTGGCAAAGTCAGTGAAGTTAATGTAGTATACCTGGAGGAGAGGCAACGAGAAGGGATTGGGGGTGAGCAGAAGGAGAGGGTGGGCTCTCTCTAGTGACCAGCAGATGCGACCTGCTCACGCAAGCTGCCACTGCACCTCTTGAAGGCAAGCTAGTCACCCAACAGGACAGGAGGGACAACGGGCTTATTTGCTGTCCTGCCTCCCCTCCATTGGGCTCAGGGAGTTAAGCAAACCTTTCTTTCAACAGCACCCGGGTGGGAGACTCTGTGAGAGCCAGAACCACGCCTCATTCACCCCTTTACCTCCCCCAGAGCCCCCTTTCCGCCCCCTGCCCTCCTTGGCCCTGGCGTGAAGCACAGTTCTCGGCACACATTAGGTGCTGGATCAGTGCTACAGACACAAACGAATGCGAATCAACTTCCAGCCCCAGGGACCATTTGTAGATAAACTTAGCAGTTAGTGATTCCCCAGAGAGGGCATAGGAACAATTTGTGAGTTCTTCAGTTCTCTCTGCTTGCACACCGCTTCCCTGCGGCTGAATTTCTCTCACTGATTCTCTCAGTGCCCCTTGGTGCTCTCGTCTGATGATTGAGGAAACAGATACAGAGGGATGGAGAGCTATCCATCACAAATGAGATAAAGAATGTGGAAGGGCAAAACTAACTTCGTGGCCAGAAGGACGTGTTAAGCTGTGTTCAGTGGCATGATGTCCAGGGCATTTTTCCAGTTTGTGTGGGGTACAAGGCCTGAAACCACTCCCAGTTCTATCCCAGGCCCAGAAAATTAATATTTCTCTTCTTCACTAGCCGTATCCTTCATACCCCACCCCAAGCTTTGATCCCCACCCCCCACCAAATGGCACTTAGGACATTGGGATCATACCCCTGGGGACTGGGACACTCATCTGTTGCCCTAAATCACTTTATGGAAAGCTGCTCCCACCACAGGCTGTTCAGGAGGCTGCAGTGTATTCAGGTGCCATACAGTTTCTTGGGTCAGGACCCAAGCTGTGCCAAGATGCTCAGTAGGCTCAGCAAATGCTCGTGAACCCACCTTCTCTGACCACTCTACTGGGAGACCCTTCTTCTGGCTTCATCGTCTTTCTGTGCATCCACCTGCTTGCTGCCCGCCCCTCAGAAGCCCCAGCCTCAAGGCTCGTCCACCTCTAGCTCTGAGGAACCACCCTATTGGAGACAAACAACAGGGGTGGAAGTGGATGGGCACTGGTCGACCTGGGGAGTGGGCCCCGGACCAGGACGAGGACAAAAACAGAGGGAGAAAAGGGCTGGGAGAACAACAGCAGGAAGGAGGCAAGAATGACAGAGAAACATAAAGGTATAGAAACAAATGGGAGAAAGAAGAAGGAAACACAGAGATCTTTTTGAGGTGGAGAGAAGGTCCAGAGGCACACTCTCACTCTTCATTATAAAGCCAGTAGCGTGGGGGGAAGGGGTTCTCAGTAGCCCTGGAACTGACTTTCAAAGAATATGCTAAGGCAGAGTTCAAGTTTGGCAGTAGAATCAAACAACTTAGTGGGGGAAAATAGGTCCTGGGGCTCTGTAGGAGGGAATCAGATGGCAGGGTGTGGGCACAGCTGTCACAATACAATCTAACAAAATTAGAGGTGATGGGCCTCTTTTCAGTTTTTCAATCATATCTGGCTAGGAAAAAAAAACTTGATAGCCCCCTCTCTCTTTCCTCCCTCTTTTCAACTCCTTCCCAGTACGGCCCCACCCCCTCCCACCCAAAGCAGGACATTAGCCATTGGCTGGTCTGGGCTGGCTCCACAGTGCCTCTCTGTGGCCTGTACCAGATCTGCAATCTGGATATAAGAAGAGTTAGGCCTGAGACCATACTCACTTCTACCTGACTATAGATGAAGTAAGTGCCATCCACCAGTACCTCCAACTCCCCACTGCGGAGGTGTAGCTTAAACACCTTGGAGTTCATGGTGATGTGAGACCAATCATTGAGCATTCCACCTGAAAGATCTTAGTATGAGAGAAAGGCAGTCACTCAGTACATGTCAGAATTATCTGGGCAATAAACACAAGAAATATCAAGCCGTACACAACCCCTAGCCCCATCCCAATACAACCTGGATAGCCCAGGAGGCCAGGCACTATGGAGTATGTAGTTTCCTTAAAAATCCAAAACTCATTAGAACCATATGATCCAGCAGTCCCAATACTGGGCACATACAATGAGAAACCCATAATTCAAAAATAGTGAAATAACACACTGTACTTTACAGCACGGTTTACAATAGCCAAGACATGAAAGCAACCTAAGTATCCATTGGTGGATGGATAGATAAAGAGTATATGGCACATATATAAACTGGAAAATTACTCATCCATATTAGGAAAAGAAATTGAGTTATTTGTAGTGATGTGAATGGACTTAGAATCTGTGGTACACAGTGAAAAAGTCAGAGGGAGAAAATCAAAAACCGTATGCTAACACATGTATGGAATCTAAAACAACAACAACCAGAAATATGGTTTTGATGAACCTAAGGTCAGAACATCAATAGAGAGGCTGATGTAAAGATGGACTTGAGGACATGAAGGGCAAGAGTAGCACTGACATATGTACACTACCAAACATAAAATAGATAGCTGATGGGAGGCAGTGGCATACCACAGGGACATCAGCTCAGTGCCTCGTGACAATCCAGAGGGATGGGATAAGGAGTGTGGGAGGGAGAGTAAAAGGTGGAGGGGATTTGGGGATATAGGTATATATATAGCTGATTCCCTTTGTTATCAAGCAGAAATTTACACAGCATTGTGAAGCAAATATACTTCTATAAAGGTGTTAGTAAAAAATCATACCAGAAAAGATTGAAATAGAAACTAGAAATATAGCAAGATCGATTAAACTAAAAGATGGTTCTTTCAGAAAATTAACAAAATTGATAAATCGTGGGTCAGCCTCATCAAGAAGAAAACAAGGGGATTCAAGTCAATGAAATTAATAATAAAAAACCCCGAGATATTACAACTGATGATGCAGAATTGCAAAGGATTATAGAGACTTCCTAAAACAGCTAGATGCCAATATAATCGACAACATGGAAGAGATGGACAAATTCTTAGGATGATACAAACTTCGAAGACTGAACCAGAGGGAAATAGAAAACATACTCCAACAAATCACAAATAATGAAGTGGAAAGAGTGACTTAATATCTTCCAAAAAACAAAAGTCCAGGTGGATGGCTTCACAGGAGAATTCAATCCAACATTCAGGGAACAGGGTACACCCATTATTCTTAAACCCTTCCCAAAAATTTCAGACAGAGGAACACTTCCAAATTCGTTCTAACAGGCAACCATCACCCTGACAACAAAACCAGACAAACATATCACAAAAACGAAAATCACAGAATGGTATCACTGATTAACACAGATTCAAGAATCTTCAACCTAAAGTAGCAGAGAGAATCCTTAAAAGGATCATACACTAAGATTAAGTGAGATTTTTCACAAGGATGAAAGGATTCTTCAATGAACACACATCAATCCATGTGATACACCCTTTTAACAAATTGAAGGGTGATAACCATATGATAATATCAGTAGATGCAGAAAAATTTGACACAATTCAAAACCATTTTATTACCAAAAAAAAAAAAAATCAGAAATTTGGCGGAGAGGGAACCTACTCAACATAATAAAGCTCATGTATGACAAATCCACAGCCACCATCATTTTCAAGGGTGAAAAACTGAAACTATTTCCCAAAAGATCACGAGCAAGACAAGGTTGCTCACTCTCACCACTCTTATTCAACATAGTTTTGGAAGTTTTAGCTCCAGCAATCAGAGAAGAAAAATAAATGAAAAGAATCCAAATTGGAAAGAAAGAATTGAAATTCTCACAGTTTGCAGACGACATGATACTATACGTATGGAATGCAAAAGAGGCTACCCAAATTCTACAAGAGCTAATCAATGAATTTTGTTAAGTAGCACGATGCAAAATCAATGCATAATAACCTCTTGTATTCCTATACACTAACAATGAAAACTCTGACAGAGAAACTAAGGAAACATTCCCTATTACCGTTGCAACATAAAGAATAAAACACCTAAGTAGAAACCTACATATGGAGACAAAAACCTCTATGTAGAAAACTATAAGACACTGATGAGAGAAATTAAGGACCATACAATCAGAGAGAGAGATACACAATGTTCTTGGATTGTAAGAATCAACATTGTAAAAAGGAGTATACAAAACAAAGCAATCTATACATTCAATGCAAACCCTACCAAAGTACCAATAGCATTTTTCAAAGAAGCACAAACAAAAAATTCACAGTTTATATGTAAATGTAAAAGAGCCCGAAGATTAAGAGCAAAATGAGAAAGAAATATGGAGCTGGAGGAATCAGGCTCCTTGGCTCCAGACTATACTCCAATGTTACAGTAACCAAGACAGTATGGTACTTACTCAAACACAGAAATATACTTCAGGGAACAGGAGAGAAAGCTGGGAGATGAGCCCAGGCACATATGGTGAACTTATCTGGGATAAAGGAGGCAAAAATATACAATGAAGAAAAGACAGTGTCTTCAATAGTGGTGCTGGGAAAACCGGACGGTTACATGTGAAAGAGTTAAATTAGAACACTTCCTAAAACCGTGCACAAAAATAGACTTCCTAAAACCGTACACAATAATGGATTAAAGACATAAATGGAGGGCTAGACAATCTAAAACTCTTTGAGGAAACACTAGGCAGAACACTCTATGACATAAATCACAGCAAGTTCCCTTTGACCAACCTCCTAGAGAAATGGATATGAAAATAAAACAAACAAATAGGACAAAATGAAACTTAAAAGCTTTGGCCCAGCAAAGAAAACCATAAAGAGGTCAAAAAGAAAACCCTCAGTATGGGAGAAAATATTTGCAAACGATTCAATGGACAAAGGATTAATCTCCAAACTTTACAAGCAGCTCATGCAGCTCAATATCAAAAAAACAAAAAAACCCAATCCAAAAATGCGCAGAAGACCTGAATAGACATTTCTGTAAAGAAGACATACAGATTGCCAACAAACATATGAAACAATGCTCAACATCATTAATCATTAGAGAAATGCAAATCAAAACTACAATGATATATCATCTCACACCGGTCAGAATGGCCATCATCAAACAATCTACAAACAATAAATGCTGGACAGGATGTGGAGAAAAGGGAACACTCTTGCACTGTTGGTGAGAATGTAAAGTGATACAGCCACTATGGAGAACAGTATGGAGGTTCCTTAAAAAACTAAAAATAGAACTACCATATGACCCAGCAATCCCACTACTGGGCATATAGCCTGAGAAAACCATAATTCAAAAAGAGTCATGTACCAAAATGTTCATGGGAGCTCTATTTACAATAGCCAGGACATGGAAGCAACCTATGTGTCCATAAACAGATGAATGGATAAAGAAGATGTGTCACATATATACAATGGAATATTATTCAGCCATAAAATGAAACAAAATTGAGTTATTTGTAGTGAGGTGGATGAACCTAGAGTCTGTCATACAGAGTGAAGTAAGTCAGAAAGAGAAAAACAAATACCATATGCTAACACATATATATGGAATCTAAAAAGCAAACAAAAAATGGTCATGAAGAACCTAAGGGCAAGATGGCAGTAAAGACACAGATCTACTAGAGAATGGTCTTGAGGAAAAGGTGAGGGGGAAGGGTAAGCTGGCACAAAGTGAGAGAGTGTCATGGACATATATACACTACCAAATATAAAATAGATAGCTAGTGGGAAGCAGCTGCATAGACCAGGGAGATCATCTTGGTGCTTTGTGACCACCTAGATGTGTGGGATAGGGAGGGTGGGAGGGAGGGAAGAGGGAAGAGATATGGGAACATATGTATTTGTATAACTGATTCACTTTGTTATAAAGCAGAAAGTAGCACACCATTGTAAAGCAATTATACTCCAATAAAGATGTTTAAAAAAAATACATTGTTATAACTATCACTTGTAAGTGTCAGGCTTTTACTACTTTTAATCCAGAAGAAATTTCTTAATGTAATAATTTCAGTTTAGTGAATTATTTAACATATATCTTGAATTAGATATTTGTATTGCTTATTTTCCATTCATGTTACTAGTATTCACGATCAAGCACTCTTCTTGATGAAAATCGTATTGAGGATTTGTCTCTGTTCTACCAACTGTTTAGTAGGGTAGAATGTAGAGTGTAAGTTCTTCTCCAATGCTGGATTAATTATATAAAGGTATTAATATAGAGAAGATGTCATTAAAATCAATTTAGATTACGTATGCTTCATTTTTCTTCTTTAATAATATATAGCACATTTTCTATTTAAAAGTTTCTGTTTTTTCCTTTAAGAACAGTTTATTAACTTAACATTCATGAGGTATCTATATTCCAAACCTTTATTCAACTCATTTGTCTTTTCTGTGTCTAGCAGCTTTTTTTTTTTTTTTATGGCTGTGTTGGGTCTTTGTTTCTGTGAGAGGGCTTTCTCTAGTTGCGGCAAGCGGGGGCTACTCTTCATCGTGGTGCGAGGGCCACTCACTATTGCGGCCTCTCTTGTTGTGGAGCACAAGCTCCAGACGCACAGGCTCAGCAATTGTGGCTCACGGGCCCAGTTGCTCTGCGGCATGTGGGATCTTCCCAGACCAGGGATCAAACCCGTGTCCCCTGCATTGGCAGGCAGATTCTCAACCACTGTGCCACCAGGGAAGCCTTCTAGCAGCTTTTGAATCCAAGTAATACTTGCTTTTTTGGGTAGGAAGTATGAGAACGTTATTTATTTGTGTAACATTTTATTTTTTTTCCCATGTCACATTTCATTTCCCCCCTCAAGTTTTTATTATTTAATTAACAGTCACAATTTGTCATTGATAGACACGGTCAAAGACAAATTGTCTCAAAGAAGCAGAGAGGAGTGGAGAATTTCATATCCTGAGGAAGAGGAGAGGAGGTATCCACAAGCTTTCCGCTCAATGTTTTTAATCAATAATAAACCAATTAATTCATTTCTAAGTGGTAAATACAAAGAGAATAAAATTTATCATTTTAACTATTTCAAAGTGTGCAATTCAGTGACAATCATTATATACATACATACAAACAAACCAACAGGCAAACAGATAGACAATAGTTTAGTGGATGCTAGGGGCTGAGAAGAGAAGACAAAATGAATGAGTTAATGGGTACTGAGTTGCACAACCATCATCACTATTTTGCTCTGAATACATTCATCACTCCCACAGAAAACATGGTACCCATCAAGTACTCATTCTCTTTATTTCCTCCCTGGAGCCCTTGGCAACTACTAATCTAATTTCTTTGTATATCGGTTTGTCTCTTGTGGAAATTTACTATAAATAGAGTCATAAACTACATGGTCTTTTGTTCCTTAATTCTTTCACTTAGCCTGATTTTTCATTCTTTTTAGTGGTTGAACAATACTCCATTCTGTGTCTCTGCCATATTTTGTTTACCCATTTTCAGAAGATGCATGCTTGGATTGTTCTCACCTTTAGTTTTCACCTTTTCTTTTGGGTATTGTTAAGAGTTCTGGTACGAAAATTACATGTAAGCCTTTTTTTTTAAATTCCTGTTTTTAGTTCTTTTTAGTAACACTCAGAATTTGAATGGGATCATACTCTAAGTAGGGGAATTGCTGCATCATAGTGTAGTTGTGCATTCATCAAACTTTTCCAAAGAGCTGCACCATATTTTATTGCTACCAGCACTATATTCCCTTTTCTTCTATTTGTTGAAAGAGTTTAAGAAATATTGGTGTTAAGTTTTCTTTAAATCTTCAATGGATTTTGTTGGTAAAGCCATCTGGTTCTGTGCTTTTCTTTGTTTGGAGGTTTTTCATAACTGATTCAGTCTTTTTACTTGTTACAGGTATTTTCATCTCTCTCTTTTTTTTTAGTTTGGTAGATGTCATTCTTTTTGAAATGAGTCCTTATTATTTGGATTATCTCAGTGATAGTGTAAAATTGCTCATTGTTTTGACTAGCATCTTCCCATTACCCCCAAACCCAGCTAGGATTTTTATGGTTTCATGTCTTCTATTAGTTGATTGTGTATGGGTGGTTTTATTTATGGGCTCTTATTTCTGCTCCATTGATATACGTGTGTTTTTTTTATGCCATTAGTATACTGTTTTGATGACTATATCTTTGTAATATGGTTTGAAATCAGAAAGTGTAATACCTTCACTTTTGTTCTTTCTCAGGATTGTGTGGGCTCTCAGGAACTTTTGTAATTCCATATGAACATTAATATTGTTCTTTCTGTTTCTGTGAAAAATGCCATTTGAATTTCAATAAGGAGCCAATTAAATCTACGTATGGCTCTGTAGTATGAACATGTTAATAATATTAATTCTTCCAATCTATGAACACAAGGTAGTTTTCCAGTTATTTGTGTACATTTGTACATTGTATGAAGTAGATTAGTAGTTGCCAAGGGCTCCAGGGGGAAAATAAAGGGAATGAGTACTCAATGGGTACTGTGTTTTCAGGGGGGAGTGATGAGTATATTCAGAGCAATACATCCATATTTGTGTGTTCAATTTCTTTCACTAATGTCATTATTTCCAGTGTGTAGATTTTTACCTCCTAAGTTACATTTATTCCTAAATATTTGTTTTGATGCTATTGTAAATGGGATTGTTTTCCTTATTTCTTTTTCAGATAATTCATTGTTTGTATATAGAATGCAACTGATTTTTGTATGTTGAATTTGTATTCTGAAACCTATTTTTTACTCTTGAATTGATTTCCAATGACTGGTCTTGAGTTCAGTGATTCTTTCTTATGCTTGATTGACTCTGTAGTGA
Source organism: Balaenoptera physalus (assembly GCF_965194825.1). Lineage (NCBI taxonomy): Eukaryota > Metazoa > Chordata > Mammalia > Artiodactyla > Balaenopteridae > Balaenoptera > Balaenoptera physalus. The sequence goes on from NC_138904.1 coordinate 21,988,704, forward strand.
AGCTCTCTAATTAATTTTTCATATCAGATATTATATTCTTCAGTTTCAGGAATTCTGTTTCTTTGTTTTTTTTTTTAATGTTTCTGTATTTGTGTTGAACATCTTACGTTGCTCATGTAATTTTTCCTATATTTGTTTACTATGTTTTCTTCTTGTTCACTGAACACTCCAGGGAGATTATTTTGAATTCTTCTACAGTCAGTTCATAGTTCTCCCTTTCTTTACAGTGGCTATTGTAGCTTTATTAATTTTATTTTGTGCTGTTGTGTGTCCCTGATTTCTTCTGATCCTTTATCCTTGCATGATGCCTGCATATTTGAATACATGGTTATGTCTTCCAGAGTTTACAAGTTTGCAGAGAAAGAACATCACCAGTCAGTCCAGGCTGCATTTCTGGACAGGCTGGCTGGTAGTGTCCATGGGTGGGCAGGGCTTGCTGCTTGGGTCTCTGATTGAATAAGGTCACTTCCCACAATCTGAAGTCAAGTGAGGCTGCAGCATGGATGTGAAGCAGGGCAGGACCACTGACTGTGTGTTCCAGCTGGCCTGCTGAGTAGACTTCCTGGGCAGAACATAGTGTGGGTCCTTTGTCAGGTAGTGCTACTTGCTAGATTGTGTGGTTGGATGGTACTGCATACTGGGCTCCATGAAAGGAAGACCACTGGTTGGGATCTGTAGTCAGACGGGACTTACAACTGCTTTTGGTTGGATGGGACCTCAAGCTATGTTGCCTGGTTTGGTGGTACCACTTCAGGTTCTGCCCTGTACTTGGATAGTCTGGGCTGGGGCTGCTGTCTATGCTTGGGCAAAGTTGCTAGCCTGACTTCCAAACCGGGTGGTCAGGCTGGGGTTAACAGCTGGGTTTTGTGATTGCGTAAGGGCAGAGGCTGTGCTGTGTGGTCAGGCTTCTTGTTTGTGTGGAGCTACTGGCAAAATTTTGCCCAGGTGAGCTACAGGCTGGGCTTCCCCACCAGGGTTAGATCACTGGTTTGTGACCTGAGCTGTGCAGAACTGCTGATCCTTGTTTCTGCTCCTGTGGAGCCACCAGCTAGTTTCTGTGCTTGGGTGGAAGTGCTGGCTGGGTTTCTGACTGGACAACATTGCTGGCAGGATGCAGTGCCACTGACATCACAACAGCGAGGAGGCAGAAAGAAGTGTCTTCCTGGGGATACCTTGGAACATTGGGAAAGCTAGATGTCTGTCTTTAGTCTCTCTTTTTTTTTCCAATGGAGAAGCTGTAGTCCCAGGAACCCTCTCAGTTTGTGCCTTGTGGGTCTGGGGAACAGGTGATGCAATCAGTGTGAGATTGCTGGTTTTATCATTCTAATGGGTCATTTTTCAATTTGTTTTGCCCCAAGGGGATCTTCAGCCCCATGTCAGGGGTTTTGGGGATTTCACAAAGGCAGTCTTATCTGTGGATGGTTGTTAATCCATATTTTTGAGTATGGGTACTACAGCGTTGGACCACATATTTCAGTCGTGCTTATGTCACTCTTATTTGTCAGTTTTCTTGGTCTATGACACATTTGGTTTCATTGATTCTTTGGATTTTTCTGTTGTCTGTATTTTCTGTGTTTCCTGTTTGATCTTTTCTATTTCCTTTATGTGCTAGATTTTCTTTGGTTTATTCTTATCTATGTCTTGTGTTGTGAAGTTAGATTTTTGATTTGAGATCATCTTTTGTACAACTGTAAATTCCCCTTTGACCCTACTCGTGTCATTTTATCTTTTTGTGTATTGTTTTCATTTTCATTTGTATCTAAGCAGTTTAAAATTCCCCATGTCCTTTTTTTCTTTGACCCATTGCCTGTTTGAGTGTGTTGATTTTTACACATTTGTGATTTTCTAGCTGATTTTTTTCTGAAAATACTCATTTCTTTCCATTTTGCTCAGATAATATACTTTAAATGATTTCAAACTTTTGAAGATTATTGAGCTTAGTATTGTGACCTAAAATATAGTCCATCCTGGCAACGTTTCAAGGACATTTAAGGAAAATAAGTATTCTGATATTGTTGAGTGGAGAGTTTATATATATTATAGTTTATAATGCTGTTCACCTTTTCTGTTTATCTCTGTCTACTTGTTCTATTGATAATTTAAAGTTGGCTCTTGAAATATTCAACTGTTAGTACAGAACAGTCTCATTCTACCCTCATTTTTGTTACTTTTTGCTTCGTATTTTTAAAGGTTCTATTTTTAGGTGTTCATGTTTATAATTGTTATATCTTCTTGGTGAATTGTCTCTTTTAAATATTTAGTGCTTTATTTTTCTTTTGTAACAAAGGTTACTTTGTCTGATGGGTTTGCCACTGTAATACTCTTTTGGTTATAATTGTTTGTGTCACTGGATCAAAAGTGAGTCCAAAGAGGTGAATCCTGTTTTTTTAAAATTTATTCTGCCAATCCCTGCCTTTCAGTTGGATAGTTTTTCCATGTAGACTTAAAGTAATTACTGAAAAGACTTCTGCCACTTTACTGTTCATTTTTTATATGTCTTATATGTTTATTGTTCCTCTGTTTCTTTTTCATTCCTGTCATCTTATGTGGTTCATTTCTTTGTTTTATAGTGTACTCCTTGGGTTCCTGCCTCATGTTGTTTTCTGTATATTTTAAAATTATTTTATTAGTGGTTAACTTCCAGATTGCAATTGATGTGTTCAGTTTATAAAAGTACAGTATGAATTAATAACAAGTTAGGTACAACTTATATAAAAGTTCTGCTTCTGTTTAAAACATTTTTCTCCTTTTATGTTTTTGTCACACATTAACATCTTTATACATATGTGTCCATTAATATAGATTTATATTTATATTTATTGTTTAATGCATCATTTCTTAAAACATATATGATAAAAGGAGTTATAAACTGCAAAGTATATTCACCTTTATATTTACCTATGTAAATATATTTACTAGTGGTTTGTTTTTTTCCATACAGCTTCAAATTACATATTGTATTTTTCCTTTTATTTAAACCCCAAAGACCCCTGGAGTATTTCTTACAGGACAGATCTACTAGCAAAGAACACTCTCACAGTTTGTTTATCTGGTTATTTCTTAATTTTCCTTCCTTTTGAAGAATGGTTTTGCTGGATATAGAATGTTAGATACAGTTTTTTCTACAAAAAATTTTTTACTTCCATAGTTTCTGATGGCTTTTAACATTAGTGAGGATCCATTGTATGTGAATTCCTTCTCCCTTACTGCTTTTAATACTATTTGACCTGTTGAGAGGGAGATGGTAATTAAGAAATATCATGATGTTCTCATATTTTAATTACAGTTCCGTTCACCATTAACCTGGTGTTTTTAAGTTTCTGATTGGATTCTAGAATTCAAAAAATTTATACTGATAGCTTACGCATTGCTTTAATGCGATGAAATGGAGTATAGGGTTCCCTTCTTGCACTTTCGCTAAGCCTTTCAAGTTTTGTATTTTTTCAGATACTTTCTTCTAGTATTTATCTCTATGAATGTAACATGCTTATGCTCCTTTTTTGATTTATTCTTTAGGCATCATAGACTTCCATTTCTGATTCTCTAGTCTTTTTTTGTTGTACTTTTCTCATCTAAATCCCTTTGGTTTTATTTTGGTATTGTTTTCTTTTTTTTCTTTTCTTTTTTTTTTTAATCAGTCATCAATTTTATACACATCACTGTATACATGTCAATCCCAATCGCCCAATTCAGCACACCACCATCCCCACTCCACCACGGTTTTCCCCCCTTGGTGTCCATACGTTTGTTCTCTACATCTGTGTCTCAACTTCTGCCCTGAAAACTGGTTCATCTGTACCATTTTTCTAGGTTCCACATGTATGCGTTAATATATGATATTTGTTTTTCTCTTTCTGACTTACTTCACTCTGTACGACAGTCTCTAGATCCATCCACATCTCAACAAATGACTTAATTTCATTCCTTTTTATGGCTGAGTAATATTCCATTGTATATATGTACCACTACTTCTTTATCCATTCGTCTGTCGATGAGCATTTAGGTTGCTTCCATGACCTGGCTATCGTGAATAGTGCTGCAATGAACATTGGGGTGCATGTGTCTTTTTGAATTACGGTTTTCTCTGGGTATATGCCCAGTAGTAGGATTGCTGGGTCATATGGTAATTCTATTTTTAGTTTTTTAAGGAACCGCCATATTGTTCCCCATAGTGGCTGTATCAATTTACATTCCCACCAACAGTGCAAGAGGGTTCCCTTTTCTCCACACCCTCTACAGCATTTGTTGTTTGTAGGTTTTCTGATGATGCCCATTCTAACTGGTGTGAGGTGATACCTCATTGTAGTTTTGATTTGCATTTCTCTAATAATTAGTGATGTTGAGCATCTTTTCATGTGCTTCTTGTCCATCTGTATATCTTCTTTGGAGAAATGTCTATTTAGGTCTTCTGCTCATTTTTGGATTGGGTTGTTTGTTTCTTTAATATTGAGCTTAATGTGCTGTTTATATATTTTGGAGATTAATCTTTTGTCCATTGATTCATTTGCAAATATTTTCTCCCCTTCTGAGGGTTGTCTTTTCGTCTTGTTTATGGTTTCCTTTGCTGTGCAAAAGCTTTGAAGTTTCATTAGGTCCCATTTGTTAATTTTTGTTTTTATTTCCATTACTCTAGGAGGTGGATCAAAAAAGATCTTGCTGTGATTTATGGCAAAGAGTGTTCTTCCTATGTATTCTTCTAAGAGTTTTATAGTGTCCAGTCTTACATTTAGGTCTCTAATCCATTTTAAGTTTATTTTTGTGTATGGTGTTAGGGAGTATTCTAATTTCATTCTTTTACATGTAACTGTCCAGTTTTCCCAGCACCACTTATTGAAGAGACTGTCTTTACTCCATTGTATATCGTTGTCTCCTTTGTCATAGATTAGTTTACCATAGGTACGTGGGTTTATCTCTGGGTTTTCTATCTTGTTCCATTGATCTATGTTTCTCTTTTTATGCCAGTACCATATTGTCTGGATTACTGTAGCTTTGTAGTATAGTCTGAAGTCAGGGAGTCTGATTCCTCCAGCACCGTTTTTTTCCCTCAAGACTGCTTTGGCTATTCCAGGTCTTCTGTGTCTCGATACAAATTTTACAATAATTTGTTCTAGTTCTGTAAAAAATGCCATTGGTAATTTGCTAGGGATTGCATTGAATTTGTAGATTGCTTTGGGTAGTATAGTCATTTTCACAATATTGATTCTTCCAATCCAAGAATATAGTATATCTCTCCATATGTCGGTATCATCTTTAATTTCTTTTATCAGTGTCTTAGAGTTTTCTGCATACAGGTCTTTTGTCTCCCTAGGTAGGTTTATTCCTAGGTATTTTATTCTTTTTGTTGCAATGGTAAATGGGAGTGTTTCCATAATCTCTCTTTCAGATTTTTCATCATTAGTGTATAGGAATGCCAGAGATTTCTGTGCATTAATTTTGTATCCTGCTACTTTACCAAATTCATTGATTAGCTCTAGTAGTTTTCTGGTGGCATCTTTAGGATTCTTTATGTATAGTATCATGTTATCTGCAAACAGTGACAGTTTTACTTCTTCTTTTCCAATTTGTATTCCTTTTATTTCTTCTTCTTCTCTGATTGCCATGGCTAGGACTTCCAAAACTATGTTGAATAATACAGGTGACAGTGGACATCCTTGTGTCATTCCTGATCTTAGAGGAAATGTTTTCAGTTTTTCACCTTTGAGAATGATGTTTGCTGTGAATTTGTTGTATATGGTCTTTATTATGTTGAGGTAGTTTCCCTCTATGCCCAATTTCTGGAGAGTTTTTATCATAAATGGGTGTTGAATATTGTCAAAAGCTTTTTCTGCATCTAATGATATGATCATATGGTTTTTCTTCTTCAATTTGTTAATATGGTGTATCACATTGATTGATTTGCATATATTGAAGAATCCTTGCATCCCTGGGATAAATCCCACTTGATCGTGATGTATGATCTTTTTAATGTGTTGTTACATTGTGTTTGCTAGTATTTTGTTGAGGAATTTTGCATCTGTATTCATCAGTGATATTAGTCTGTAATTTTCTTTTTTTGTAGTATCTTTGTCTGGTTTTGGTATCAGGGTGATGGTGACCTCATAGAATGAGTTTGGGAATGTTCCTTCTTCTGCAATTTTTTGGAATAGTTTGAGAAGGATGGGTGTTAACTCTTCTCTAAATGTTTGATAGAATTCAACTGTGAAGCCATCTGGTCCTGGAATTTTGTTTGTTGGAAGATTTTTAATAACAATTTCAATTTCATTACTTGTAATTGGTCTGCTCATGTTTTCTGTTTCTTCCTGGTTCAGTCTTAGAAGGTTATACTTTTCTAAGAATTTGTCCATTTCTTCCAGGTTGTCCATTTTATTGGCATAGAGTTGCTTGTAGTAGTCTCTTAGGATGCTTTGTATTTCTGAGGTGTCTGTTGTGACTTCTCCTTTTTCATTTCTAATTTGATTGATTTGAGTCCTCTCCCTCTTTTTTTGATGAGTCTGGCTAATGACATATCAATTTTGTTTATCTTCTCAAAGAACCAGCTTTTTGTTTTATTGATCTTTGCTACTGTCTTCTTCGTTTCTATTTCATTTATTTCCACTCTGATTTCTTTCCTTCTGCTAACTTTGGGTGTTCTTCTTTCTCTAGTTCCTTTAGGAGTAAGGTTAGATTGTTTACTTGAGATTTTTCTTGTTTCTTTAAGTAGGCTTGTATAGCTATAAATTTCCCTCTTAGAACTTCTTTTGCTGCATCCCATACGTTTTGGATCGTTGTGTTTTCATTGTTATTTATCTCTAGGTATGTTTTGATTTCCTTTTTGATTTCTTCAGTGATCTCTTGGTTATTTAGTAATGTATTGTTTAGCCTCCATGTGTTTGTGGTTTTCACGTTTTCTTCCCTGTAATTCATTTCTAATCTCATAACATTGTGGTCAGAAAAGATGCTTGATATGAATTCAATATTTTTAAATTTCCTGAGGCTTGATTTGTGACCCAAGATGTGATCTATCCTGGAGAATGTTCCTTACGCATTTGAGAAGAATGTGTAATGTGCTGTTTTTGGATGGAATGTCCTATAAATATCAATTAAAACTATCTGGTCTATGGTGTCATGTAAAGCTTCAGTTTCCTTATTTATTTTCACTTTGGATGATCTGTACATTGGTGAAAGTGGGGTGTTAATGTCCCCTACTATTATTGTGTTATTGTCAATTTCCCCTTTTATGGTTGTTAGGATATATGTTATGTATTGAAGTGCTCCAATGTTGGGTTCATAAGTATTTGCATTTGCTATATCATCTTTTTGGTTTGACCCCTTGATCAGTATGTAGTGTCCTTCTTTGTTTCTTGTAATAGTCTTTATCTTAAAGTCTATTTCGTCAGATATGAGAATTGCTACTCCAGGTTTCCTTTGATTTCCATTTGCATGGAAAGTCTTTTTCCATCCCCTGACTTTCAGTTTGTAGGTGTCCCTAGGTCTAAAGTGGGTCTCTTCTAGACAGCATATATAACGGTCTTGTTTTTGTTATCCCTTTAGCCAGGCTATGTGTGTTGGTTGTAGCATTTAATCCACTTACATTTAAGGTAATTATCGATATGTATGTTCCTGCTACCATTTTGTTAATTGTTTTGCTTTGTTATTGAAGGTCTTTTCCTTCCTTTGTTTTTCCAGTCTAGAGAAGTTCCTTTGCCATTTGTTATAAAGCTGGTTTGGTGGTGCTGAATTCTCCTACTTCTTGTTTGTCTGTAAATTTTTAGTTTCTCCATCCAATCTCAATGACATTCGTGCTGAATACAGTAACATTGCTTGTAAGTTTTTGGCTTTCATTCCTTTAAATATGTCCTGCCACACCCTACTGTCTTGCAGAATTTCTGCTAAATGATCAGCTGTTAACTTTATGTGGATTCCCTTGTATGGTATTTGTTGTTTTTCCCTTGCTGCTTTTAATATCTTTTCCTTGTATTTAATTTTTGATAGTTTGATGAATATGTGTCTTGGCATGTTTATCCTTGGACTTATCCTGTATGGGACTCTCTGTGCTTCCTGAACTTGATTAACTATTTCCTTTCCCATATTAGAGAAGTTTTCAACTGTAATCTTTATGAATATATTCTCAGTCCCTTTCTTTTTCTCTTCTTTTTCAGGGAACCATATAATTCGAATGTTGGTGCATTTAATGTTGTTCCAGAGGTCTCTGAGACTGCCCTCAGTTCCTTCCATTCGTTTTTCTTTTTTTCTGCTCTGCAGTAGCTATTTGAACTATGTTATCTTCTAGGTCACTTATCCATTCTTCCGCCTCAGTTATTCAACTAATGATCCCTTCTAGAGAATTTTTCATTTCATTTCTTGTGTTCTTCATTATTGTTTGTTTGCTCTTTAGTTCTTCTAGTTCCTGGTGAAACGTTTCTTATATTTTCTCTGTCTTATTTCCAAGATTTTGGATCATCTTTACTATCATTATTCTGAATAATTTTTCAGGTAGACTGCTTATTTTTCAGGTAGACTGCCTATTTTCAGGTAGACTGACCTTGCTCCTTCATCTGCTGTGCATTTTTCTGTCTCCTCATTTTGCTTAACTTACTGTGCTTGGGGTCTCCTTTTCACTGGTTGCATGTTCGTAGTTATCGTAGTTTTTGGTGTCTGCCCCCAGTGGCTAAGTTTGTTCAGTGGGTTGTGTAGGCTTCTTGGTGGAAGGGAGGAGTGCCTGTGCTCTGGTGGATTAGGCTGGATCTTGTCTTTCTGGTGGGCAGTTCCACGTCTGGTGGTGTTTTGTTGGGTGTCTGTGGCCTTAATATGATTTAAGGCATCCTCTCTGATAATGGAAGTGGCTGTGTTCCTGTCTTGCTCATTGTTTGGCATACGGTGTCTGGCACTGTATCTTGGTGGTCATTGAGTGAAGGTGGGTCTTGGCGTGGAGATGGAAATCTCTGGGAGATTTTCTCCATTTGATATTATGTGGAGCTGTCAGGTCTCCTGTGGACCAGTGTCCTGAAGTTGGCTCTCCCACTTCAGAGGCACAGCACTGACTCCTGACTGGAGCACCAAGAGACTTTCATCCCCATGGCTCAGAATAAAAGGGAGAAAAAAGAGAAAGAAACAAAGAAAGAGGATAAAACTAAACAAAATAAAGTTAAAGAAAATAAAGTTAATAAAATGGAAAATATTTATAAAAAAATTTTTTAAGTAAAAAAAACCAAAACACACTGACAGAACCCTAGCACAAATGGTGAAAGCTAAGCTATACAGACAAAATCACAAACAAAGCATACACATACACACTCACAAAAAGAGAAAAATTGGAAAAAATAATATATTTTTCTCACAAAGTCCACCTCCTCAATTTTGGAGTGATTCATTGTTCTATTCAGGTGTTCCAGAGATGCGGGGTACTTCACGTTGAATGTGGAGATTTCATCCACTCTTCGTGCGGGTGCTGGGAGAGATTACTTTTTCGCTTCTTTGCTCGCACAGCTCTGCTTTTAGCGTTGCATTTGTTTCATTCCATAGATTTGGGTGTTACTATTTACATTTTCAAATTTTCCCAGGTATTTGTGATCCCATCTTAGTTTTCTACAGTGTATTTTTGGTTATGTAACAGCGTTTTGTTTCGCTTCCATGTGTTTGTATTATTTACAGTTTTTTTTCTTTTAATTCCTATCTAGTTTCATAGCACTGTAGGCGGAAATTATACCTGATGCTATTTCAATTTTCTTAGATTTCTAAGGCTTTATGTGTGACCCTACATATGATATATCTTGGAGAGTGTTTCATAAGTACCTGAGGAGCGAGTGTTTTCTGTTGTTTTGCAATAGAATGTTGTATATTTATGAATGAATTCCCTCTTGTTCAACGTGTCATTGAAAGCTTATGTTTCCTAATTTAGTTTCATTTTGGATGATCTATCCATTGGTGATTGTGGGGTGGTAATGTCCCCTACTCTTATGGTTTTACTGTCAAGTTCCGCTTTATGGCTGTTAGGATATACCTTATGTATTGAAGTGCTCCTCGGTTGGGTTCATAAGTATTTGCATTTCTTATATCCTCTCCTTGGTTTGATCCCTTGATCAGTGCGTAGTGTCCTTGTTTGTTTCTTGAAATAGTCTTTATCTTAAAGTCTATTTCTTCTGATATGAGAATTGTAACTCCAGGTTTCCTTTGATTTCCATGTGCATGGAATGTCTCTTGCCATATCCTCTGTTCCAGTCTGTATCTATCCCTAGGTCTAAAATGGGTCTCTTCTAGGCAGCATATATAATGGGCTTGTTGTTGTATCCCTTCAGCCAGTTTATCTGTTGTGGTTGGAGCAATGAATCCATTTACATGTAAGGTAATTGTCAATATGGATGTTCCTCTTCCCGTTTTGTTAATTGTTTTTGGTTTGTTCTAGGAGGTCTTTTCTTTTCTTTGTGATTCCTGCCTAGAGAAGTTCCTTTATCCTTTGGTATAAAGCTGTTGCGTGGTGCTGAATTCTCTTTCCGTTTGTTTTTCTGTAAAGATTTTAGTTTCTCTGTCCAATCTCAATGAGATTCTTGCTGAAAACAGTAACATTGGTTGTAGGATTTTTTCCTTTCATCTCTTTAAATACGTATACTGCCACTTCCTTCTCTCTTGCAGAATTTCTGCTGAAAGGTCGGCTGTTAACTTACGTGGATTCCCTTGAATGGTAAATGGTGCTTTTCCCATGCTGCTTTTTACATGTTTCCTATACATTTAGATTTTAATAGTTTGATGAATACGTGTCTTGGCGTGTTTCTCCTTGGAATTATCCTGTATGAGACTCTCTGTGCTTCCTGGACTTGATTAACTCTTTCCTTTCCCATACTAGGGAAGTTTTCAACTTAATCTCTTCAAATATATTCTCACGACTTTTCTCTTTCTCTTCTTCTTCTGAGAGCCATATAATTCGAATGTTGGTGCATTTAATGTTGTCCCAAGGGTCGCTGAGACTGTCCTCCGTTCCTTTCATTCTTTGTTCTTTATTTTGATCCGCAGTATTTATTTGAACTATTTTATCTTCCAGGCCACTTAACCGTTCTTGTGCCTCAGTTATTGTGCTAGTGATCCATGCTAGAGAATAATTATTTTCATTTATTGTGTTCTTCATCACTGTTTGATTGCTCTTCATTTCTTGTCGACCTCTGTGAAACGTTTCCTGTATTTTCTCTCTCCTATTTCCTCGAGGTTGAATCGTTTTTCCTATCATTATTCTGAATTCTTTTTCGGGTAGACTGCCTATTTCCTCTTCATTTGTTAGGTCTGGTGCGTTTTGACCTTGCTGCTTCGTCAGCTGTGTGTTTTTTGGTCTCCTAATTTTGGTTAACTTACCGTGCTTGGGGTTCCTTTTCACAGGCGTCATGCCCGTAGTTATTGTTGTTTTTGGTGTCTGTCCCAAGCGGCTAAGGTTTGTTAAGTGGGTTGTGTAGGCTTCTTCGTGGAGGGGAGTTATGCTTGTGTTCTTTTGAATGAGGCTGGATCCTGTCTTTCTGGTGGGCATTTCCACAACTGCTGGTGTGTATTTTGGTGCCTCCATCCTTATGATGATTTAAGGCATCCTCTCTGATAACGGATGGGACTGTTTCTGTCTTGCTCATTGTTTGGCATACGGTGTCGAGCACTGTTGCTTACTGGTCACTGAGTGAATGTGGGTCTTGGCGTTGAGAAAGAAATCTCTGGGAGATTTTCTCCATTTGATATTATGTGAAGCTGTCAGGTCTCCTGTGCACCAGTGTCCTGAACTTGGTTTTCCCTCCTCAGATGCAGAGCTCTGACTCCTGATTAGAGCACCAAGAGACATTCATCCTCACAGCTCAGAAAAAGTGGGAGAGAAAAGAGGAGGAAACAAAGAATGAGGATAAAATAAATCAAAATAAAGTAAAATCAAATAAAATGAAGTTATTAAAATGAAAAATATGTATTAAGAGAAATTTTTAAAAATTAAAAAGAAAAGCAGTCACACAGAACTCTAGCACAAATGGTTAAAGCTTAGCTCTACAGACAAAATGACTCACAGCGGCATACACCTACACATTCACAAAAAGTGAAAAAGTGGAAAAACTAATATATCTATGCTCACAAAGTCCACCTCCTCAATTTTGGACTGATTCATTGTTCTATTCAGGTGTTCCAGAGATGCGGGGTACTTCACGTTGAATGTGGAGATTTCATCCACTCTTCGTGCGGGTGCTGGGAGAGATTACTTTTTCACTTCTTTGCTCGCACAGCTCTGCTTTTAGAGTTGCATTTGTTTCATTCCATAGATTTGGGTGTTCCTATTTACATTTTCAATTTTTCCCAGGTATTTGTGATCCCATCTTAGTTTTCTACAGTGTATTCTTGGTTATGTAACAGCGTTTTGTTTAGCTTCCATGTGTTTGTATTATTTACAGTTATTTTTCTTTTAATTCCTATCTAGTTTCATAGCACTGTAGGCGGAAATTATACCTGATGCTATTTCAATTTTCTTAGATTTCTAAGGCTTTATGTGTGACCCTACATATGATATATCTTGGAGAGTGTTTCATGAGTACCTGAGGAGAGAGTGTTTTCTGTTGTTTTGCAATAGAATGTTGTATATTTATGAATGAATTCCCTCTTGTTCAACGTGTCATTGAAAGCTTATGTTTCTTAATTTAGTTTCATTTTGGATGATCTATCCATTGGTGATTGTGGGTGGTAATGTCCCCTACTCTTATGTTTTTACTGTCAAGTTCCGCTTTATGGCTGTTAGGATATACCTTATGTATTGAAGTGCTCCTCGGTTGGGTTCATAAGTATTTGCATTTCTTATATCCTCTCCTTGGTTTGATCCCTTGATCAGTGTGTAGTGTCCTTGTTTGTTTCTTGAAATAGTCTTTATCTTAAAGTCTATTTCTTCTGATATGAGAATTGTAACTCCAGGTTTCCTTTGATTTCCATGTGCATGGAATGTCTCTTGCCATATCCTCAGTTTCAGTCTGTATCTATCCCTAGGTCTAAAATGGGTCTCTTCTAGGCAGCATATATAATGGGCTTGTTGTTGTATCCCTTCAGCCAGTTTATCTGTTGTGGTTGGAGCAATGAATCCATTTACATGTAAGGTAATTGTCAATATGGATGTTCCTCTTCCCGTTTTGTTAATTGTTTTTGGTTTGTTCTAGGAGGTCTTTTCTTTTCTTTGTGATTCCTGCCTAGAGAAGTTCCTTTATCCTTTGGTATAAAGCTGTTGCGTGGTGCTGAATTCTCTTTCCGTTTGTTTTTCTGTAAAGTTTTTAGTTTCTCTTTCCAATCTCTATGAGATTCTTGCTGAAAATAGTAACATTGGTTGTAGGTTTCTTCCTTTCATCTCTTTAAATACGTATACTGCCACTTCCTTCTCTCTTGCAGAATTTCTGCTGAAAGGTCGGCTGTTAACTTACGTGGATTCCCTTGAATGGTAAATGGTGCTTTTCCCATGCTGCTTTTTACATGTTTCCTATACATTTAGATTTTAATAGTTTGATGAATACGTGTCTTGGCGTGTTTCTCCTTGGAATTATCCTGTATGAGACTCTCTGTGCTTCCTGGACTTGATTAACTCTTTCCTTTCCCATACTAGGGAAGTTTTCAACTATAATCTCTTCAAATATATTCTCACGCCTTTTCTCTTTCTCTTCTTCTTCTGAGAGCCATATAATTCGAATGTTGGTGCGTTTAATGTTGTCCCAAGGGTCGCTGAGACTGTCCTCCGGTCCTTTCATTCTTTGTTCTTTATTTTGATCCGCAGTATTTATTTGAACTATTTTATCTTCCAGGCCACTTAACCTTTCTTGTGCCTCAGTTATTGTGCTAGTGATCCATGCTAGAGAATAATTATTTTCATTTATTGTGTTCTTCATCACTCTTTGTTTGCTCTTCAGTTCTTGTCGACCCCTGTGAAACGTTTCCTGTATTTTCTCTCTCCTATTTCCACGATGTTGAATCGTTTTTCCTATCATTATTCTGAATTCTTTTTCGGGTAGACTGCCTATTTCCTCTTTATTTGTTAGGTCTGGTGCGCTTTGACCTTGCTGCTTCGTCAGCTGTGTGTTTTTTGGTCTCCTAATTTTGGTTAACTTACCGTGCTTGGGTTTCCTTTTCACAGGCGTCATGCCCGTAGTTATTGTTGTTTTTGGTGTCTGTCCCAAGCGGCTAAGGTTTGTTAAGTGGGTTGTGTAGGCTTTTTCGTGGAGGGTAGTTATGCTTGTGTTCTTTTGAATGAAGCTGGATCCTGTCTTTCTGGTGGGCATTTCCACAACTGCTGATGTGTATTTTGGTGCCTCCATCCTTATGATGATTTAAGGCATCCTCTCTGATAACGGATGGGACTGTTTCTGTCTTGCTCATTGTTTGGCATACGGTGTCGAGCACTGTTGCTTACTGGTCACTGAGTGAATGTGGGTCTTGGCGTTGAGAAAGAAATCTGTGGGAGATTTTCTCCATTTGATATTATGTGAAGCTGTCAGGTCTCCTGTGCACCAGTGTCCTGAACTTGGTTTTCCCTCCTCAGATGCAGAGCTCTGACTCCTGGTTAGAGCACCTAGAGACATTCATCCTCACAGCTCAGAAAAAGTGGGAGAGAAAAGAGGAGGAAACAAAGAATGAGGATAAAATAAAACAAAATAAAGTAAAATCAAATAAAATGAAGTTATTAAAATGAAAAATATGTATTAAGAGAAAATTTTAAAAATTAAAAAGAAAAGCAGTCACACAGAACTCTAGCACAAATGGTTAAAGCTTAGCTCTACAGACAAAATGACTCACAGCTGCATACACCTACACATTCACAAAAAGTGAAAAAGTGGAAAAACTAATATATCTATGCTCACAAAGTCCACCTCCTCAATTTTGGACTGATTCATTGTTCTATTCAGGTGTTCCAGAGATGCGGGGTACTTCACGTTGAATGTGGAGATTTCATCCACTCTTCGTGCGGGTGCTGGGAGAGATTACTTTTTCGCTTCTTTGCTCGCACAGCTCTGCTTTTAGAGTTGCATTTGTTTCATTCCGTAGATTTGGGTGTTCCTATTTACATTTTCAATTTTTCCCAGGTATTTGTGATCCCATCTTAGTTTTCTACAGTGTATTCTTGGTTATGTAACAGCGTTTTGTTTAGCTTCCATGTGTTTGTATTATTTACAGTTTTTTTTCTTTTAATTCCTATCTAGTTTCATAGCACTGTAGGCGGAAATTATACCTGATGCTATTTCAATTTTCTTAGATTTCTAAGGCTTTATGTGTGACCCTACATATGATATATCTTGGAGAGTGTTTCATGAGTACCTGAGGAGAGAGTGTTTTCTGTTGTTTTGCAATAGAATGTTGTATATTCATGAATGAATTCCCTCTTGTTCAACTTGTCATTGAAAGCTTCTGTTTCCTAATTTAGTTTCATTTTGGATGATCTATCCATTGGTGATTGTGGGGTGGTAATGTCCCCTACTCTTATGTTTTTACTGTCAAGTTCCGCTTTATGGCTGTTAGGATATACCTTATGTATTGAAGTGCTCCTCGGTTGGGTTCATAAGTATTTGCATTTCTTAGATCCTCTCCTTGGTTGGATCCCTTGATCAGTGTGTAGTGTCCTTGTTTGTTTCTTGAAATAGTCTTTATCTTAAAGTCTATTTCTTCTGATATGAGAATTGTAACTCCAGGTTTCCTTTGATTTCCATGTACATGGAATGTCTCTTGCCATATCCTCAGTTTCAGTCTGTATCTATCCTTAGGTCTAAAATGGGTCTCTTCTAGGCAGCATATATAATGGGCTTGTTGTTGTATCCCTTCAGCCAGTTTATCTGTTGTGGTTGGAGCAGTGAATCCATTTACATGTAAGGTAATTGTCAATATGGATGTTCCTCTTCCCATTTTGTTAATTGTTTTTGGTTTGTTCTAGGAGGTCTTTTCTTTTCTTTGTGATTCCTGCCTAGAGAAGTTCCTTTATCCTTTATAAAGGATATAAAGCTGTTGCGTGGTGCTGAATTCTCTTTCCGTTTGTTTTTCTGTAAAGTTTTTAGTTTCTCTTTCCAATCTCTATGAGATTCTTGCTGAAAACAGTAACATTGGTTGTAGGTTTCTTCCTTTCATCTCTTTAAATACGTATACTGCCACTTCCTTCTCTCTTGCAGAATTTCTGCTGAAAGTTTGGCTGTTAACTTACGTGGATTCCCTTGAATGGTAAATGGTGCTTTTCCCATGCTGCTTTTTACATGTTTCCTATACATTTAGATTTTAATAGTTTGATGAATACGTGTCTTGGCGTGTTTCTCCTTGGAATTATCCTGTATGAGACTCTCTGTGCTTCCTGGACTTGATTAACTCTTTCCTTTCCCATACTAGGGAAGTTTTCAACTATAATCTCTTCAAATATATTCTCACGCCTTTTCTCTTTCTCTTCTTCTTCTGAGAGCCATATAATTCGAATGTTGGTGCGTTTAATGTTGTCCCAAGGGTCGCTGAGACTGTCCTCCGTTCCTTTCATTCTTTGTTCTTTATTTTGATCCGCAGTATTTATTTGAACTATTTTATCTTCCAGGCCACTTAACCTTTCTTGTGCCTCAGTTATTGTGCTAGTGATCCATGCTAGAGAATAATTATTTTCATTTATTGTGTTCTTCATCACTCTTTGTTTGCTCTTCAGTTCTTGTCGACCCCTGTGAAACGTTTCCTGTATTTTCTCTCTCCTATTTCCACGATGTTGAATCGTTTTTCCTATCATTATTCTGAATTCTTTTTCGGGTAGACTGCCTATTTCCTCTTTATTTGTTAGGTCTGGTGCGCTTTGACCTTGCTGCTTCGTCAGCTGTGTGTTTTTTGGTCTCCTAATTTTGGTTAACTTACCGTGCTTGGGTTTCCTTTTCACAGGCGTCATGCCCATAGTTATTGTTGTTTTTGGTGTCTGTCCCAAGCGGCTAAGGTTTGTTAAGTGGGTTGTGTAGGCTTTTTGGTGGAGGGTAGTTATGCTTGTGTTCTTTTGAATGAAGCTGGATCCTGTCTTTCTGGTGGGCATTTCCACAACTGCTGATGTGTATTTTGGTGCCTCCATCCTTATGATGATTTAAGGCATCCTCTCTGATAACGGATGGGACTGTTTCTGTCTTGCTCATTGTTTGGCATACGGTGTCGAGCACTGTTGCTTACTGGTCACTGAGTGAATGTGGGTCTTGGCGTTGAGAAAGAAATCTCTGGGAGATTTTCTCCATTTGATATTATGTGAAGCTGTCAGGTCTCCTGTGCACCAGTGTCCTGAACTTGGTTTTCCCTCCTCAGATGCAGAGCTCTGACTCCTGGTTAGAGCACCTAGAGACATTCATCCTCACAGCTCAGAAAAAGTGGGAGAGAAAAGAGGAGGAAACAAAGAATGAGGATAAAATAAATCAAAATAAAGTAAAATCAAATAAAATGAAGTTATTAAAATGAAAAATATGTATTAAGAGAAATTTTTAAAAATTAAAAAGAAAAGCAGTCACACAGAACTCTAGCACAAATGGTTAAAGCTTAGCTCTACAGACAAAATGACTCACAGCTGCATACACCTACACATTCACAAAAAGTGAAAAAGTGGAAAAACTAATATATCTATGCTCACAAAGTCCACCTCCTCAATTTTGGACTGATTCATTGTTCTATTCAGGTGTTCCAGAGATGCGGGGTACTTCACGTTGAATGTGGAGATTTCATCCACTCTTCGTGCGGGTGCTGGGAGAGATTACTTTTTCGCTTCTTTGCTCGCACAGCTCTGCTTTTAGAGTTGCATTTGTTTCATTCCATAGATTTGGGTGTTCCTATTTACATTTTCAATTTTTCCCAGGTATTTGTGATCCCATCTTAGTTTTCTACATTGTATTCTTGGTTATGTAACAGCGTTTTGTTTAGCTTCCATGTGTTTGTATTATTTACAGTTTTTTTTCTTTTAATTCCTATCTAGTTTCATAGCACTGTAGGCGGAAATTATACCTGATGCTATTTCAATTTTCTTAGATTTCTAAGGCTTTATGTGTGACCCTACATATGATATATCTTGGAGAGTGTTTCATGAGTACCTGAGGAGAGAGTGTTTTCTGTTGTTTTGCAATAGAATGTTGTATATTTATGAATGAATTCCCTCTTGTTCAACATGTCATTGAAAGCTTCTGTTTCCTAATTTAGTTTCATTTTGGATGATCTATCCATTGGTGATTGTGGGGTGGTAATGTCCCCTACTCTTATGTTTTTACTGTCAAGTTCCGCTTTATGGCTGTTAGGATATACCTTATGTATTGAAGTGCTCCTCGGTTGGGTTCATAAGTATTTGCATTTCTTAGATCCTCTCCTTGGTTTGATCCCTTGATCAGTGTGTAGTGTCCTTGTTTGTTTCTTGAAATAGTCTTTATCTTAAAGTCTATTTCTTCTGATATGAGAATTGTAACTCCAGGTTTCCTTTGATTTCCATGTACATGGAATGTCTCTTGCCATATCCTCAGTTTCAGTCTGTATCTATCCCTAGGTCTAAAATGGGTCTCTTCTAGGCAGCATATATAATGGGCTTGTTGTTGTATCCCTTCAGCCAGTTTATCTGTTGTGGTTGGAGCAGTGAATCCATTTACATGTAAGGTAATTGTCAATATGGATGTTCCTCTTCCCATTTTGTTAATTGTTTTTGGTTTGTTCTAGGAGGTCTTTTCTTTTCTTTGTGATTCCTGCCTAGAGAAGTTCCTTTATCCTTTGGTATAAAGCTGTTGCGTGGTGCTGAATTCTCTTTCCGTTTGTTTTTCTGTGAAGTTTTTAGTTTCTCTTTCCAATCTCTATGAGATTCTTGCTGAAAACAGTAACATTGGTTGTAGGTTTCTTCCTTTCATCTCTTTAAATACGTATACTGCCACTTCCTTCTCTCTTGCAGAATTTCTGCTGAAAGGTCGGCTGTTAACTTACGTGGATTCCCTTGAATGGTAAATGGTGCTTTTCCCATGCTGCTTTTTACATGTTTCCTATACATTTAGATTTTAATAGTTTGATTAATACGTGTCTTGGCGTGTTTCTCCTTGGAATTATCCTGTATGAGACTCTCTGTGCTTCCTGGACTTGATTAACTCTTTCCTTTCCCATACTAGGGAAGTTTTCAACTATAATCTCTTCAAATATATTCTCACGCCTTTTCTCTTTCTCTTCTTCTTCTGAGAGCCATATAATTCGAATGTTGGTGCGTTTAATGTTGTCCCAAGGGTCGCTGAGACTGTCCTCCGTTCCTTTCATTCTTTGTTCTTTATTTTGATCCGCAGTATTTATTTGAACTATTTTATCTTCCAGGCCACTTAACCTTTCTTGTGCCTCAGTTATTGTGCTAGTGATCCATGCTAGAGAATAATTATTTTCATTTATTGTGTTCTTCATCACTCTTTGTTTGCTCTTCAGTTCTTGTCGACCCCTGTGAAACGTTTCCTGTATTTTCTCTCTCCTATTTCCACGATGTTGAATCGTTTTTCCTATCATTATTCTGAATTCTTTTTCGGGTAGACTGCCTATTTCCTCTTTATTTGTTAGGTCTGGTGCGCTTTGACCTTGCTGCTTCGTCAGCTGTGTGTTTTTTGGTCTCCTAATTTTGGTTAACTTACCGTGCTTGGGTTTCCTTTTCACAGGCGTCATGCCCGTAGTTATTGTTGTTTTTGGTGTCTGTCCCAAGCGGCTAAGGTTTGTTAAGTGGGTTGTGTAGGCTTTTTCGTGGAGGGTAGTTATGCTTGTGTTCTTTTGAATGAAGCTGGATCCTGTCTTTCTGGTGGGCATTTCCACAACTGCTGATGTGTATTTTGGTGCCTCCATCCTTATGATGATTTAAGGCATCCTCTCTGATAACGGATGGGACTGTTTCTGTCTTGCTCATTGTTTGGCATACGGTGTCGAGCACTGTTGCTTACTGGTCACTGAGTGAATGTGGGTCTTGGCGTTGAGAAAGAAATCTGTGGGAGATTTTCTCCATTTGATATTATGTGAAGCTGTCAGGTCTCCTGTGCACCAGTGTCCTGAACTTGGTTTTCCCTCCTCAGATGCAGAGCTCTGACTCCTGGTTAGAGCACCTAGAGACATTCATCCTCACAGCTCAGAAAAAGTGGGAGAGAAAAGAGGAGGAAACAAAGAATGAGGATAAAATAAATCAAAATAAAGTAAAATCAAATAAAATGAAGTTATTAAAATGAAAAATATGTATTAAGAGAAATTTTTAAAAATTAAAAAGACAAGCAGTCACACAGAACTCTAGCACAAATGGTTAAAGCTTAGCTCTACAGACAAAATGACTCACAGCGACATACACCTACACATTCACAAAAAGTGAAAAAGTGGAAAAACTAATATATCTATGCTCACAAAGTCCACCTCCTCAATTTTGGACTGATTCATTGTTCTATTCAGGTGTTCCAGAGATGCGGGGTACTTCACGTTGAATGTGGAGATTTCATCCACTCTTCGTGCGGGTGCTGGGAGAGATTACTTTTTCGCTTCTTTGCTCGCACAGCTCTGCTTTTAGAGTTGCATTTGTTTCATTCCATAGATTTGGGTGTTCCTATTTACATTTTCAATTTTTCCCAGGTATTTGTGATCCCATCTTAGTTTTCTACAGTGTATTCTTGGTTATGTAACAGCGTTTTGTTTAGCTTCCATGTGTTTGTATTATTTACAGTTTTTTTTCTTTTAATTCCTATCTAGTTTCATAGCACTGTAGGCGGAAATTATACCTGATGCTATTTCAATTTTCTTAGATTTCTAAGGCTTTATGTGTGACCCTACATATGATATATCTTGGAAAGTGTTTCATGAGTACCTGAGGAGAGAGTGTTTTCTGTTGTTTTGCAATAGAATGTTGTATATTCATGAATGAATTCCCTCTTGTTCAACATGTCATTGAAAGCTTCTGTTTCCTAATTTAGTTTCATTTTGGATGATCTATCCATTGGTGATTGTGGGGTGGTAATGTCCCCTACTCTTATGGTTTTACTGTCAAGTTCCGCTTTATGGCTGTTAGGATATACCTTATGTATTGAAGTGCTCTTCGGTTGGGTTCATAAGTATTTGCATTTCTTAGATCCTCTCCTTGGTTTGATCCCTTGATCAGTTTGTAGTGTCCTTGTTTGTTTCTTGAAATAGTCTTTATCTTAAAGTCTATTTCTTCTGATATGAGAATTGTAACTCCAGGTTTACTTTGATTTCCATGTACATGGAATGTCTCTTGCCATATCCTCAGTTTCAGTCTGTATCTATCCCTAGGTCTAAAATGGGTCTCTTCTAGGCAGCATATATAATGGGCTTGTTGTTGTATCCCTTCAGCCAGTTTATCTGTTGTGGTTGGAGCAGTGAATCCATTTACATGTAAGGTAATTGTCAATATGGATGTTCCTCTTCCCATTTTGTTAATTGTTTTTGGTTTGTTCTAGGAGGTCTTTTCTTTTCTTTGTGATTCCTGCCTAGAGAAGTTCCTTTATCCTTTGGTATAAAGCTGTTGCGTGGTGCTGAATTCTCTTTCCGTTTGTTTTTCTGTAAAGTTTTTAGTTTCTCTTTCCAATCTCTATGAGATTCTTGCTGAAAACAGTAACATTGGTTGTAGGTTTCTTCCTTTCATCTCTTTAAATACGTATACTGCCACTTCCTTCTCTCTTGCAGAATTTCTGCTGAAAGTTTGGCTGTTAACTTACGTGGATTCCCTTGAATGGTAAATGGTGCTTTTCCCATGCTGCTTTTTACATGTTTCCTATACATTTAGATTTTAATAGTTTGATGAATACGTGTCTTGGCGTGTTTCTCCTTGGAATTATCCTGTATGAGACTCTCTGTGCTTCCTGGACTTGATTAACTCTTTCCTTTCCCATACTAGGGAAGTTTTCAACTATAATCTCTTCAAATATATTCTCACGCCTTTTCTCTTTCTCTTCTTCTTCTGAGAGCCATATAATTCGAATGTTGGTGCGTTTAATGTTGTCCCAAGGGTCGCTGAGACTGTCCTCCGTTCCTTTCATTCTTTGTTCTTTATTTTGATCCGCAGTATTTATTTGAACTATTTTATCTTCCAGGCCACTTAACCTTTCTTGTGCCTCAGTTATTGTGCTCGTGATCCATGCTAGAGAATAATTATTTTCATTTATTGTGTTCTTCATCACTCTTTGTTTGCTCTTCAGTTCTTGTCGACCCCTGTGAAACGTTTCCTGTATTTTCTCTCTCCTATTTCCACGATGTTGAATCGTTTTTCCTATCATTATTCTGAATTCTTTTTCGGGTAGACTGCCTATTTCCTCTTTATTTGTTAGGTCTGGTGCGCTTTGACCTTGCTGCTTCGTCAGCTGTGTGTTTTTTGGTCTCCTAATTTTGGTTAACTTACCGTGCTTGGGTTTCCTTTTCACAGGCGTCATGCCCATAGTTATTGTTGTTTTTGGTGTCTGTCCCAAGCGGCTAAGGTTTGTTAAGTGGGTTGTGTAGGCTTTTTCGTGGAGGGTAGTTATGCTTGTGTTCTTTTGAATGAAGCTGGATCCTGTCTTTCTGGTGGGCATTTCCACAACTGATGATGTGTATTTTGGTGCCTCCATCCTTATGATGATTTAAGGCATCCTCTCTGATAACGGATGGGACTGTTTCTGTCTTGCTCATTGTTTGGCATACGGTGTCGAGCACTGTTGCTTACTGGTCACTGAGTGAATGTGGGTCTTGGCGTTGAGAAAGAAATCTCTGGGAGATTTTCTCCATTTGATATTATGTGAAGCTGTCAGGTCTCCTGTGCACCAGTGTCCTGAACTTGGTTTTCCCTCCTCAGATGCAGAGCTCTGACTCCTGGTTAGAGCACCTAGAGACATTCATCCTCACAGCTCAGAAAAAGTGGGAGAGAAAAGAGGAGGAAACAAAGAATGAGGATAAAATAAATCAAAATAAAGTAAAATCAAATAAAATGAAGTTATTAAAATGAAAAATATGTATTAAGAGAAATTTTTAAAAATTAAAAAGAAAAGCAGTCACACAGAACTCTAGCACAAATGGTTAAAGCTTAGCTCTACAGACAAAATGACTCACAGCTGCATACACCTACACATTCACAAAAAGTGAAAAAGTGGAAAAACTAATATATCTATGCTCACAAAGTCCACCTCCTCAATTTTGGACTGATTCATTGTTCTATTCAGGTGTTCCAGAGATGCGGGGTACTTCACGTTGAATGTGGAGATTTCATCCACTCTTCGTGCGGGTGCTGGGAGAGATTACTTTTTCGCTTCTTTGCTCGCACAGCTCTGCTTTTAGAGTTGCATTTGTTTCATTCCATAGATTTGGGTGTTCCTATTTACATTTTCAATTTTTCCCAGGTATTTGTGATCCCATCTTAGTTTTCTACATTGTATTCTTGGTTATGTAACAGCGTTTTGTTTAGCTTCCATGTGTTTGTATTATTTACAGTTTTTTTTCTTTTAATTCCTATCTAGTTTCATAGCACTGTAGGCGGAAATTATACCTGATGCTATTTCAATTTTCTTAGATTTCTAAGGCTTTATGTGTGACCCTACATATGATATATCTTGGAGAGTGTTTCATGAGTACCTGAGGAGAGAGTGTTTTCTGTTGTTTTGCAATAGAATGTTGTATATTTATGAATGAATTCCCTCTTGTTCAACATGTCATTGAAAGCTTCTGTTTCCTAATTTAGTTTCATTTTGGATGATCTATCCATTGGTGATTGTGGGGTGGTAATGTCCCCTACTCTTATGTTTTTACTGTCAAGTTCCGCTTTATGGCTGTTAGGATATACCTTATGTATTGAAGTGCTCCTCGGTTGGGTTCATAAGTATTTGCATTTCTTAGATCCTCTCCTTGGTTTGATCCCTTGATCAGTGTGTAGTGTCCTTGTTTGTTTCTTGAAATAGTCTTTATCTTAAAGTCTATTTCTTCTGATATGAGAATTGTAACTCCAGGTTTCCTTTGATTTCCATGTACATGGAATGTCTCTTGCCATATCCTCAGTTTCAGTCTGTATCTATCCCTAGGTCTAAAATGGGTCTCTTCTAGGCAGCATATATAATGGGCTTGTTGTTGTATCCCTTCAGCCAGTTTATCTGTTGTGGTTGGAGCAGTGAATCCATTTACATGTAAGGTAATTGTCAATATGGATGTTCCTCTTCCCATTTTGTTAATTGTTTTTGGTTTGTTCTAGGAGGTCTTTTCTTTTCTTTGTGATTCCTGCCTAGAGAAGTTCCTTTATCCTTTGGTATAAAGCTGTTGCGTGGTGCTGAATTCTCTTTCCGTTTGTTTTTCTGTGAAGTTTTTAGTTTCTCTTTCCAATCTCTATGAGATTCTTGCTGAAAACAGTAACATTGGTTGTAGGTTTCTTCCTTTCATCTCTTTAAATACGTATACTGCCACTTCCTTCTCTCTTGCAGAATTTCTGCTGAAAGGTCGGCTGTTAACTTACGTGGATTCCCTTGAATGGTAAATGGTGCTTTTCCCATGCTGCTTTTTACATGTTTCCTATACATTTAGATTTTAATAGTTTGATTAATACGTGTCTTGGCGTGTTTCTCCTTGGAATTATCCTGTATGAGACTCTCTGTGCTTCCTGGACTTGATTAACTCTTTCCTTTCCCATAATAGGGAAGTTTTCAACTATAATCTCTTCAAATATATTCTCACGCCTTTTCTCTTTCTCTTCTTCTTCTGAGAGCCATATAATTCGAATGTTGGTGCGTTTAATGTTGTCCCAAGGGTCGCTGAGACTGTCCTCCGTTCCTTTCATTCTTTGTTCTTTATTTTGATCCGCAGTATTTATTTGAACTATTTTATCTTCCAGGCCACTTAACCTTTCTTGTGCCTCAGTTATTGTGCTAGTGATCCATGCTAGAGAATAATTATTTTCATTTATTGTGTTCTTCATCACTCTTTGTTTGCTCTTCAGTTCTTGTCGACCCCTGTGAAACGTTTCCTGTATTTTCTCTCTCCTATTTCCACGATGTTGAATCGTTTTTCCTATCATTATTCTGAATTCTTTTTCGGGTAGACTGCCTATTTCCTCTTTATTTGTTAGGTCTGGTGCGCTTTGACCTTGCTGCTTCGTCAGCTGTGTGTTTTTTGGTCTCCTAATTTTGGTTAACTTACCGTGCTTGGGTTTCCTTTTCACAGGCGTCATGCCCGTAGTTATTGTTGTTTTTGGTGTCTGTCCCAAGCGGCTAAGGTTTGTTAAGTGGGTTGTGTAGGCTTTTTCGTGGAGGGTAGTTATGCTTGTGTTCTTTTGAATGAAGCTGGATCCTGTCTTTCTGGTGGGCATTTCCACAACTGCTGATGTGTATTTTGGTGCCTCCATCCTTATGATGATTTAAGGCATCCTCTCTGATAACGGATGGGACTGTTTCTGTCTTGCTCATTGTTTGGCATACGGTGTCGAGCACTGTTGCTTACTGGTCACTGAGTGAATGTGGGTCTTGGCGTTGAGAAAGAAATCTGTGGGAGATTTTCTCCATTTGATATTATGTGAAGCTGTCAGGTCTCCTGTGCACCAGTGTCCTGAACTTGGTTTTCCCTCCTCAGATGCAGAGCTCTGACTCCTGGTTAGAGCACCTAGAGACATTCATCCTCACAGCTCAGAAAAAGTGGGAGAGAAAAGAGGAGGAAACAAAGAATGAGGATAAAATAAATCAAAATAAAGTAAAATCAAATAAAATGAAGTTATTAAAATGAAAAATATGTATTAAGAGAAATTTTTAAAAATTAAAAAGACAAGCAGTCACACAGAACTCTAGCACAAATGGTTAAAGCTTAGCTCTACAGACAAAATGACTCACAGCGACATACACCTACACATTCACAAAAAGTGAAAAAGTGGAAAAACTAATATATCTATGCTCACAAAGTCCACCTCCTCAATTTTGGACTGATTCATTGTTCTATTCAGGTGTTCCAGAGATGCGGGGTACTTCACGTTGAATGTGGAGATTTCATCCACTCTTCGTGCGGGTGCTGGGAGAGATTACTTTTTCGCTTCTTTGCTCGCACAGCTCTGCTTTTAGAGTTGCATTTGTTTCATTCCATAGATTTGGGTGTTCCTATTTACATTTTCAATTTTTCCCAGGTATTTGTGATCCCATCTTAGTTTTCTACAGTGTATTCTTGGTTATGTAACAGCGTTTTGTTTAGCTTCCATGTGTTTGTATTATTTACAGTTTTTTTTCTTTTAATTCCTATCTAGTTTCATAGCACTGTAGGCGGAAATTATACCTGATGCTATTTCAATTTTCTTAGATTTCTAAGGCTTTATGTGTGACCCTACATATGATATATCTTGGAAAGTGTTTCATGAGTACCTGAGGAGAGAGTGTTTTCTGTTGTTTTGCAATAGAATGTTGTATATTCATGAATGAATTCCCTCTTGTTCAACATGTCATTGAAAGCTTCTGTTTCCTAATTTAGTTTCATTTTGGATGATCTATCCATTGGTGATTGTGGGGTGGTAATGTCCCCTACTCTTATGGTTTTACTGTCAAGTTCCGCTTTATGGCTGTTAGGATATACCTTATGTATTGAAGTGCTCTTCGGTTGGGTTCATAAGTATTTGCATTTCTTAGATCCTCTCCTTGGTTTGATCCCTTGATCAGTTTGTAGTGTCCTTGTTTGTTTCTTGAAATAGTCTTTATCTTAAAGTCTATTTCTTCTGATATGAGAATTGTAACTCCAGGTTTACTTTGATTTCCATGTACATGGAATGTCTCTTGCCATATCCTCAGTTTCAGTCTGTATCTATCCCTAGGTCTAAAATGGGTCTCTTCTAGGCAGCATATATAATGGGCTTGTTGTTGTATCCCTTCAGCCAGTTTATCTGTTGTGGTTGGAGCAGTGAATCCATTTACATGTAAGGTAATTGTCAATATGGATGTTCCTCTTCCCATTTTGTTAATTGTTTTTGGTTTGTTCTAGGAGGTCTTTTCTTTTCTTTGTGATTCCTGCCTAGAGAAGTTCCTTTATCCTTTGGTATAAAGCTGTTGCGTGGTGCTGAATTCTCTTTCCGTTTGTTTTTCTGTAAAGTTTTTAGTTTCTCTTTCCAATCTCTATGAGATTCTTGCTGAAAACAGTAACATTGGTTGTAGGTTTCTTCCTTTCATCTCTTTAAATACGTATACTGCCACTTCCTTCTCTCTTGCAGAATTTCTGCTGAAAGGTCGGCTGTTAACTTACGTGGATTCCCTTGAATGGTAAATGGTGCTTTTCCCATGCTGCTTTTTACATGTTTCCTATACATTTAGATTTTAATAGTTTGATGAATACGTGTCTTGGCGTGTTTCTCCTTGGAATTATCCTGTATGAGACTCTCTGTGCTTCCTGGACTTGATTAACTCTTTCCTTT
Source organism: Balaenoptera physalus (assembly GCF_965194825.1). NCBI lineage: Eukaryota > Metazoa > Chordata > Mammalia > Artiodactyla > Balaenopteridae > Balaenoptera > Balaenoptera physalus. The sequence continues at coordinate 22,016,017 of NC_138904.1, forward strand.
CCCATACTAGGGAAGTTTTCAACTATAATCTCTTCAAATATATTCTCACGCCTTTTCTCTTTCTCTTCTTCTTCTGAGAGCCATATAATTCGAATGTTGGTGCGTTTAATGTTGTCCCAAGGGTCGCTGAGACTGTCCTCCGTTCCTTTCATTCTTTGTTCTTTATTTTGATCCGCAGTATTTATTTGAACTATTTTATCTTCCAGGCCACTTAACCTTTCTTGTGCCTCAGTTATTGTGCTAGTGATCCAGGCTAGAGAATAATTATTTTCATTTATTGTGTTCTTCATCACTCTTTGTTTGCTCTTCAGTTCTTGTCGACCCCTGTGAAACGTTTCCTGTATTTTCTCTCTCCTATTTCCACGATGTTGAATCGTTTTTCCTATCATTATTCTGAATTCTTTTTCGGGTAGACTGCCTATTTCCTCTTTATTTGTTAGGTCTGGTGTGCTTTGACCTTGCTGCTTCGTCAGCTGTGTGTTTTTTGGTCTCCTAATTTTGGTTAACTTACCGTGCTTGGGTTTCCTTTTCACAGGCGTCATGCCCGTAGTTATTGTTGTTTTTCGTGTCTGTCCCAAGCGGCTAAGGTTTGTTAAGTGGGTTGTGTAGGCTTTTTCGTGGAGGGTAGTTATGCTTGTGTTCTTTTGAATGAAGCTGGATCCTGTCTTTCTGGTGGGCATTTACACAACTGCTGATGTGTATTTTGGTGCCTCCATCCTTATGATGATTTAAGGCATCCTCTCTGATAACGGATGGGACTGTTTCTGTCTTGCTCATTGTTTGGCATACGGTGTCGAGCACTGTTGCTTACTGGTCACTGAGTGAATGTGGGTCTTGGCGTTGAGAAAGAAATCTCTGGGAGATTTTCTCCATTTGATATTATGTGAAGCTGTCAGGTCTCCTGTGCACCAGTGTCCTGAACTTGGTTTTCCCTCCTCAGATGCAGAGCTCTGACTCCTGGTTAGAGCACCTAGAGACATTCATCCTCACAGCTCAGAAAAAGTGGGAGAGAAAAGAGGAGGAAACAAAGAATGAGGATAAAATAAATCAAAATAAAGTAAAATCAAATAAAATGAAGTTATTAAAATGAAAAATATGTATTAAGAGAAATTTTTAAAAATTAAAAAGAAAAGCAGTCACACAGAACTCTAGCACAAATGGTTAAAGCTTAGCTCTACAGACAAAATGACTCACAGCGGCATACACCTACACATTCACAAAAAGTGAAAAAGTGGAAAAACTAATATATCTATGCTCACAAAGTCCACCTCCTCAATTTTGGACTGATTCATTGTTCTATTCAGGTGTTCCAGAGATGCGGGGTACTTCACGTTGAATGTGGAGATTTCATCCACTCTTCGTGCGGGTGCTGGGAGAGATTACTTTTTCGCTTCTTTGCTCGCACAGCTCTGCTTTTAGAGTTGCATTTGTTTCATTCCATAGATTTGGGTGTTCCTATTTACATTTTCAATTTTTCCCAGGTATTTGTGATCCCATCTTAGTTTTCTACAGTGTATTCTTGGTTATGTAACAGCGTTTTGTTTAGCTTCCATGTGTTTGTATTATTTACAGTTTTTTTTCTTTTAATTCCTATCTAGTTTCATAGCACTGTAGGCGGAAATGATACCTGATGCTATTTCAATTTTCTTAGATTTCTAAGGCTTTATGTGTGACCCTACATATGATATATCTTGGAGCGTGTTTCATGAGTACCTGAGGAGAGAGTGTTTTCTGTTGTTTTGCAATAGAATGTTGTATATTCATGAATGAATTCCCTCTTGTTCAACGTGTCATTGAAAGCTTCTGTTTCCTAATTTAGTTTCATTTTGGATGATCTATCCATTGGTGATTGTGGGGTGGTAATGTCCCCTACTCTTATGTTTTTACTGTCAAGTTCCGCTTTATGGCTGTTAGGATATACCTTATGTATTGAAGTGCTCCTCGGTTGGGTTCATAAGTATTTGCATTTCTTAGATCCTCTCCTTGGTTTGATCCCTTGATCAGTGTGTAGTGTCCTTGTTTGTTTCTTGAAATAGTCTTTATCTTAAAGTCTATTTCTTCTGATATGAGAATTGTAACTCCAGGTTTCCTTTGATTTCCATGTGCATGGAATGTCTCTTGCCATATCCTCAGTTTCTGTCTGTATCTATCCCTAGGTCTAAAATGGGTCTCTTCTAGGCAGCATATATAATGGGCTTGTTGTTGTATCCCTTCAGCCAGTTTATCTGTTGTGGTTGGAGCAGTGAATCCATTTACATGTAAGGTAATTGTCAATATGGATGTTCCTCTTCCCATTTTGTTAATTGTTTTTGGTTTGTTCTAGGAGGTCTTTTCTTTTCTTTGTGATTCCTGCCTAGAGAAGTTCCTTTATCTTTTGGTATAAAGCTGTTGCGTGGTGCTGAATTCTCTTTCCGTTTGTTTTTCTGTAAAGATTTTGGTTTCTCTTTCCAATCTCTATGAGATTCTTGCTGAAAACAGTAACATTGGTTGTAGGTTTCTTCCTTTCATCTCTTTAAATACGTATACTGCCACTTCCTTCTCTCTTGCAGAATTTCTGCTGAAAGGTCGGCTGTTAACTTACGTGGATTCCCTTGAATGGTAAATGGTGCTTTTCCCATGCTGCTTTTTACATGTTTCCTATACATTTAGATTTTAATAGTTGGATGAATACGTGTCTTGGCGTGTTTCTCCTTGGAATTATCCTGTATGAGACTCTCTGTGCTTCCTGGACTTGATTAACTCTTTCCTTTCCCATACTAGGGAAGTTTTCAACTATAATCTCTTCAAATATATTCTCACGCCTTTTCTCTTTCTCTTCTTCTTCTGAGAGCCATATAATTCGAATGTTGGTGCGTTTAATGTTGTCCCAAGGGTCGCTGAGACTGTCCTCCGTTCCTTTCATTCTTTGTTCTTTATTTTGATCCGCAGTATTTATTTGAACTATTTTATCTTCCAGGCCACTTAACCTTTCTTGTGCCTCAGTTATTGTGCTAGTGATCCATGCTAGAGAATAATTATTTTCATTTATTGTGTTCTTCATCACTGTTTGTTTGCTCTTCAGTTCTTGTCGACCCCTGTGAAACGTTTCCTGTATTTTCTCTCTCCTATTTCCACGATGTTGAATCGTTTTTCCTATCATTATTCTGAATTCTTTTTCGGGTAGACTGCCTATTTCCTCTTTATTTGTTAGGTCTGGTGCGCTTTGACCTTGCTGCTTCGTCAGCTGTGTGTTTTTTGGTCTCCTAATTTTGGTTAACTTACCGTGCTTGGGTTTCCTTTTCACAGGCGTCATGCCCGTAGTTATTGTTGTTTTTGGTGTCTGTCCCAAGCGGCTAAGGTTTGTTAAGTGGGTTGTGTAGGCTTTTTCGTGGAGGGTAGTTATGCTTGTGTTCTTTTGAATGAAGCTGGATCCTGTCTTTCTGGTGGGCATTTCCACAACTGCTGATGTGTATTTTGGTGCCTCCATCCTTATGATGATTTAAGGCATCCTCTCTGATAACGGATGGGACTGTTTCTGTCTTGCTCATTGTTTGGCATACGGTGTCGAGCACTGTTGCTTACTGGTCACTGAGTGAATGTGGGTCTTGGCGTTGAGAAAGAAATCTGTGGGAGATTTTCTCCATTTGATATTATGTGAAGCTGTCAGGTCTCCTGTGCACCAGTGTCCTGAACTTGGTTTTCCCTCCTCAGATGCAGAGCTCTGACTCCTGGTTAGAGCACCTAGAGACATTCATCCTCACAGCTCAGAAAAAGTGGGAGAGAAAAGAGGAGGAAACAAAAAATGAGGATAAAATAAATCAAAATAATGTAAAATCAAATAAAATGAAGTTATTAAAATGAAAAATATGTATTAAGAGAAATTTTTAAAAATTAAAAAGAAAAGCAGTCACACAGAACTCTAGCACAAATGGTTAAAGCTTAGCTCTACAGACAAAATGACTCACAGCTGCATACACCTACACATTCACAAAAAGTGAAAAAGTGGAAAAACTAATATATCTATGCTCACAAAGTCCACCTCCTCAATTTTGGACTGATTCATTGTTCTATTCAGGTGTTCCAGAGATGCGGGGTACTTCACGTTGAATGTGGAGATTTCATCCACTCTTCGTGCGGGTGCTGGGAGAGATTACTTTTTCGCTTCTTTGCTCGCACAGCTCTGCTTTTAGAGTTGCATTTGTTTCATTCCATAGATTTGGGTGTTCCTATTTACATTTTCAATTTTTCCCAGGTATTTGTGATCCCATCTTAGTTTTCTACAGTGTATTCTTGGTTATGTAACAGCGTTTTGTTTAGCTTCCATGCGTTTGTATTATTTACAGTTTTTTTTCTTTTAATTCCTATCTAGTTTCATAGCACTGTAGGCGGAAATTATACCTGATGCTATTTCAATTTTCTTAGATTTCTAAGGCTTTATGTGTGACCCTACATATGATATATCTTGGAGAGTGTTTCATGAGTACCTGAGGAGAGAGTGTTTTCTGTTGTTTTGCAATAGAATGTTGTATATTCATGAATGAATTCCCTCTTGTTCAACGTGTCATTGAAAGCTTCTGTTTCCTAATTTAGTTTCATTTTGGATGATCTATCCATTGGTGATTGTGGGGTGGTAATGTCCCCTACTCTTATGGTTTTACTGTCAAGTTCCGCTTTATGGCTGTTAGGATATACCTTATGTATTGAAGTGCTCCTCGGTTGGGTTCATAAGTATTTGCATTTCTTAGATCCTCTCCTTGGTTTGATCCCTTGATCAGTGTGTAGTGTCCTTGTTTGTTTCTTGAAATAGTCTTTATCTTAAAGTCTATTTCTTCTGATATGAGAATTGTAACTCCAGGTTTCCTTTGATTTCCATGTACATGGAATGTCTCTTGCCATATCCTCAGTTTCAGTCTGTATCTATCCCTAGGTCTAAAATGGGTCTCTTCTAGGCAGCATATATAATGGGCTTGTTGTTGTATCCCTTCAGCCAGTTTATCTGTTGTGGTTGGAGCAGTGAATCCATTTACATGTAAGGTAATTGTCAATATGGATGTTCCTCTTCCCATTTTGTTAATTGTTTTTGGTTTGTTCTAGGAGGTCTTTTCTTTTCTTTGTGATTCCTGCCTAGAGAAGTTCCTTTATCCTTTGGTATAAAGCTGTTGCGTGGTGCTGAATTCTCTTTCCGTTTGTTTTTCTGTAAAGTTTTTAGTTTCTCTTTCCAATCTCTATGAGATTCTTGATGAAAACAGTAACATTGGTTGTAGGTTTCTTCCTTTCATCTCTTTAAATACGTATACTGCCACTTCCTTCTCTCTTGCAGAATTTCTGCTGAAAGGTCGGCTGTTAACTTACGTGGATTCCCTTGAATGGTAAATGGTGCTTTTCCCATGCTGCTTTTTACATGTTTCCTATACATTTAGATTTTAATAGTTGGATGAATACGTGTCTTGGCGTGTTTCTCCTTGGAATTATCCTGTATGAGACTCTCTGTGCTTCCTGGACTTGATTAACTCTTTCCTTTCCCATACTAGGGAAGTTTTCAACTATAATCTCTTCAAATATATTCTCACGCCTTTTCTCTTTCTCTTCTTCTTCTGAGAGCCATATAATTCGAATGTTGGTGCGTTTAATGTTGTCCCAAGGGTCGCTGAGACTGTCCTCCGTTCCTTTCATTCTTTGTTCTTTATTTTGATCCGCAGTATTTATTTGAACTATTTTATCTTCCAGGCCACTTAACCTTTCTTGTGCCTCAGTTATTGTGCTAGTGATCCAGGCTAGAGAATAATTATTTTCATTTATTGTGTTCTTCATCACTCTTTGTTTGCTCTTCAGTTCTTGTCGACCCCTGTGAAACGTTTCCTGTATTTTCTCTCTCCTATTTCCACGATGTTGAATCGTTTTTCCTATCATTATTCTGAATTCTTTTTCGGGTAGACTGCCTATTTCCTCTTTATTTGTTAGGTCTGGTGCGCTTTGACCTTGCTGCTTCGTCAGCTGTGTGTTTTTTGGTCTCCTAATTTTGGTTAACTTACCGTGCTTGGGTTTCCTTTTCACAGGCGTCATGCCCGTAGTTATTGTTGTTTTTGGTGTCTGTCCCAAGCGGCTAAGGTTTGTTAAGTGGGTTGTGTAGGCTTTTTCGTGGAGGGTAGTTATGCTTGTGTTCTTTTGAATGAAGCTGGATCCTGTCTTTCTGGTGGGCATTTCCACAACTGCTGATGTGTATTTTGGTGCCTCCATCCTTATGATGATTTAAGGCATCCTCTCTGATAACGGATGGGACTGTTTCTGTCTTGCTCATTGTTTGGCATACGGTGTCGAGCACTGTTGCTTACTGGTCACTGAGTGAATGTGGGTCTTGGCGTTGAGAAAGAAATCTGTGGGAGATTTTCTCCATTTGATATTATGTGAAGCTGTCAGGTCTCCTGTGCACCAGTGTCCTGAACTTGGTTTTCCCTCCTCAGATGCAGAGCTCTGACTCCTGGTTAGAGCACCTAGAGACATTCATCCTCACAGCTCAGAAAAAGTGGGAGAGAAAAGAGGAGGAAACAAAAAATGAGGATAAAATAAATCAAAATAATGTAAAATCAAATAAAATGAAGTTATTAAAATGAAAAATATGTATTAAGAGAAATTTTTAAAAATTAAAAAGAAAAGCAGTCACACAGAACTCTAGCACAAATGGTTAAAGCTTAGCTCTACAGACAAAATGACTCACAGCTGCATACACCTACACATTCACAAAAAGTGAAAAAGTGGAAAAACTAATATATCTATGCTCACAAAGTCCACCTCCTCAATTTTGGACTGATTCATTGTTCTATTCAGGTGTTCCAGAGATGCGGGGTACTTCACGTTGAATGTGGAGATTTCATCCACTCTTCGTGCGGGTGCTGGGAGAGATTACTTTTTCGCTTCTTTGCTCGCACAGCTCTGCTTTTAGAGTTGCATTTGTTTCATTCCATAGATTTGGGTGTTCCTATTTACATTTTCAATTTTTCCCAGGTATTTGTGATCCCATCTTAGTTTTCTACAGTGTATTCTTGGTTATGTAACAGCGTTTTGTTTAGCTTCCATGCGTTTGTATTATTTACAGTTTTTTTTCTTTTAATTCCTATCTAGTTTCATAGCACTGTAGGCGGAAATTATACCTGATGCTATTTCAATTTTCTTAGATTTCTAAGGCTTTATGTGTGACCCTACATATGATATATCTTGGAGAGTGTTTCATGAGTACCTGAGGAGAGAGTGTTTTCTGTTGTTTTGCAATAGAATGTTGTATATTCATGAATGAATTCCCTCTTGTTCAACGTGTCATTGAAAGCTTCTGTTTCCTAATTTAGTTTCATTTTGGATGATCTATCCATTGGTGATTGTGGGGTGGTAATGTCCCCTACTCTTATGGTTTTACTGTCAAGTTCCGCTTTATGGCTGTTAGGATATACCTTATGTATTGAAGTGCTCCTCGGTTGGGTTCATAAGTATTTGCATTTCTTAGATCCTCTCCTTGGTTTGATCCCTTGATCAGTGTGTAGTGTCCTTGTTTGTTTCTTGAAATAGTCTTTATCTTAAAGTCTATTTCTTCTGATATGAGAATTGTAACTCCAGGTTTCCTTTGATTTCCATGTACATGGAATGTCTCTTGCCATATCCTCAGTTTCAGTCTGTATCTATCCCTAGGTCTAAAATGGGTCTCTTCTAGGCAGCATATATAATGGGCTTGTTGTTGTATCCCTTCAGCCAGTTTATCTGTTGTGGTTGGAGCAGTGAATCCATTTACATGTAAGGTAATTGTCAATATGGATGTTCCTCTTCCCATTTTGTTAATTGTTTTTGGTTTGTTCTAGGAGGTCTTTTCTTTTCTTTGTGATTCCTGCCTAGAGAAGTTCCTTTATCCTTTGGTATAAAGCTGTTGCGTGGTGCTGAATTCTCTTTCCGTTTGTTTTTCTGTAAAGTTTTTAGTTTCTCTTTCCAATCTCTATGAGATTCTTGATGAAAACAGTAACATTGGTTGTAGGTTTCTTCCTTTCATCTCTTTAAATACGTATACTGCCACTTCCTTCTCTCTTGCAGAATTTCTGCTGAAAGGTCGGCTGTTAACTTACGTGGATTCCCTTGAATGGTAAATGGTGCTTTTCCCATGCTGCTTTTTACATGTTTCCTATACATTTAGATTTTAATAGTTGGATGAATACGTGTCTTGGCGTGTTTCTCCTTGGAATTATCCTGTATGAGACTCTCTGTGCTTCCTGGACTTGATTAACTCTTTCCTTTCCCATACTAGGGAAGTTTTCAACTATAATCTCTTCAAATATATTCTCACGCCTTTTCTCTTTCTCTTCTTCTTCTGAGAGCCATATAATTCGAATGTTGGTGCGTTTAATGTTGTCCCAAGGGTCGCTGAGACTGTCCTCCGTTCCTTTCATTCTTTGTTCTTTATTTTGATCCGCAGTATTTATTTGAACTATTTTATCTTCCAGGCCACTTAACCTTTCTTGTGCCTCAGTTATTGTGCTAGTGATCCAGGCTAGAGAATAATTATTTTCATTTATTGTGTTCTTCATCACTCTTTGTTTGCTCTTCAGTTCTTGTCGACCCCTGTGAAACGTTTCCTGTATTTTCTCTCTCCTATTTCCACGATGTTGAATCGTTTTTCCTATCATTATTCTGAATTCTTTTTCGGGTAGACTGCCTATTTCCTCTTTATTTGTTAGGTCTGGTGCGCTTTGACCTTGCTGCTTCGTCAGCTGTGTGTTTTTTGGTCTCCTAATTTTGGTTAACTTACCGTGCTTGGGTTTCCTTTTCACAGGCGTCATGCCCATAGTTATTGTTGTTTTTGGTGTCTGTCCCAAGCGGCTAAGGTTTGTTAAGTGGGTTGTGTAGGCTTTTTCGTGGAGGGTAGTTATGCTTGTGTTCTTTTGAATGAAGCTGGATCCTGTCTTTCTGGTGGGCATTTCCACAACTGCTGATGTGTATTTTGGTGCCTCCATCCTTATGATGATTTAAGGCATCCTCTCTGATAACGGATGGGACTGTTTCTGTCTTGCTCATTGTTTGGCATACGGTGTCGAGCACTGTTGCTTACTGGTCACTGAGTGAATGTGGGTCTTGGCGTTGAGAAAGAAATCTGTGGGAGATTTTCTCCATTTGATATTATGTGAAGCTGTCAGGTCTCCTGTGCACCAGTGTCCTGAACTTGGTTTTCCCTCCTCAGATGCAGAGCTCTGACTCCTGGTTAGAGCACCTAGAGACATTCATCCTCACAGCTCAGAAAAAGTGGGAGAGAAAAGAGGAGGAAACAAAGAATGAGGATAAAATAAATCAAAATTAAGTAAAATCAAATAAAATGAAGTTATTAAAATGAAAAATATGTATTAAGAGAAATTTTTAAAAATTAAAAAGAAAAGCAGTCACACAGAACTCTAGCACAAATGGTTAAAGCTTAGCTCTACAGACAAAATGACTCACAGCTGCATACACCTACACATTCACAAAAAGTGAAAAAGTGGAAAAACTAATATATCTATGCTCACAAAGTCCACCTCCTCAATTTTGGACTGATTCATTGTTCTATTCAGGTGTTCCAGAGATGCGGGGTACTTCACGTTGAATGTGGAGATTTCATCCACTCTTCGTGCGGGTGCTGGGAGAGATTACTTTTTCGCTTCTTTGCTCGCACAGCTCTGCTTTTAGAGTTGCATTTGTTTCATTCCATAGATTTGGGTGTTCCTATTTACATTTTCAATTTTTCCCAGGTATTTGTGATCCCATCTTAGTTTTCTACAGTGTATTCTTGGTTATGTAACAGCGTTTTGTTTAGCTTCCATGCGTTTGTATTATTTACAGTTTTTTTTCTTTTAATTCCTATCTAGTTTCATAGCACTGTAGGCGGAAATTATACCTGATGCTATTTCAATTTTCTTAGATTTCTAAGGCTTTATGTGTGACCCTACATATGATATATCTTGGAGAGTGTTTCATGAGTACCTGAGGAGAGAGTGTTTTCTGTTGTTTTGCAATAGAATGTTGTATATTCATGAATGAATTCCCTCTTGTTCAACGTGTCATTGAAAGCTTCTGTTTCCTAATTTAGTTTCATTTTGGATGATCTATCCATTGGTGATTGTGGGGTGGTAATGTCCCCTACTCTTATGGTTTTACTGTCAAGTTCCGCTTTATGGCTGTTAGGATATACCTTATGTATTGAAGTGCTCCTCGGTTGGGTTCATAAGTATTTGCATTTCTTAGATCCTCTCCTTGGTTTGATCCCTTGATCAGTGTGTAGTGTCCTTGTTTGTTTCTTGAAATAGTCTTTATCTTAAAGTCTATTTCTTCTGATATGAGAATTGTAACTCCAGGTTTCCTTTGATTTCCATGTACATGGAATGTCTCTTGCCATATCCTCAGTTTCAGTCTGTATCTATCCCTAGGTCTAAAATGGGTCTCTTCTAGGCAGCATATATAATGGGCTTGTTGTTGTATCCCTTCAGCCAGTTTATCTGTTGTGGTTGGAGCAGTGAATCCATTTACATGTAAGGTAATTGTCAATATGGATGTTCCTCTTCCCATTTTGTTAATTGTTTTTGGTTTGTTCTAGGAGGTCTTTTCTTTTCTTTGTGATTCCTGCCTAGAGAAGTTCCTTTATCCTTTGGTATAAAGCTGTTGCGTGGTGCTGAATTCTCTTTCCGTTTGTTTTTCTGTAAAGTTTTTAGTTTCTCTTTCCAATCTCTATGAGATTCTTGATGAAAACAGTAACATTGGTTGTAGGTTTCTTCCTTTCATCTCTTTAAATACGTATACTGCCACTTCCTTCTCTCTTGCAGAATTTCTGCTGAAAGGTCGGCTGTTAACTTACGTGGATTCCCTTGAATGGTAAATGGTGCTTTTCCCATGCTGCTTTTTACATGTTTCCTATACATTTAGATTTTAATAGTTGGATGAATACGTGTCTTGGCGTGTTTCTCCTTGGAATTATCCTGTATGAGACTCTCTGTGCTTCCTGGACTTGATTAACTCTTTCCTTTCCCATACTAGGGAAGTTTTCAACTATAATCTCTTCAAATATATTCTCACGCCTTTTCTCTTTCTCTTCTTCTTCTGAGAGCCATATAATTCGAATGTTGGTGCGTTTAATGTTGTCCCAAGGGTCGCTGAGACTGTCCTCCGTTCCTTTCATTCTTTGTTCTTTATTTTGATCCGCAGTATTTATTTGAACTATTTTATCTTCCAGGCCACTTAACCTTTCTTGTGCCTCAGTTATTGTGCTAGTGATCCAGGCTAGAGAATAATTATTTTCATTTATTGTGTTCTTCATCACTCTTTGTTTGCTCTTCAGTTCTTGTCGACCCCTGTGAAACGTTTCCTGTATTTTCTCTCTCCTATTTCCACGATGTTGAATCGTTTTTCCTATCATTATTCTGAATTCTTTTTCGGGTAGACTGCCTATTTCCTCTTTATTTGTTAGGTCTGGTGCGCTTTGACCTTGCTGCTTCGTCAGCTGTGTGTTTTTTGGTCTCCTAATTTTGGTTAACTTACCGTGCTTGGGTTTCCTTTTCACAGGCGTCATGCCCATAGTTATTGTTGTTTTTGGTGTCTGTCCCAAGCGGCTAAGGTTTGTTAAGTGGGTTGTGTAGGCTTTTTCGTGGAGGGTAGTTATGCTTGTGTTCTTTTGAATGAAGCTGGATCCTGTCTTTCTGGTGGGCATTTCCACAACTGCTGATGTGTATTTTGGTGCCTCCATCCTTATGATGATTTAAGGCATCCTCTCTGATAACGGATGGGACTGTTTCTGTCTTGCTCATTGTTTGGCATACGGTGTCGAGCACTGTTGCTTACTGGTCACTGAGTGAATGTGGGTCTTGGCGTTGAGAAAGAAATCTGTGGGAGATTTTCTCCATTTGATATTATGTGAAGCTGTCAGGTCTCCTGTGCACCAGTGTCCTGAACTTGGTTTTCCCTCCTCAGATGCAGAGCTCTGACTCCTGGTTAGAGCACCTAGAGACATTCATCCTCACAGCTCAGAAAAAGTGGGAGAGAAAAGAGGAGGAAACAAAAAATGAGGATAAAATAAATCAAAATAAAGTAAAATCAAATAAAATGAAGTTATTAAAATGAAAAATATGTATTAAGAGAAATTTTTAAAAATTAAAAAGAAAAGCAGTCACACAGAACTCTAGCACAAATGGTTAAAGCTTAGCTCTACAGACAAAATGACTCACAGCTGCATACACCTACACATTCACAAAAAGTGAAAAAGTGGAAAAACTAATATATCTATGCTCACAAAGTCCACCTCCTCAATTTTGGACTGATTCATTGTTCTATTCAGGTGTTCCAGAGATGCGGGGTACTTCACGTTGAATGTGGAGATTTCATCCACTCTTCGTGCGGGTGCTGGGAGAGATTACTTTTTCGCTTCTTTGCTCGCACAGCTCTGCTTTTAGAGTTGCATTTGTTTCATTCCATAGATTTGGGTGTTCCTATTTACATTTTCAATTTTTCCCAGGTATTTGTGATCCCATCTTAGTTTTCTACAGTGTATTCTTGGTTATGTAACAGCGTTTTGTTTAGCTTCCATGCGTTTGTATTATTTACAGTTTTTTTTCTTTTAATTCCTATCTAGTTTCATAGCACTGTAGGCGGAAATTATACCTGATGCTATTTCAATTTTCTTAGATTTCTAAGGCTTTATGTGTGACCCTACATATGATATATCTTGGAGAGTGTTTCATGAGTACCTGAGGAGAGAGTGTTTTCTGTTGTTTTGCAATAGAATGTTGTATATTCATGAATGAATTCCCTCTTGTTCAACGTGTCATTGAAAGCTTCTGTTTCCTAATTTAGTTTCATTTTGGATGATCTATCCATTGGTGATTGTGGGGTGGTAATGTCCCCTACTCTTATGTTTTTACTGTCAAGTTCCGCTTTATGGCTGTTAGGATATACCTTATGTATTGAAGTGCTCCTCGGTTGGGTTCATAAGTATTTGCATTTCTTAGATCCTCTCCTTGGTTTGATCCCTTGATCAGTGTGTAGTGTCCTTGTTTGTTTCTTGAAATAGTCTTTATCTTAAAGTCTATTTCTTCTGATATGAGAATTGTAACTCCAGGTTTCCTTTGATTTCCATGTACATGGAATGTCTCTTGCCATATCCTCAGTTTCAGTCTGTATCTATCCCTAGGTCTAAAATGGGTCTCTTCTAGGCAGCATATATAATGGGCTTGTTGTTGTATCCCTTCAGCCAGTTTATCTGTTGTGGTTGGAGCAGTGAATCCATTTACATGTAAGGTAATTGTCAATATGGATGTTCCTCTTCCCATTTTGTTAATTGTTTTTGGTTTGTTCTAGGAGGTCTTTTCTTTTCTTTGTGATTCCTGCCTAGAGAAGTTCCTTTATCCTTTGGTATAAAGCTGTTGCGTGGTGCTGAATTCTCTTTCCGTTTGTTTTTCTGTAAAGTTTTTAGTTTCTCTTTCCAATCTCTATGAGATTCTTGCTGAAAACAGTAACATTGTTTGTAGGTTTCTTCCTTTCATCTCTTTAAATACGTATACTGCCACTTCCTTCTCTCTTGCAGAATTTCTGCTGAAAGTTCGGCTGTTAACTTACGTGGATTCCCTTGAATGGTAAATGGTGCTTTTCCCATGCTGCTTTTTACATGTTTCCTATACATTTAGATTTTAATAGTTTGATGAATACGTGTCTTGGCGTGTTTCTCCTTGGAATTATCCTGTATGAGACTCTCTGTGCTTCCTGGACTTGATTAACTCTTTCCTTTCCCATACTAGGGAAGTTTTCAACTATAATCTCTTCAAATATATTCTCACGCCTTTTCTCTTTCTCTTCTTCTTCTGAGAGCCATATAATTCGAATGTTGGTGCGTTTAATGTTGTCCCAAGGGTCGCTGAGACTGTCCTCCGTTCCTTTCATTCTTTGTTCTTTATTTTGATCCGCAGTATTTATTTGAACTATTTTATCTTCCAGGCCACTTAACCTTTCTTGTGCCTCAGTTATTGTGCTAGTGATCCATGCTAGAGAATAATTATTTTCATTTATTGTGTTCTTCATCACACTTTGTTTGCTCTTCAGTTCTTGTCGACCCCTGTGAAACGTTTCCTGTATTTTCTCTCTCCTATTTCCACGATGTTGAATCGTTTTTCCTATCATTATTCTGAATTCTTTTTCGGGTAGACTGCCTATTTCCTCTTTATTTGTTAGGTCTGGTGCGCTTTGACCTTGCTGCTTCGTCAGCTGTGTGTTTTTTGGTCTCCTAATTTTGGTTAACTTACCGTGCTTGGGTTTCCTTTTCACAGGCGTCATGCCCGTAGTTATTGTTGTTTTTGGTGTCTGTCCCAAGCGGCTAAGGTTTGTTAAGTGGGTTGTGTAGGCTTTTTGGTGGAGGGTAGTTATGCTTGTGTTCTTTTGAATGAAGCTGGATCCTGTCTTTCTGGTGGGCATTTCCACAACTGCTGATGTGTATTTTGGTGCCTCCATCCTTATGATGATTTAAGGCATCCTCTCTGATAACGGATGGGACTGTTTCTGTCTTGCTCATTGTTTGGCATACGGTGTCGAGCACTGTTGCTTACTGGTCACTGAGTGAATGTGGGTCTTGGCGTTGAGAAAGAAATCTCTGGGAGATTTTCTCCATTTGATATTATGTGAAGCTGTCAGGTCTCCTGTGCACCAGTGTCCTGAACTTGGTTTTCCCTCCTCAGATGCAGAGCTCTGACTCCTGGTTAGAGCACCTAGAGACATTCATCCTCACAGCTCAGAAAAAGTGGGAGAGAAAAGAGGAGGAAACAAAGAATGAGGATAAAATAAATCAAAATTAAGTAAAATCAAATAAAATGAAGTTATTAAAATGAAAAATATGTATTAAGAGAAATTTTTAAAAATTAAAAAGAAAAGCAGTCACACAGAACTCTAGCACAAATGGTTAAAGCTTAGCTCTACAGACAAAATGACTCACAGCGACATACACCTACACATTCACAAAAAGTGAAAAAGTGGAAAAACTAATATATCTATGCTCACAAAGTCCACCTCCTCAATTTTGGACTGATTCATTGTTCTATTCAGGTGTTCCAGAGATGCGGGGTACTTCACGTTGAATGTGGAGATTTCATCCACTCTTCGTGCGGGTGCTGGGAGAGATTACTTTTTCGCTTCTTTGCTCGCACAGCTCTGCTTTTAGAGTTGCATTTGTTTCATTCCATAGATTTGGGTGTTCCAATTTACATTTTCAATTTTTCCCAGGTATTTGTGATCCCATCTTAGTTTTCTACAGTGTATTCTTGGTTATGTAACAGCGTTTTGTTTAGCTTCCATGTGTTTGTATTATTTACAGTTTTTTTTCTTTTAATTCCTATCTAGTTTCATAGCACTGTAGGCGGAAATTATACCTGATGCTATTTCAATTTTCTTAGATTTCTAAGGCTTTATGTGTGACCCTACATATGATATATCTTGGAGAGTGTTTCATGAGTACCTGAGGAGAGAGTGTTTTCTGTTGTTTTGCAATAGAATGTTGTATATTCATGAATGAATTCCCTCTTGTTCAACTTGTCATTGAAAGCTTCTGTTTCCTAATTTAGTTTCATTTTGGATGATCTATCCATTGGTGATTGTGGGGTGGTAATGTCCCCTACACTTATGGTTTTACTGTCAAGTTCCGCTTTATGGCTGTTAGGATATACCTTATGTATTGAAGTGCTCCTCGGTTGGGTTCATAAGTATTTGCATTTCTTAGATCCTCTCCTTGGTTTGATCCCTTGATCAGTGTGTAGTGTCCTTGTTTGTTTCTTGAAATAGTCTTTATCTTAAAGTCTATTTCTTCTGATATGAGAATTGTAACTCCAGGTTTCCTTTGATTTCCATGTGCATGGAATGTCTCTTGCCATATCCTCAGTTTCAGTCTGTATCTATCCCTAGGTCTAAAATGGGTCTCTTCTAGGCAGCATATATAATGGGCTTGTTGTTGTATCCCTTCAGCCAGTTTATCTGTTGTGGTTGGAGCAATGAATCCATTTACATGTAAGGTAATTGTCAATATGGATGTTCCTCTTCCCATTTTGTTAATTGTTTTTGGTTTGTTCTAGGAGGTCTTTTCTTTTCTTTGTGATTCCTGCCTAGAGAAGTTCCTTTATCCTTTGGTATAAAGCTGTTGCGTGGTGCTGAATTCTCTTTCCGTTTGTTTTTCTGTAAAGTTTTTAGTTTCTCTTTCCAATCTCTATGAGATTCTTGCTGAAAACAGTAACATTGGTTGTAGGTTTCTTCCTTTCATCTCTTTAAATACGTATACTGCCACTTCCTTCTCTCTTGCAGAATTTCTGCTGAAAGGTCGGCTGTTAACTTACGTGGATTCCCTTGAATGGTAAATGGTGCTTTTCCCATGCTGCTTTTTACATGTTTCCTATACATTTAGATTTTAATAGTTTGATGAATACGTGTCTTGGCGTGTTTCTCCTTGGAATTATCCTGTATGAGACTCTCTGTGCTTCCTGGACTTGATTAACTCTTTCCTTTCCCATACTAGGGAAGTTTTCAACTATAATCTCTTCAAATATATTCTCACGCCTTTTCTCTTTCTCTTCTTCTTCTGAGAGCCATATAATTCGAATGTTGGTGCGTTTAATGTTGTCCCAAGGGTCGCTGAGACTGTCCTCCGTTCCTTTCATTCTTTGTTCTTTATTTTGATCCGCAGTATTTATTTGAACTATTTTATCTTCCAGGCCACTTAACCTTTCTTGTGCCTCAGTTATTGTGCTAGTGATCCAGGCTAGAGAATAATTATTTTCATTTATTGTGTTCTTCATCACTCTTTGTTTGCTCTTCAGTTCTTGTCGACCCCTGTGAAACGTTTCCTGTATTTTCTCTCTCCTATTTCCACGATGTTGAATCGTTTTTCCTATCATTATTCTGAATTCTTTTTCGGGTAGACTGCCTATTTCCTCTTTATTTGTTAGGTCTGGTGCGCTTTGACCTTGCTGCTTCGTCAGCTGTGTGTTTTTTGGTCTCCTAATTTTGGTTAACTTACCGTGCTTGGGTTTCCTTTTCACAGGCGTCATGCCCATAGTTATTGTTGTTTTTGGTGTCTGTCCCAAGCGGCTAAGGTTTGTTAAGTGGGTTGTGTAGGCTTTTTCGTGGAGGGTAGTTATGCTTGTGTTCTTTTGAATGAAGCTGGATCCTGTCTTTCTGGTGGGCATTTCCACAACTGCTGATGTGTATTTTGGTGCCTCCATCCTTATGATGATTTAAGGCATCCTCTCTGATAACGGATGGGACTGTTTCTGTCTTGCTCATTGTTTGGCATACGGTGTCGAGCACTGTTGCTTACTGGTCACTGAGTGAATGTGGGTCTTGGCGTTGAGAAAGAAATCTGTGGGAGATTTTCTCCATTTGATATTATGTGAAGCTGTCAGGTCTCCTGTGCACCAGTGTCCTGAACTTGGTTTTCCCTCCTCAGATGCAGAGCTCTGACTCCTGGTTAGAGCACCTAGAGACATTCATCCTCACAGCTCAGAAAAAGTGGGAGAGAAAAGAGGAGGAAACAAAAAATGAGGATAAAATAAATCAAAATAAAGTAAAATCAAATAAAATGAAGTTATTAAAATGAAAAATATGTATTAAGAGAAATTTTTAAAAATTAAAAAGAAAAGCAGTCACACAGAACTCTAGCACAAATGGTTAAAGCTTAGCTCTACAGACAAAATGACTCACAGCTGCATACACCTACACATTCACAAAAAGTGAAAAAGTGGAAAAACTAATATATCTATGCTCACAAAGTCCACCTCCTCAATTTTGGACTGATTCATTGTTCTATTCAGGTGTTCCAGAGATGCGGGGTACTTCACGTTGAATGTGGAGATTTCATCCACTCTTCGTGCGGGTGCTGGGAGAGATTACTTTTTCGCTTCTTTGCTCGCACAGCTCTGCTTTTAGAGTTGCATTTGTTTCATTCCATAGATTTGGGTGTTCCTATTTACATTTTCAATTTTTCCCAGGTATTTGTGATCCCATCTTAGTTTTCTACAGTGTATTCTTGGTTATGTAACAGCGTTTTGTTTAGCTTCCATGCGTTTGTATTATTTACAGTTTTTTTTCTTTTAATTCCTATCTAGTTTCATAGCACTGTAGGCGGAAATTATACCTGATGCTATTTCAATTTTCTTAGATTTCTAAGGCTTTATGTGTGACCCTACATATGATATATCTTGGAGAGTGTTTCATGAGTACCTGAGGAGAGAGTGTTTTCTGTTGTTTTGCAATAGAATGTTGTATATTCATGAATGAATTCCCTCTTGTTCAACGTGTCATTGAAAGCTTCTGTTTCCTAATTTAGTTTCATTTTGGATGATCTATCCATTGGTGATTGTGGGGTGGTAATGTCCCCTACTCTTATGTTTTTACTGTCAAGTTCCGCTTTATGGCTGTTAGGATATACCTTATGTATTGAAGTGCTCCTCGGTTGGGTTCATAAGTATTTGCATTTCTTAGATCCTCTCCTTGGTTTGATCCCTTGATCAGTGTGTAGTGTCCTTGTTTGTTTCTTGAAATAGTCTTTATCTTAAAGTCTATTTCTTCTGATATGAGAATTGTAACTCCAGGTTTCCTTTGATTTCCATGTACATGGAATGTCTCTTGCCATATCCTCAGTTTCAGTCTGTATCTATCCCTAGGTCTAAAATGGGTCTCTTCTAGGCAGCATATATAATGGGCTTGTTGTTGTATCCCTTCAGCCAGTTTATCTGTTGTGGTTGGAGCAGTGAATCCATTTACATGTAAGGTAATTGTCAATATGGATGTTCCTCTTCCCATTTTGTTAATTGTTTTTGGTTTGTTCTAGGAGGTCTTTTCTTTTCTTTGTGATTCCTGCCTAGAGAAGTTCCTTTATCCTTTGGTATAAAGCTGTTGCGTGGTGCTGAATTCTCTTTCCGTTTGTTTTTCTGTAAAGTTTTTAGTTTCTCTTTCCAATCTCTATGAGATTCTTGCTGAAAACAGTAACATTGTTTGTAGGTTTCTTCCTTTCATCTCTTTAAATACGTATACTGCCACTTCCTTCTCTCTTGCAGAATTTCTGCTGAAAGTTCGGCTGTTAACTTACGTGGATTCCCTTGAATGGTAAATGGTGCTTTTCCCATGCTGCTTTTTACATGTTTCCTATACATTTAGATTTTAATAGTTTGATGAATACGTGTCTTGGCGTGTTTCTCCTTGGAATTATCCTGTATGAGACTCTCTGTGCTTCCTGGACTTGATTAACACTTTCCTTTCCCATACTAGGGAAGTTTTCAACTATAATCTCTTCAAATATATTCTCACGCCTTTTCTCTTTCTCTTCTTCTTCTGAGAGCCATATAATTCGAATGTTGGTGCGTTTAATGTTGTCCCAAGGGTCGCTGAGACTGTCCTCCGTTCCTTTCATTCTTTGTTCTTTATTTTGATCCGCAGTATTTATTTGAACTATTTTATCTTCCAGGCCACTTAACCTTTCTTGTGCCTCAGTTATTGTGCTAGTGATCCATGCTAGAGAATAATTATTTTCATTTATTGTGTTCTTCATCACTCTTTGTTTGCTCTTCAGTTCTTGTCGACCCCTGTGAAACGTTTCCTGTATTTTCTCTCTCCTATTTCCACGATGTTGAATCGTTTTTCCTATCATTATTCTGAATTCTTTTTCGGGTAGACTGCCTATTTCCTCTTTATTTGTTAGGTCTGGTGCGCTTTGACCTTGCTGCTTCGTCAGCTGTGTGTTTTTTGGTCTCCTAATTTTGGTTAACTTACCGTGCTTGGGTTTCCTTTTCACAGGCGTCATGCCCGTAGTTATTGTTGTTTTTGGTGTCTGTCCCAAGCGGCTAAGGTTTGTTAAGTGGGTTGTGTAGGCTTTTTCGTGGAGGGTAGTTATGCTTGTGTTCTTTTGAATGAAGCTGGATCCTGTCTTTCTGGTGGGCATTTCCACAACTGCTGATGTGTATTTTGGTGCCTCCATCCTTATGATGATTTAAGGCATCCTCTCTGATAACGGATGGGACTGTTTCTGTCTTGCTCATTGTTTGGCATACGGTGTCGAGCACTGTTGCTTACTGGTCACTGAGTGAATGTGGGTCTTGGCGTTGAGAAAGAAATCTCTGGGAGATTTTCTCCATTTGATATTATGTGAAGCTGTCAGGTCTCCTGTGCACCAGTGTCCTGAACTTGGTTTTCCCTCCTCAGATGCAGAGCTCTGACTCCTGGTTAGAGCACCTAGAGACATTCATCCTCACAGCTCAGAAAAAGTGGGAGAGAAAAGAGGAGGAAACAAAGAATGAGGATAAAATAAATCAAAATAAAGTAAAATCAAATAAAATGAAGTTATTAAAATGAAAAATATGTATTAAGAGAAATTTTTAAAAATTAAAAAGAAAAGCAGTCACACAGAACTCTAGCACAAATGGTTAAAGCTTAGCTCTACAGACAAAATGACTCACAGCGGCATACACCTACACATTCACAAAAAGTGAAAAAGTGGAAAAACTAATATATCTATGCTCACAAAGTCCACCTCCTCAATTTTGGACTGATTCATTGTTCTATTCAGGTGTTCCAGAGATGCGGGGTACTTCACGTTGAATGTGGAGATTTCATCCACTCTTCGTGCGGGTGCTGGGAGAGATTACTTTTTCGCTTCTTTGCTCGCACAGCTCTGCTTTTAGAGTTGCATTTGTTTCATTCCATAGATTTGGGTGTTCCTATTTACATTTTCAATTTTTCCCAGGTATTTGTGATCCCATCTTAGTTTTCTACAGTGTATTCTTGGTTATGTAACAGCGTTTTGTTTAGCTTCCATGTGTTTGTATTATTTACAGTTTTTTTTCTTTTAATTCCTATCTAGTTTCATAGCAATGTAGGCGGAAATTATACCTGATGCTATTTCAATTTTCTTAGATTTCTAAGGCTTTATGTGTGACCCTACATATGATATATCTTGGAGCGTGTTTCATGAGTACCTGAGGAGAGAGTGTTTTCTGTTGTTTTGCAATAGAATGTTGTATATTTATGAATGAATTCCCTCTTGTTCAACGTGTCATTGAAAGCTTCTGTTTCCTAATTTAGTTTCATTTTGGATGATCTATCCATTGGTGATTGTGGGGTGGTAATGTCCCCTACTCTTATGTTTTTACTGTCAAGTTCCGCTTTATGGCTGTTAGGATATACCTTATGTATTGAAGTGCTCCTCGGTTGGGTTCATAAGTATTTGCATTTCTTAGATCCTGTCCTTGGTTTGATCCCTTGATCAGTGTGTAGTGTCCTTGTTTGTTTCTTGAAATAGTCTTTATCTTAAAGTCTATTTCTTCTGATATGAGAATTGTAACTCCAGGTTTCCTTTGATTTCCATGTACATGGAATGTCTCTTGCCATATCCTCAGTTTCAGTCTGTATCTATCCCTAGGTCTAAAATGGGTCTCTTCTAGGCAGCATATATAATGGGCTTGTTGTTGTATCCCTTCAGCCAGTTTATCTGTTGTGGTTGGAGCAGTGAATCCATTTACATGTAAGGTAATTGTCAATATGGATGTTCCTCTTCCCATTTTGTTAATTGTTTTTGGTTTGTTCTAGGAGGTCTTTTCTTTTCTTTGTGATTCCTGCCTAGAGAAGTTCCTTTATCCTTTGGTATAAAGCTGTTGCGTGGTGCTGAATTCTCTTTCCGTTTGTTTTTCTGTAAAGTTTTTAGTTTCTCTTTCCAATCTCTATGAGATTCTTGCTGAAAACAGTAACATTGGTTGTAGGTTTCTTCTTTCATCTCTTTAAATACGTATACTGCCACTTCCTTCTCTCTTGCAGAATTTCTGCTGAAAGGTCGGCTGTTAACTTACGTGGATTCCCTTGAATGGTAAATGGTGCTTTTCCCATGCTGCTTTTTACATGTTTCCTATACATTTAGATTTTAATAGTTTGATGAATACGTGTCTTGGCGTGTTTCTCCTTGGAATTATCCTGTATGAGACTCTCTGTGCTTCCTGGACTTGATTAACTCTTTCCTTTCCCATACTAGGGAAGTTTTCAACTATAATCTCTTCAAATATATTCTCACGCCTTTTCTCTTTCTCTTCTTCTTCTGAGAGCCATATAATTCGAATGTTGGTGCGTTTAATGTTGTCCCAAGGGTCGCTGAGACTGTCCTCCGTTCCTTTCATTCTTTGTTCTTTATTTTGATCCGCAGTATTTATTTGAACTATTTTATCTTCCAGGCCACTTAACCTTTCTTGTGCCTCAGTTATTGTGCTAGTGATCCAGGCTAGAGAATAATTATTTTCATTTATTGTGTTCTTCATCACTCTTTGTTTGCTCTTCAGTTCTTGTCGACCCCTGTGAAACGTTTCCTGTATTTTCTCTCTCCTATTTCCACGATGTTGAATCGTTTTTCCTATCATTATTCTGAATTCTTTTTCGGGTAGACTGCCTATTTCCTCTTTATTTGTTAGGTCTGGTGCGCTTTGACCTTGCTGCTTCGTCAGCTGTGTGTTTTTTGGTCTCCTAATTTTGGTTAACTTACCGTGCTTGGGTTTCCTTTTCACAGGCGTCATGCCCGTAGTTATTGTTGTTTTTGGTGTCTGTCCCAAGTGGCTAAGGTTTGTTAAGTGGGTTGTGTAGGCTTCTTCGTGGAGGGGAGTTATGCTTGTGTTCTTTTGAAAGAGGCTGGATCCTGTCTTTCTGGTGGGCATTTCCACAACTGCTGATGTGTATTTTGGTGCCTCCATCCTTATGATGATTTAAGGCATCCTCTCTGATAACGGATGGGACTGTTTCTGTCTTGCTCATTGTTTGGCATACGGTGTCGAGCACTGTTGCTTACTGGTCACTGAGTGAATGTGGGTCTTGGCGTTGAGAAAGAAATCTCTGGGAGATTTTCTCCATTTGATATTATGTGAAGCTGTCAGGTCTCCTGTGCACCAGTGTCCTGAACTTGGTTTTCCCTCCTCAGATGCAGAGCTCTGACTCCTGGTTAGAGCACCTAGAGACATTCATCCTCACAGCTCAGAAAAAGTGGGAGAGAAAAGAGGAGGAAACAAAGAATGAGGATAAAATAAAACAAAATAAAGTAAAATCAAATAAAATGAAGTTATTAAAATGAAAAATATGTATTAAGAGAAAATTTTAAAAATTAAAAAGAAAAGCAGTCCCACAGAACTCTAGCACAAATGGTTAAAGCTTAGCTCTACAGACAAAATGACTCACAGCGGCATACACCTACACATTCACAAAAAGTGAAAAAGTGGAAAAACTAATATATCTATGCTCACAAAGTCCACCTCCTCAATTTTGGACTGATTCATTGTTCTATTCAGGTGTTCCAGAGATGGGGGGTACTTCACGTTGAATGTGGAGATTTCATCCACTCTTCGTGCGGGTGCTGGGAGAGATTACTTTTTCGCTTCTTTGCTCGCACAGCTCTGCTTTTAGAGTTGCATTTGTTTCATTCCATAGATTTGGGTGTTCCTATTTACATTTTCAATTTTTCCCAGGTATTTGTGATCCCATCTTAGTTTTTTCAGTGTATTTTTGGTTATGTAACAGCGTTTTGTTTAGCTTCCATGTGTTTGTATTATTTACAGTTTTTTTTTTCTTTTAATTCCTATCTAGTTTCATAGCACTCTAGGCGGAAATTATACCTGATGCTATTTCAATTTTCTTAGATTTCTAAGGCTTTATGTGTGACCCTACATATGATATATCTTGGAGAGTGTTTCATGAGTACCTGAGGAGAGAGTGTTTTCTGTTGTTTTGCAATAGAATGTTGTATATTCATGAATGAATTCCCTCTTGTTCAACGTGTCATTGAAAGCTTCTGTTTCCTAATTTAGTTTCATTTTGGATGATCTATCCATTGGTGATTGTGGGGTGGTAATGTCCCCTACTCTTATGGTTTTACTGTCAAGTTCCGCTTTATGGCTGTTAGGATATACCTTATGTATTGAAGTGCTCCTCGGTTGGGTTCATAAGTATTTGCATTTCTTAGATCCTCTCCTTGGTTTGATCCCTTGATCAGTGTGTAGTGTCCTTTTTTGTTTCTTGAAATAGTCTTTATCTTAAAGTCTATTTCTTCTGATATGAGAATTGTAACTCCAGGTTTCCTTTGATTTCCATGTACATGGAATGTCTCTTGCCATATCCTCAGTTTCAGTCTGTATCTATCCCTAGGTCTAAAATGGGTCTCTTCTAGGCAGCATATATAATGGGCTTGTTGTTGTATCCCTTCAGCCAGTTTATCTGTTGTGGTTGGAGCAGTGAATCCATTTACATGTAAGGTAATTGTCAATATGGATGTTCCTCTTCCCATTTTGTTAATTGTTTTTGGTTTGTTCTAGGAGGTCTTTTCTTTTCTTTGTGATTCCTGCCTAGAGAAGTTCCTTTATCCTTTGGTATAAAGCTGTTGCGTGGTGCTGAATTCTCTTTCCGTTTGTTTTTCTGTAAAGTTTTTAGTTTCTCTTTCCAATCTCTATGAGATTCTTGCTGAAAACAGTAACATTGGTTGTAGGTTTCTTCCTTTCATCTCTTTAAATACGTATACTGCCACTTCCTTCTCTCTTGCAGAATTTCTGCTGAAAGGTCGGCTGTTAACTTACGTGGATTCCCTTGAATGGTAAATGGTGCTTTTCCCATGCTGCTTTTTACATGTTTCCTATACATTTAGATTTTAATAGTTTGATGAATACGTGTCTTGGCGTGTTTCTCCTTGGAATTATCCTGTATGAGACTCTCTGTGCTTCCTGGACTTGATTAACTCTTTCCTTTCCCATACTAGGGAAGTTTTCAACTATAATCTCTTCAAATATATTCTCACGCCTTTTCTCTTTCTCTTCTTCTTCTGAGAGCCATATAATTCGAATGTTGGTGCGTTTAATGTTGTCCCAAGGGTCGCTGAGACTGTCCTCCGTTCCTTTCATTCTTTGTTCTTTATTTTGATCCGCAGTATTTATTTGAACTATTTTATCTTCCAGGCCACTTAACCTTTCTTGTGCCTCAGTTATTGTGCTAGTGATCCAGGCTAGAGAATAATTATTTTCATTTATTGTGTTCTTCATCACTGTTTGTTTGCTCTTCAGTTCTTGTCGACCCCAGTGAAACGTTTCCTGTATTTTCTCTCTCCTATTTCCACGATGTTGAATCGTTTTTCCTATCATTATTCTGAATTCTTTTTCGGGTAGACTGCCTATTTCCTCTTTATTTGTTAGGTCTGGTGCGCTTTGACCTTGCTGCTTCGTCAGCTGTGTGTTTTTTGGTCTCCTAATTTTGGTTAACTTACCGTGCTTGGGTTTCCTTTTCACAGGCGTCATGCCCGTAGTTATTGTTGTTTTTGGTGTCTGTCCCAAGCGGCTAAGGTTTGTTAAGTGGGTTGTGTAGGCTTTTTCGTGGAGGGTAGTTATGCTTGTGTTCTTTTGAATGAAGCTGGATCCTGTCTTTCTGGTGGGCATTTCCACAACTGCTGATGTGTATTTTGGTGCCTCCATCCTTATGATGATTTAAGGCATCCTCTCTGATAACGGATGGGACTGTTTCTGTCTTGCTCATTGTTTGGCATACGGTGTCGAGCACTGTTGCTTACTGGTCACTCAGTGAATGTGGGTCTTGGCGTTGAGAAAGAAATCTCTGGGAGATTTTCTCCATTTGATATTATGTGAAGCTGTCAGGTCTCCTGTGCACCAGTGTCCTGAACTTGGTTTTCCCTCCTCAGATGCAGAGCTCTGACTCCTGGTTAGAGCACCTAGAGACATTCATCCTCACAGCTCAGAAAAAGTGGGAGAGAAAAGAGGAGGAAACAAAGAATGAGGATAAAATAAATCAAAATAAAGTAAAATCAAATAAAATGAAGTTATTAAAATGAAAAATATGTATTAAGAGAAATTTTTAAAAATTAAAAAGAAAAGCAGTCACACAGAACTCTAGCACAAATGGTTAAAGCTTAGCTCTACAGACAAAATGACTCACAGCGGCATACACCTACACATTCACAAAAAGTGAAAAAGTGGAAAAACTAATATATCTATGCTCACAAAGTCCACCTCCTCAATTTTGGACTGATTCATTGTTCTATTCAGGTGTTCCAGAGATGCGGGGTACTTCACGTTGAATGTGGAGATTTCAGCCACTCTTCGTGCGGGTGCTGGGAGAGATTACTTTTTCGCTTCTTTGCTCGCACAGCTCTGCTTTTAGAGTTGCATTTGTTTCATTCCATAGATTTGGGTGTTCCTATTTACATTTTCAATTTTTCCCAGGTATTTGTGATCCCATCTTAGTTTTCTACAGTGTATTCTTGGTTATGTAACAGCGTTTTGTTTAGCTTCCATGTGTTTGTATTATTTACAGTTTTTTTTCTTTTAATTCCTATCTAGTTTCATAGCACTGTAGGCGGAAATTATACCTGATGCTATTTCAATTTTCTTAGATTTCTAAGGCTTTATGTGTGACCCTACATATGATATATCTTGGAGCGTGTTTCATGAGTACCTGAGGAGAGAGTGTTTTCTGTTGTTTTGCAATAGAATGTTGTATATTTATGAATGAATTCCCTCTTGTTCAACGTGTCATTGAAAGCTTCTGTTTCCTAATTTAGTTTCATTTTGGATGATCTATCCATTGGTGATTGTGGGGTGGTAATGTCCCCTACTCTTATGTTTTTACTGTCAAGTTCCGCTTTATGGCTGTTAGGATATACCTTATGTATTGAAGTGCTCCTCGGTTGGGTTCATAAGTATTTTCATTTCTTAGATCCTCTCCTTGGTTTGATCCCTTGATCAATGTGTAGTGTCCTTGTTTGTTTCTTGAAATAGTCTTTATCTTAAAGTCTATTTCTTCTGATATGAGAATTGTAACTCCAGGTTTCCTTTGATTTCCATGTACATGGAATGTCTCTTGCCATATCCTCAGTTTCAGTCTGTATCTATCCCTAGGTCTAAAATGGGTCTCTTCTAGGCAGCATATATAATGGGCTTGTTGTTGTATCCCTTCAGCCAGTTTATCTGTTGTGGTTGGAGCAGTGAATCCATTTACATGTAAGGTAATTGTCAATATGGATGTTCCTCTTCCCATTTTGTTAATTGTTTTTGGTTTGTTCTAGGAGGTCTTTTCTTTTCTTTGTGATTCCTGCCTAGAGAAGTTCCTTTATCCTTTGGTATAAAGCTGTTGCGTGGTGCTGAATTCTCTTTCCGTTTGTTTTTCTGTAAAGTTTTTAGTTTCTCTTTCCAATCTCTATGAGATTCTTGCTGAAAACAGTAACATTGGTTGTAGGTTTCTTCCTTTCATCTCTTTAAATACGTATACTGCCACTTCCTTCTCTCTTGCAGAATTTCTGCTGAAAGGTCGGCTGTTAACTTACGTGGATTCCCTTGAATGGTAAATGGTGCTTTTCCCATGCTGCTTTTTACATGTTTCCTATACATTTAGATTTTAATAGTTTGATGAATACGTGTCTTGGCGTGTTTCTCCTTGGAATTATCCTGTATGAGACTCTCTGTGCTTCCTGGACTTGATTAACTCTTTCCTTTCCCATACTAGGGAAGTTTTCAACTATAATCTCTTCAAATATATTCTCACGCCTTTTCTCTTTCTCTTCTTCTTCTGAGAGCCATATAATTCGAATGTTGGTGCGTTTAATGTTGTCCCAAGGGTCGCTGAGACTGTCCTCCGTTCCTTTCATTCTTTGTTCTTTATTTTGATCCGCAGTATTTATTTGAACTATTTTATCTTCCAGGCCACTTAACCTTTCTTGTGCCTCAGTTATTGTGCTAGTGATCCATGCTAGAGAATAATTATTTTCATTTATTGTGTTCTTCATCACTCTTTGTTTGCTCTTCAGTTCTTGTCGACCCCTGTGAAACGTTTCCTGTATTTTCTCTCTCCTATTTCCACGATGTTGAATCGTTTTTCCTATCATTATTCTGAATTCTTTTTCGGGTAGACTGCCTATTTCCTCTTTATTTGTTAGGTCTGGTGCGCTTTGACCTTGCTGCTTCATCAGCTGTGTGTTTTTTGGTCTCCTAATTTTGGTTAACTTACCGTGCTTGGGTTTCCTTTTCACAGGCGTTATGCCCGTAGTTATTGTTGTTTTTGGTGTCTGTCCCAAGCGGCTAAGGTTTGTTAAGTGGGTTGTGTAGGCTTTTTCGTGGAGGGTAGTTATGCTTGTGTTCTTTTGAATGAAGCTGGATCCTGTCTTTCTGGTGGGCATTTCCACAACTGCTGATGTGTATTTTGGTGCCTCCATCCTTATGATGATTTAAGGCATACTCTCTGATAACGGATGGGACTGTTTCTGTCTTGCTCATTGTTTGGCATACGGTGTCGAGCACTGTTGCTTAGTGGTCACTCAGTGAATGTGGGTCTTGGCGTTGAGAAAGAAATCTGTGGGAGATTTTCTCCATTTGATATTATGTGAAGCTGTCAGGTCTCCTGTGCACCAGTGTCCTGAACTTGGTTTTCCCTCCTCAGATGCAGAGCTCTGACTCCTGGTTAGAGCACCTAGAGACATTCATCCTCACAGCTCAGAAAAAGTGGGAGAGAAAAGAGGAGGAAACAAAGAATGAGGATAAAATAAATCAAAATAAAGTAAAATCAAATAAAATGAAGTTATTAAAATGAAAAATATGTATTAAGAGAAATTTTTAAAAATTAAAAAGAAAAGCAGTCACACAGAACTCTAGCACAAATGGTTAAAGCTTAGCTCTACAGACAAAATGACTCACAGCGGCATACACCTACACATTCACAAAAAGTGAAAAAGTGGAAAAACTAATATATCTATGCTCACAAAGTCCACCTCCTCAATTTTGGACTGATTCATTGTTCTATTCAGGTGTTCCAGAGATGCGGGGTACTTCACGTTGAATGTGGAGATTTCATCCACTCTTCGTGCGGGTGCTGGGAGAGATTACTTTTTCGCTTCTTTGCTCGCACAGCTCTGCTTTTAGAGTTGCATTTGTTTCATTCCATAGATTTGGGTGTTCCTATTTACATTTTCAATTTTTCCCAGGTATTTGTGATCCTATCTTAGTTTTCTACAGTGTATTCTTGGTTATGTAACAGCGTTTTGTTTAGCTTCCATGTGTTTGTATTATTTACAGTTTTTTTTCTTTTAATTCCTATCTAGTTTCATAGCACTGTAGGCGGAAATTATACCTGATGCTATTTCAATTTTCTTAGATTTCTAAGGCTTTATGTGTGACCCTACATATGATATATCTTGGAGCGTGTTTCATGAGTACCTGAGGAGAGAGTGTTTTCTGTTGTTTTGCAATAGAATGTTGTATATTCATGAATGAATTCCCTCTTGTTCAACGTGTCATTGAAAGCTTCTGTTTCCTAATTTAGTTTCATTTTGGATGATCTATCCATTGGTGATTGTGGGGTGGTAATGTCCCCTACTCTTATGGTTTTACTGTCAAGTTCCGCTTTATGGCTGTTAGGATATACCTTATGTATTGAAGTGCTCCTCGGTTGGGTTCATAAGTATTTGCATTTCTTAGATCCTCTCCTTGCTTTGATCCCTTGATCAGTGTGTAGTGTCCTTGTTTGTTTCTTGAAATAGTCTTTATCTTAAAGTCTATTTCTTCTGATATGAGAATTGTAACTCCAGGTTTCCTTTGATTTCCATGTGCATGGAATGTCTCTTGCCATATCCTCAGTTTCAGTCTGTATCTATCCCTAGGTCTAAAATGGGTCTCTTCTAGGCAGCATATATAATGGGCTTGTTGTTGTATCCCTTCAGCCAGTTTATCTGTTGTGGTTGGAGCAATGAATCCATTTACATGTAAGGTAATTGTCAATATGGATGTTCCTCTTCCCGTTTTGTTAATTGTTTTTGGTTTGTTCTAGGAGGTCTTTTCTTTTCTTTGTGATTCCTGCCTAGAGAAGTTCCTTTATCCTTTGGTATAAAGCTGTTGCGTGGTGCTGAATTCTCTTTCCGTTTGTTTTTCTGTAAAGTTTTTAGTTTCTCTGTCCAATCTCAATGAGATTCTTGCTGAAAACTATAACATTGGTTGTAGGTTTTTTTCCTTTCATCTCTTTAAATACGTATACTGCCACTTCCTTCTCTCTTGCAGAATTTCTGCTGAAAGGTCGGCTGTTAACTTTCGTGGATTCCCTTGAATGGTAAATGGTGCTTTTCCCATGCTGCTTTTTACATGTTTCCTATACATTTAGATTTTAATAGTTTGATGAATACGTGTCTTGGCGTGTTTCTCCTTGGAATTATCCTGTATGAGACTCTCTGTGCTTCCTGGACTTGATTAACTCTTTCCTTTCCCATACTAGGGAAGTTTTCAACTATAATCTCTTCAAATATATTCTCACGCCTTTTCTCTTTCTCTTCTTCTTCTGAGAGCCATATAATTCGAATGTTGGTGCATTTAATGTTGTCCCAAGGGTCGCTGAGACTGTCCTCCGTTCCTTTCATTCTTTGTTCTTTATTTTGATCCGCAGTATTTATTTGAACTATTTTATCTTCCAGGCCACTTAACCTTTCTTGTGCCTCAGTTATTGTGCTAGTGATCCATGCTGGAGAATAATTATTTTCATTTATTGTGTTCTTCATCACTCTTTGTTTGCTCTTCAGTTCTTGTCGACCCTTGTGAAACGTTTCCTGTATTTTCTCTCTCCTATTTCCACGATGTTGAATCGTTTTTCCTATCATTATTCTGAATTCTTTTTCGGGTAGACTGCCTATTTCCTCTTTATTTGTTAGGTCTGGTGCGCTTTGACCTTGCTGCTTCGTCAGCTGTGTGTTTTTTGGTCTCCTAATTTTGGTTAACTTACCGTGCTTGGGTTTCCTTTTCACAGGTGTCATGCCCGTAGTTATTGTTGTTTTTGGTGTCTGTCCCAAGCGGCTAAGGTTTGTTAAGTGGGTTGTGTAGGCTTCTTCGTGGAGGGTAGTTATGCTTGTGTTCTTTTGAAAGAGGCTGGATCCTGTCTTTCTGGTGGGCATTTCCACAACTGCTGATGTGTATTTTGGTGCCTCCATCCTTATGATGATTTAAGGCATCCTCTCTGATAACGGATGGGACTGTTTCTGTCTTGCTCATTGTTTGGCATACGGTGTCGAGCACTGTTGCTTACTGGTCACTCAGTGAATGTGGGTCTTGGCGTTGAGAAAGAAATCTGTGGGAGATTTTCTCCATTTGATATTATGTGAAGCTCTCAGGTCTCCTGTGCACCAGTGTCCTGAACTTGGTTTTCCCTCCTCAGATGCAGAGCTCTGACTCCTGGTTAGAGCACCTAGAGACATTCATCCTCACAGCTCAGAAAAAGTGGGAGAGAAAAGAGGAGGAAACAAAGAATGAGGATAAAATAAATCAAAATAAAGTAAAATCAAATAAAATGAAGTTATTAAAATGAAAAATATGTATTAAGAGAAATTTTTAAAAATTAAAAAGAAAAGCAGTCACACAGAACTCTAGCACAAATGGTTAAAGCTTAGCTCTACAGACAAAATGACTCACAGCGGCATACACCTACACATTCACAAAAAGTGAAAAAGTGGAAAAACTAATATATCTATGCTCACAAAGTCCACCTCCTCAATTTTGGACTGATTCATTGTTCTATTCAGGTGTTCCAGAGATGCGGGGTACTTCACGTTGAATGTGGAGATTTCATCCACTCTTCGTGCGGGTGCTGGGAGAGATTACTTTTTCGCTTCTTTGCTCGCACAGCTCTGCTTTTAGAGTTGCATTTGTTTCATTCCATAGATTTGGGTGTTCCTATTTACATTTTCAATTTTTCCCAGGTATTTGTGATCCCATCTTAGTTTTCTACAGTGTATTCTTGGTTATGTAACAGCGTTTTGTTTAGCTTCCATGTGTTTGTATTATTTACAGTTTTTTTTCTTTTAATTCCTATCTAGTTTCATAGCACTGTAGGCGGAAATTATACCTGATGCTATTTCAATTTTCTTAGATTTCTAAGGCTTTATGTGTGACCCTACATATGATATATCTTGGAGCGTGTTTCATGAGTACCTGAGGAGAGAGTGTTTTCTGTTGTTTTGCAATAGAATGTTGTATATTCATGAATGAATTCCCTCTTGTTCAACGTGTCATTGAAAGCTTCTGTTTCCTAATTTAGTTTCATTTTGGATGATCTATCCATTGGTGATTGTGGGGTGGTAATGTCCCCTACTCTTATGGTTTTACTGTCAAGTTCCGCTTTATGGCTGTTAGGATATACCTTATGTATTGAAGTGCTCCTCGGTTGGGTTCATAAGTATTTGCATTTCTTAGATCCTCTCCTTGGTTTGATCCCTTGATCAGTGTGTAGTGTCCTTGTTTGTTTCTTGAAATAGTCTTTATCTTAAAGTCTATTTCTTCTGATATGAGAATTGTAACTCCAGGTTTCCTTTGATTTCCATGTGCATGGAATGTCTCTTGCCATATCCTCAGTTTCAGTCTGTATCTATCCCTAGGTCTAAAATGGGTCTCTTCTAGGCAGCATATATAATGGGCTTGTTGTTGTATCCCTTCAGCCAGTTTATCTGTTGTGGTTGGAGCAATGAATCCATTTACATGTAAGGTAATTGTCAATATGGATGTTCCTCTTCCCGTTTTGTTAATTGTTTTTGGTTTGTTCTAGGAGGTCTTTTCTTTTCTTTGTGATTCCTGCCTAGAGAAGTTCCTTTATCCTTTGGTATAAAGCTGTTGCGTGGTGCTGAATTCTCTTTCCGTTTGTTTTTCTGTAAAGTTTTTAGTTTCTCTGTCCAATCTCAATGAGATTCTTGCTGAAAACTGTAACATTGGTTGTAGGTTTTTTTCCTTTCATCTCTTTAAATACGTATACTGCCACTTCCTTCTCTCTTGCAGAATTTCTGCTGAAAGGTCGGCTGTTAACTTTCGTGGATTCCCTTGAATGGTAAATGGTGCTTTTCCCATGCTGCTTTTTACATGTTTCCTATACATTTAGATTTTAATAGTTTGATGAATACGTGTCTTGGCGTGTTTCTCCTTGGAATTATCCTGTATGAGACTCTCTGTGCTTCCTGGACTTGATTAACTCTTTCCTTTCCCATA
Organism: Balaenoptera physalus; assembly: GCF_965194825.1. NCBI lineage: Eukaryota > Metazoa > Chordata > Mammalia > Artiodactyla > Balaenopteridae > Balaenoptera > Balaenoptera physalus. The sequence goes on from NC_138904.1 coordinate 22,049,025, forward strand.
CTAGGGAAGTTTTCAACTATAATCTCTTCAAATATATTCTCACGCCTTTTCTCTTTCTCTTCTTCTTCTGAGAGCCATATAATTCGAATGTTGGTGCATTTAATGTTGTCCCAAGGGTCGCTGAGACTGTCCTCCGTTCCTTTCATTCTTTGTTCTTTATTTTGATCCGCAGTATTTATTTGAACTATTTTATCTTCCAGGCCACTTAACCTTTCTTGTGCCTCAGTTATTGTGCTAGTGATCCATGCTAGAGAATAATTATTTTCATTTATTGTGTTCTTCATCACTCTTTGTTTGCTCTTCAGTTCTTGTCGACCCTTGTGAAACGTTTCCTGTATTTTCTCTCTCCTATTTCCACGATGTTGAATCGTTTTTCCTATCATTATTCTGAATTCTTTTTCGGGTAGACTGCCTATTTCCTCTTTATTTGTTAGGTCTGGTGCGCTTTGACCTTGCTGCTTCGTCAGCTGTGTGTTTTTTGGTCTCCTAATTTTGGTTAACTTACCGTGCTTGGGTTTCCTTTTCACAGGTGTCATGCCCGTAGTTATTGTTGTTTTTGGTGTCTGTCCCAAGCGGCTAAGGTTTGTTAAGTGGGTTGTGTAGGCTTCTTCGTGGAGGGTAGTTATGCTTGTGTTCTTTTGAAAGAGGCTGGATCCTGTCTTTCTGGTGGGCATTTCCACAACTGCTGATGTGTATTTTGGTGCCTCCATCCTTATGATGATTTAAGGCATCCTCTCTGATAACGGATGGGACTGTTTCTGTCTTGCTCATTGTTTGGCATACGGTGTCGAGCACTGTTGCTTACTGGTCACTGAGTGAATGTGGGTCTTGGCGTTGAGAAAGAAATCTCTGGGAGATTTTCTCCATTTGATATTATGTGAAGCTGTCAGGTCTCCTGTGCACCAGTGTCCTGAACTTGGTTTTCCCTCCTCAGATGCAGAGCTCTGACTCCTGGTTAGAGCACCTAGAGACATTCATCCTCACAGCTCAGAAAAAGTGGGAGAGAAAAGAGGAGGAAACAAAGAATGAGGATAAAATAAATCAAAATAAAGTAAAATCAAATAAAATGAAGTTATTAAAATGAAAAATATGTATTAAGAGAAAATTTTAAAAATTAAAAAGAAAAGCAGTCACACAGAACTCTAGCACAAATGGTTAAAGCTTAGCTCTACAGACAAAATGACTCACAGCGACATACACCTACACATTCACAAAAAGTGAAAAAGTGGAAAAACTAATATATCTATGCTCACAAAGTCCACCTCCTCAATTTTGGACTGATTCATTGTTCTATTCAGGTGTTCCAGAGATGCGGGGTACTTCACGTTGAATGTGGAGATTTCATCCACTCTTCGTGCGGGTGCTGGGAGAGATTACTTTTTCGCTTCTTTGCCCGCACAGCTCTGCTTTTAGAGTTGCATTTGTTTCATTCCATAGATTTGGGTGTTCCTATTTACATTTTCAATTTTTCCCAGGTATTTGTGATCCCATCTTAGTTTTCTACAGTGTATTCTTGGTTATGTAACAGCGTTTTGTTTAGCTTCCATGTGTTTGTATTATTTACAGTTTTTTTCTTTTAATTCCTATCTAGTTTCATAGCACTGTAGGCGGAAATTATACCTGATGCTATTTCAATTTTCTTAGATTTCTAAGGCTTTATGTGTGACCCTACATATGATATATCTTGGAGCGTGTTTCATGAGTACCTGAGGAGAGAGTGTTTTCTGTTGTTTTGCAATAGAATGTTGTATATTTATGAATGAATTCCCTCTTGTTCAACGTGTCATTGAAAGCTTCTGTTTCCTAATTTAGTTTCATTTTGGATGATCTATCCATTGGTGATTGTGGGGTGGTAATGTCCCCTACTCTTATGTTTTTACTGTCAAGTTCCGCTTTATGGCTGTTAGGATATACCTTATGTATTGAAGTGCTCCTCGGTTGGGTTCATAAGTATTTGCATTTCTTAGATCCTCTCCTTGCTTTGATCCCTTGATCAGTGTGTAGTGTCCTTGTTTGTTTCTTGAAATAGTCTTTATCTTAAAGTCTATTTCTTCTGATATGAGAATTGTAACTCCAGGTTTCCTTTGATTTCCATGTACATGGAATGTCTCTTGCCATATCCTCAGTTTCAGTCTGTATCTATCCCTAGGTCTAAAATGGGTCTCTTCTAGGCAGCATATATAATGGGCTTGTTGTTGTATCCCTTCAGCCAGTTTATCTGTTGTGGTTGGAGCAGTGAATCCATTTACATGTAAGGTAATTGTCAATATGGATGTTCCTCTTCCCATTTTGTTAATTGTTTTTGGTTTGTTCTAGGAGGTCTTTTCTTTTCTTTGTGATTCCTGCCTAGAGAAGTTCCTTTATCCTTTGGTATAAAGCTGTTGCGTGGTGCTGAATTCTCTTTCCGTTTGTTTTTCTGTAAAGTTTTTAGTTTCTCTTTCCAATCTCTATGAGATTCTTGCTGAAAACAGTAACATTGGTTGTAGGTTTCTTCCTTTCATCTCTTTAAATACGTATACTGCCACTTCCTTCTCTCTTGCAGAATTTCTGCTGAAAGGTCGGCTGTTAACTTACGTGGATTCCCTTGAATGGTAAATGGTGCTTTTCCCATGCTGCTTTTTACATGTTTCCTATACATTTAGATTTTAATAGTTTGATGAATACGTGTCTTGGCGTGTTTCTCCTTGGAATTATCCTGTATGAGACTCTCTGTGCTTCCTGGACTTGATTAACTCTTTCCTTTCCCATACTAGGGAAGTTTTCAACTATAATCTCTTCAAATATATTCTCACGCCTTTTCTCTTTCTCTTCTTCTTCTGAGAGCCATATAATTCGAATGTTGGTGCGTTTAATGTTGTCCCAAGGGTCGCTGAGACTGTCCTCCGTTCCTTTCATTCTTTGTTCTTTATTTTGATCCGCAGTATTTATTTGAACTATTTTATCTTCCAGGCCACTTAACCTTTCTTGTGCCTCAGTTATTGTGCTAGTGATCCATGCTAGAGAATAATTATTTTCATTTATTGTGTTCTTCATCACTCTTTGTTTGCTCTTCAGTTCTTGTCGACCCCTGTGAAACGTTTCCTGTATTTTCTCTCTCCTATTTCCACGATGTTGAATCGTTTTTCCTATCATTATTCTGAATTCTTTTTCGGGTAGACTGCCTATTTCCTCTTTATTTGTTAGGTCTGGTGCGCTTTGACCTTGCTGCTTCGTCAGCTGTGTGTTTTTTGGTCTCCTAATTTTGGTTAACTTACCGTGCTTGGGTTTCCTTTTCACAGGCGTCATGCCCGTAGTTATTGTTGTTTTTGGTGTCTGTCCCAAGTGGCTAAGGTTTGTTAAGTGGGTTGTGTAGGCTTTTTCGTGGAGGGTAGTTATGCTTGTGTTCTTTTGAATGAAGCTGGATCCTGTCTTTCTGGTGGGCATTTCCACAACTGCTGATGTGTATTTTGGTGCCTCCATCCTTATGATGATTTAAGGCATCCTCTCTGATAACGGATGGGACTGTTTCTGTCTTGCTCATTGTTTGGCATACGGTGTCGAGCACTGTTGCTTACTGGTCACTGAGTGAATGTGGGTCTTGGCGTTGAGAAAGAAATCTGTGGGAGATTTTCTCCATTTGATATTATGTGAAGCTGTCAGGTCTCCTGTGCCCCAGTGTCCTGAACTTGGTTTTCCCTCCTCAGATGCAGAGCTCTGACTCCTGGTTAGAGCACCTAGAGACATTCATCCTCACAGCTCAGAAAAAGTGGGAGAGAAAAGAGGAGGAAACAAAGAATGAGGATAAAATAAATCAAAATAAAGTAAAATCAAATAAAATGAAGTTATTAAAATGAAAAATATGTATTAAGAGAAAATTTTAAAAATTAAAAAGAAAAGCAGTCACACAGAACTCTAGCACAAATGGTTAAAGCTTAGCTCTACAGACAAAATGACTCACAGCAACATACACGTACACATTCACAAAAAGTGAAAAAGTGGAAAAACTAATATATCTATGCTCACAAAGTCCACCTCCTCAATTTTGGACTGATTCATTGTTCTATTCAGGTGTTCCAGAGATGCGGGGTACTTCACGTTGAATGTGGAGATTTCATCCACTCTTCGTGCGGGTGCTGGGAGAGATTACCTTTTCGCTTCTTTGCTCGCACAGCTCTGCTTTTAGAGTTGCATTTGTTTCATTCCATAGATTTGGGTGTTCCTATTTACATTTTCAATTTTTCCCAGGTATTTGTGATCCCATCTTAGTTTTCTACAGTGTATTCTTGGTTATGTAACAGCGTTTTGTTTAGCTTCCATGTGTTTGTATTATTTACAGTTTTTTTCTTTTAATTCCTATCTAGTTTCATAGCACTGTAGGCGGAAATTATACCTGATGCTATTTCAATTTTCTTAGATTTCTAAGGCTTTATGTGTGACCCTACATATGATATATCTTGGAGAGTGTTTCATGAGTACCTGATGAGAAAGTGTTTTCTGTTGTTTTGCAATAGAATGTTGTATACATATGAATGAATTCCCTCTTGTTCAACGCGTCATTGAAAGCTTATGTTTCCTGATTTAGTTTCATTTTGGATGATCTATCCATTGGTGATTGTGGGGTGGTAATGTCCCCTACTCTTATGGTTTCACTGTCAAGTTCCGCTTTATGGCTGTTAGGATATACCTTATGTATTGAAGTGCTCCTCGGTTGGGTTGATAAGTATTTGCATTTCTTATATCCTCTCCTTGGTTTGATCCCTTGATCAGTGTGTAGGGTCCTTGTTTGTTTCTTGAAATAGTCTTTATCTTAAAGTCTATTTCTTCTGATATGAGAATTGTAACTCCAGGTTTCCTTTGATTTCCATTTGCATAGAATGTCTCTTGCCATCTCCTCACTTTCAGTCTGTATGTCTCCCTAGGTCTATAGTGGATCTCTTCTAGGCAGCATATATAATGGGCTTGTTGTTGTATCCCTTCAGCCAGTTTATCTGTTGTGGTTGGAGCAATGAATCCATTTACATGTAAGGTAATTATCAATATGGATGTTCCTCTTACCGTTTTGTTAATTGTTTTTGCTTTGTTCTAGGAGGTCTTTCTTTTCCTTGTGATTCCTGCCTAGAGAAGTTCCTTTATCCTTTGTTATAAAGCTGTTGTTGGTGCTGAATTCTTTTTCCGTTTGTTTTTCTGTAAAGTTTTTAGTTTCTCCGTCCAATCTCAATGAGATTCTTGCTGAAAACAGTAACATCGGTTGTAGCTTTCTTCCTTTCATCTCTTTAAATACGTATACTGCCACTCCTTTCTCTCTGGCAGAATTTCTGCTGTAAGGTCAGCTGTTAATTTACGTGGATTCCCTTGAATGGTATATGGTGCTTTTCCCATGTTGCTTTTTACATGTTTCCTATGCATTTAGTTTTTAATAGTTTGATGAATACGTGTCTTGGCGTGTTTCTCCTTGGATTTATCCTGTATGGGACTCTCTGTGCTTCCTGGACTTGATTGACCCTTTCCGTTCCCTTACTATTGAAGTTGTCAACTATAATCTCTTCAAATATATTCTCACGCCTTTTCTATTTCTCTTCTTCTTCTGAGACCCATATAATTCGAATGTGGTTGCGTTTAATGTTGTCGCAAGGGTCGCTAAGACTTTCCACCATTCCTTTCTTTCTTCTTTCTTATTTTGTCCCGCCGTATTTATTTGAACTATTTTATTTTCCAGGCCACATAACTGTTCTTCTGCCTCACTTATTGTGCTAGTGATCCATGCTAGAGAATAATTATTTTCATTTATTTTGGTCTTCATCATTGTTTGTTTGCTCTTCAGTTCTTGTCGACCCTTGTGAAACGTTTCTTGTATTTTCTCTCTCCTATTTCCACAATGTTGAATCGTCTTTCCTATCATTATTCTGAATTCTTTTTCGGGTGGACTGCCTATTTCCTCTTCATTTGTTAGGTCTGGTGCGTTTTGACCTTGCTGCTTTGTCTGCTGTGTGTTTTTTGGTCTCCTCATTTTGCTTAACTTACTGTGCTTGGGTTTCCTTTTCACAGGCGGCATGCCCGTAGTTATTGCTGTCTTTGGTGTCTGTCCCCAGCGGTTAAGGTTTGTTCAGTGGGTTCTGTATGCTTCTTGGTTGAGGGGAGCTGTGCTTGTGTTCTGGAAGATGAGGCTGGATCTTTTATTTCTGGTGGGCAAGTCCACGTCTGGTGGTGTGTATTTTGGTGTCTCCGTCCTTATTATGATTTAAGGCATCCTGTCTGATAAAGGATGGGGCTGTGTTTCTGTCTTGCTCATTGTTTGTCATACGGTGTCCAGCACTGTAGACTGCTGGTCACTGAGTGATTGTGGGTCTTGTCGTTAAGAAAGAAATCTCTGGGAGTTTATCTCCCTTTGATATTATGTGGAGCTGTCAGGTCTCCTGTGCACCAGTGTCTTGAAGTTGTCTCTCCCACCTCAGATGCACCACACTGACTCCTGGCCGGACCACCAAGAGACATGCATCGTCACGGCTCAGAAAAAGTGGGAGAGGAAAGAGAAGGAAACAAAGAATGCAGATAAAATAAAACAAAATAAAGTAAAATAAAATAAAATGAAGTTATTAAAATAAAAAGTATGTATCAAGAGAAAGTTTTAAAAACTAAAAACACATAACAGACGGACAGAACTCTACACAAATGGTTAAAGCTAAGCTATACAGACAAAATCCCAAACAGCAGCATACACCTCCACAGTCACAAAAAGTGAAAAACTGGAAAGAATAATATGTCTTTGCTCACAAAGTCCACCTCGTCAATTTTGGTCTGATTCATTGTGTATTCAGGTGTTCCACACATGCGCGGTACTTCACGTTGAGTGTGCAGATTTCATCCACTCTTCCTGCGGCTGCTGGGAGAGATTTCCCTTTGGCTTTTTTTTTCACACAGCTCTCCTTTTACAGTTGCATTTGCTTCATACCATAGTTTTGGGTGGTCTTATTTTCATTGTCACTTTTTGCCAGGTATTTTTGATCCCATCTTGGTTTTCTGCAGTGAAATCTTGGTTATGTAACAGCGTTTTCTTTACCTTCCCCGTGTTTGTATCATTTACAGTTTTTTTTTCCTTTTAATGGCTAACTAGTTTCATAGCACTGTGGGTGGAAAGTATACCTGATACTGTTTCAATTTTCTTAACTTTCTAAGGCTTTATTTGTGGTCCTACATGAAATATACCTTGGAGAATGTGCCATGAGCACCTGAGGAAAAAGTGTTTTCTGTTGTTTTGCAATAGAATGTTGTATACATATGAATGAAGTCCCTCCTGTTCAATGTGTCATTTAAAACTTATGTTTCCTGATTTTTTTTCATTTTGGATGATCTGTCCATTGGTGGAAGTTGTGTGGTAATGTCCCCTACTCTTTTGGTGGTAGTGTCAAGTTCCCCTTTATGGCTGTTAGGATACATGTTATGTATTGAAGTGCTCCTCGGTTGGGTTCATAAGTATTCGCATTTGTCATATCCTCTCCTTGGTTTGATCCCTTGATCAGTATGTAGTGTCCTTGTTTGTTTCTTGTAATAGTCTTTATCTTAAAGTCTATTTCGCCTGATATGAGAAGTGTAACTCCAGGTTTCCTTTGATTTCCATTTGCATGGAATGTCTCTTGCCATCTCCTCACTTTCAGTCTGTATGTCTCCCTAGGTCTAAAGTGGGTCTCTTTTAGGCAGCACATATAATGGTCTTGATGTTGTATCCCTTCAGGGAGTCTATCACTTGTAGTTGGAGCAATGTATCCATTTACATGTAACGTTATTATTAATATGGATGTACCTCTTACCGTTTTGTTAATTGTTTTTGGTTTGTTCTAGGAGGTCTTTTCTTTTCTTTGTGATTCCTGCCTAGAGAAGTTCCTTTATCCTTTGTTATAAAGCTGTTGCATGGTGCTGAATTCTCTTACCGTGTGTTTTTCTGTAAAGTTTTTCGTTTCTCCGTCCAATCTCAGTGAGATTCTTGCTGAGAACAGTAACATCGGTTGTAGGTTTTTTTCCTTTCATCTCTTTAAATACGTATACTGCCACTCCCTTCTCTCTGGCAGAATTTCTGCTGAAAGGTCAGCTGTTAACTTACGTGGATTCCCTTGTATGGTATATGCTGCTTTTCCCATGCTGCTTTTTACATGCTTTCTATGTATTTAGTTTCTAATAGTTTGATGAATACGTGTCTTGGTGTGTTTCTCCTTGGATTTATCCTGTATGGGACTCTCTGTGCTTCCTGGGCTTGGCTTAATCTTTCGTTTCCCTTACTAGGGAAGTTTTCAACTATAATCTCTTCAAGTATATTCTGAAGCCTTTTCTATTTCTCTTCTTCTTCTGAGACCCATATAATTCGAATGTTCGTGCATTTAATGTTGTTCCAAGGGTCGCTATGACTGTCCTCGTTCCTTTCTTTCTTTGTTCTTTATTTTGATCCGCAGTATTTATTTGAACTATTTTATCTTCCAGGTCACTTAACCGTTCTTCTGCCTCATTTATTGTGCTAGTGATCCATGCTAGAGAATAATTATTTTCATTTATTGTGTTCTTCATCATTGTTTGTTTGCTCTTCAGTTCTTGTCGACCCTTGTGAAACGTTTCTTGTATTTTCTCTCTCCTATTTCTACGATGTTGAATCGTCTTTCCTATCATGATTCTGAATTCTTTTTCGGGTAGACTGCCTATTTCCTCTTCCTTTGTTAGGTCTGGTGCGTTTTGACCTTGCTGCTTCGTCTGCTGTGTGTTTTTTGGTCTCCTAATTTTGGTTAACTTACTGTGCTTGGGGTTCCTTTTCACAGGTGTCATGCCCGTAGTTATTGTTGTTTTTGGTGTCTGCCTCAGCGGCTAAGGTTTGTTCAGTGGCTTCTGTATGCTTCTTGGTTGAGGGGAGTTGTGCTTGTGTTCTGGAAGATGAGGCTGGATCTTTTCTTTCTGGTGGGCACTTCCACGTCTGGTGGTGTGTATTTTGGTGTCTCTGTCCTTATTAGGATTTAAGGCATTCTCTCTGATAACGGATGGGGCTGTGTCTGTCTTGCTCATTGTTTGGCATACGGTGTCCAGCACTGTAGCTTGCTGGTCACTGAGTGAATGTGGGTCTTGGCCTTGAGAAGGATATTTCTGGGAGATTTTCTCCATTTGATATTATGTGGAGCTGTCAGGTCTCCTGTGGACCAGTGTCCTGAAGTCGGTTTTCCCACCTCAGATGGAGAGGACTGACTCCTGGTTAGAGCACCTAGAGACTTTGATCCTCACAACTCAGAATAAGTGGGAGAAAAAAGAGAAGGAAACAAAGAATGAGGATAAAATAAAACAAAATAAAGTAAAATCAAATAAAATGAAGTTATTAAAATAAAAAAAAATTTATTACCAGAAAATTTTAAAAAGTTAAAAAAAAAACAGCCACACAGAACTCTAGCACAAATGGTTAAAGCTTAGCTATAGAGACAAAATGACTCACAGTAGCATTCACCTACACACTCACAAAAAGTGAAAAAGTGGAAAAACTAATATATCTATGCTCACAAAGTCCACCTTCTCAATATTGGACTGATTCATTGTTCTATTCAGGTGTTCCAGAGATGCGGGGTACTTGACGTTGAATGTGGAGATTTCATCCACTCTTTGTGCCGGTGTTGGGAGAGATTAGCTTTGCGCTTCTTTGCTCGCACAGCTCTGCTTTTAGAGTTGCATTTGTTTCATTGCAGAGATTTGGGTGTTCCTATTTTCATTTTCAATTTTTCCCAGGTATTTGTGACCCCATCTTGGTTTTCTGCAGTGTATTCTTGGTTATGTAACAGCGTTTTGTTTAGCTTCCATGTGTTTGTATTATGTACAGTTTTTTTTTTCTTTTAATTCCTATCTAGTTTCATAGCACTGTAGGTGGAAATTATACCTGATGCTATTTCAATTTTCTTAGTTTTCTAAGGCTTTATTTGTGACCCTATATATGATATATCTTGGAGAGTGTTTCATGAGTACCTGAGGAGAAAGTGTTTTCTGTTGTTTTGCAATAGAATGTTGTATACATATGAATGAATTCCCTCTTGTTCAACGCGTCATTGAAAGCTTATGTTTCCTGATTTAGTTTCATTTTGGATGATCTATCCATTGGTGATTGTGGGGTGGTAATGTCCCCTACTCTTATGGTTTCACTGTCAAGTTCCGCTTTATGGCTGTTAGGATATACCTTATGTATTGAAGTGCTCCTCAGTTGGGTTGATAAGTATTTGCATTTCTTATATCCTCTCCTTGGTTTGATCCCTTGATCAGTGTGTAGGGTCCTTGTTTGTTTCTTGAAATAGTCTTTATCTTAAAGTCTATTTCTTCTGATATGAGAATTGTAACTCCAGGTTTCCTTTGATTTCCATGTGCATAGAATGTCTCTTGCCATCTCCTCACTTTCAGTCTGTATGTCTCCCTAGGTCTATAGTGGATCTCTTCTAGGCAGCATATATAATGGGCTTGTTGTTGTATCCCTTCAGCCAGTTTATCTGTTGTGGTTGGAGCAATGAATCCATTTACATTTAAGGTAATTATCAATATGGATGTTCCTCTTACCGTTTTGTTAATTGTTTTTGCTTTGTTCTAGGAGGTCTTTCTTTTCCTTGTGATTCCTGCCTAGAGAAGTTCCTTTATCCTTTGTTATAAAGCTGTTGTTGGTGCTGAATTCTTTTTCCGTTTGTTTTTCTGTAAAGTTTTTAGTTTCTCCGTCCAATTTTAATGAGATTCTTGCTGAAAACAGTAACATCGGTTGTAACTTTCTTCCTTTCATCTCTTTAAATACGTATACTGCCACTCCTTTCTCTCTGGCAGAATTTCTGCTGTAAGGTCAGCTGTTAATTTACGTGGATTCCCTTGAATGGTATATGGTGCTTTTCCCATGTTGCTTTTTACATGTTTCCTATGCATTTAGTTTTTAATAGTTTGATGAATACGTGTCTTGGCGTGTTTCTCCTTGGATTTATCCTGTATGGGACTCTCTGTGCTTCCTGGACTTGATTGACCCTTTCCGTTCCCTTACTAGGGAAGTTGTCAACTATAATCTCTTCAAATATATTCTCACGCCTTTTCTATTTCTCTTCTTCTTCTGAGACCCATATAATTCGAATGTGGTTGCGTTTAATGTTGTCGCAAGGGTCGCTAAGACTGTCCACCATTCCTTTCTTTCTTCTTTCTTATTTTGTCCCGCCGTATTTATTTGAACTATTTTATTTTCCAGGCCACATAACCGTTCTTCTGCCTCACTTATTGTGCTAGTGATCCATGCTAGAGAATAATTATTTTCATTTATTTTGGTCTTCATCATTGTTTGTTTGCTCTTCAGTTCTTGTCGACCCTTGTGAAACGTTTCTTGTATTTTCTCTCTCCTATTTCCACGATGTTTAATCGTCTTTCCTATCATTATTCTGAATTCTTTTTCGGGTAGACTGCCTATTTCCTCTTCCTTTGTTAGGTCAGGTGCGTTTTGACTTTGCTGCTTCGTCTGCTGTGTGTTTTTTGGTCTCCTCATTTTGCTTAACTTACTGTGCTTGGGTTTCCTTTTCACAGGCGGCATGCCCGTAGTTATTGCTGTCTTTGGTGTCTGTCCCCAGCGGTTAAGGTTTGTTCAGTGGGTTCTGTATGCTTCTTGGTTGAGGGGAGCTGTGCTTGTGTTCTGGAAGATGAGGCTGGATCTTTTATTTCTGGTGGGCAAGTCCACGTCTGGTGGTGTGTATTTTGGTGTCTCCGTCCTTATTATGATTTAAGGCATCCTGTCTGATAAAGGATGGGGCTGTGTTTCTGTCTTGCTCATTGTTTGTCATACGGTGTCCAGCACTGTAGACTGCTGGTCACTGAGTGATTGTGGGTCTTGTCGTTAAGAAAGAAATCTCTGGGAGTTTATCTCCCTTTGATATTATGTGGAGCTGTCAGGTCTCCTGTGCACCAGTGTCTTGAAGTTGTCTCTCCCACCTCAGATGCACCACACTGACTCCTGGCCGGACCACCAAGAGACATGCATCGTCACGGCTCAGAAAAAGTGGGAGAGGAAAGAGAAGGAAACAAAGAATGCAGATAAAATAAAACAAAATAAAGTAAAATAAAATAAAATGAAGTTATTAAAATAAAAAGTATGTATCAAGAGAAAGTTTTAAAAACTAAAAACACATAACAGACGGACAGAACTCTACACAAATGGTTAAAGCTAAGCTATACAGACAAAATCCCAAACAGCAGCATACACCTCCACAGTCACAAAAAGTGAAAAACTGGAAAGAATAATATGTCTTTGCTCACAAAGTCCACCTCGTCAATTTTGGTCTGATTCATTGTGTATTCAGGTGTTCCACAGATGCGCGGTGCTTCACGTTGAGTGTGCAGATTTCATCCACTCTTCCTGCGGCTGCTGGGAGAGATTTCCCTTTGGCTTTTTTTTTCACACAGCTCTCCTTTTACAGTTGCATTTGCTTCATACCATAGTTTTGGGTGGTCTTATTTTCATTGTCACTTTTTCCCAGGTATTTTTGATCCCATCTTGGTTTTCTGCAGTGAAATCTTGGTTATGTAACAGCGTTTTCTTTAGCTTCCCCGTGTTTGTATCATTTACATTTTTTTTTGCTTTTAATGGCTAACTAGTTTCATAGCACTGTGGGTGGAAAGTATACCTGATACTGTTTCAATTTTCTTAACTTTCTAAGGCTTTATTTGTGGTCCTACATGAAATATACCTTGGAGAATGTGCCATGAGCACCTGAGGAAAAAGTGTTTTCTGTTGTTTTGCAATAGAATGTTGTATACATATGAATGAAGTCCCTCCTGTTCAATGTGTCATTTATCACTTATGTTTCCTGATTTTTTTTCATTTTGGATGATCTGTCCATTGGTGGAAGTTGTGTGGTAATGTCCCCTACTCTTTTGGTGGTAGTGTCAAGTTCCTCTTTATGGCAGTTAGGATACATGTTATGTATTGAAGTGCTCCTCGGTTGGGTTCATAAGTATTCGCATTTGTCATATCCTCTCCTTGGTTTGATCCCTTGATCAGTATGTAGTGTCCTTGTTTGTTTCTTGTAATAGTCTTTATCTTAAAGTCTATTTCGCCTGATATGAGAATTGTAACTCCAGGTTTCCTTTGATTTCCATTTGCATGGAATGTCTCTTGCCATCTCCTCACTTTCAGTCTGTATGTCTCCCTAGGTCTAAAGTGGGTCTCTTTTAGGCAGCACATATAATGGTCTTGATGTTGTATCCCTTCAGGGAGTCTATCACTTGTAGTTGGAGCAATGTATCCATTTACATGTAACGTTATTATTAATATGGATGTACCTCTTACCGTTTTGTTAATTGTTTTTGGTTTGTTCTAGGAGGTCTTTTCTTTTCTTTGTGATTCCTGCCTAGAGAAGTTCCTTTATCCTTTTTTATAAAGCTGTTGCATGGTGCTGAATTCTCTTACCGTGTGTTTTTCTGTAAAGTTTTTCGTTTCTCCGTCCAATCTCAGTGAGATTCTTGCTGAGAACAGTAACATCGGTTGTAGGTTTTTTTCCTTTCATCTCTTTAAATACGTATACTGCCACTCCCTTCTCTCTGGCAGAATTTCTGCTGAAAGGTCAGCTGTTAACTTACGTGGATTCCCTTGTATGGTATATGCTGCTTTTCCCATGCTGCTTTTTACATGCTTTCTATGTATTTATTTTCTAATAGTTTGATGAATACGTGTCTTGGTGTGTTTCTCCTTGGATTTATCCTGTATGGGACTCTCTGTGCTTCCTGGGCTTGGCTTAATCTTTCGTTTCCCTTACTAGGGAAGTTTTCAACTATCATCTCTTCAAGTATATTCTGAAGCCTTTTCTATTTCTCTTCTTCTTCTGAGACCCATATAATTCGAATGTTCGTGCATTTAATGTTGTTCCAAGGGTCGCTATGACTGTCCTCATTCCTTTCTTTCTTTGTTCTTTATTTAGATCCGCAGTATTTATTTGAACTATTTTATCTTCCAGGTCACTTAACCGTTCTTCTGCCTCATTTATTGTGCTAGTGATCCATGCTAGAGAATAATTATTTTCATTTATTGTGTTCTTCATCATTGTTTGTTTGCTCTTCAGTTCTTGTTGACCCTTGTGAAACGTTTCTTGTATTTTCTCTCTCCTATTTCTACGATGTTGAATCGTCTTTCCTATCATGATTCTGAATTCTTTTTCGGGTAGACTGCCTATTTCCTCTTCCTTTGTTAGGTCTGGTGCGTTTTGACCTTGCTGCTTCGTCTGCTGTGTGTTTTTTGGTCTCCTCATTTTGCTTAACTTAATGTGCTTGGGGTTCCTTTTCACAGGTGTCATGCCCGTAGTTATTGTTGTTTTTGCTGTCTGCCTCAGCGGCTAAGGTTTGTTCAGTGGCTTCTGTATGCTTCTTGGTTGAGGGGAGTTGTGCTTGTGTTCTGGAAGATGAGGCTGGATCTTTTCTTTCTGGTGGGCACTTCCACGTCTGGTGGTGTGTATTTTGGTGTCTCTGTCCTAATTAGGATTTAAGGCATTCTCTCTGATAACGGATGGGGCTGTGTCTGTCTTGCTCATTGTTTGGCATACGGTGTCCAGCACTGTAGCTTGCTGGTCACTGAGTGAATGTGGGTCTTGGCCTTGAGAAGGATATCTCTGGGAGATTTTCTCCATTTGATATTATGTGGAGCTGTCAGGTCTCCTGTGGACCAGTGTCCTGAAGTCGGTTTTCCCACCTCAGATGGAGAGGACTGACTCCTGGTTAGAGCACCTAGAGACTTTGATCCTGACATCTCAGAATAAGTGGGAGAAAAAAGAGAAGGAAACAAAGAATGAGGATAAAATAAAACAAAATAAAGTAAAATCAAAAAAATGAAGTTATTAAAATAAAAAAAAATTTATTACCAGAAAATTTTAAAAAGTTAAAAAAAAAACAGCCACACAGAACTCTAGCACAAATGGTTAAAGCTTAGCTATAGAGACAAAATGACTCACAGTAGCATTCACCTACACACTCACAAAAAGTGAAAAAGTGGAAAAACTAATATATCTATGCTCACAAAGTCCACCTTCTCAATATTGGACTGATTCATTGTTCTATTCAGGTGTTCCAGAGATGCGGGGTACTTGACGTTGAATGTGGAGATTTCATCCACTCTTTGTGCCGGTGCTGGGAGAGATTAGCTTTTCGCTTCTTTGCTCGCACAGCTCTGCTTTTAGAGTTGCATTTGTTTCATTGCAGAGATTTGGGTGTTCCTATTTTCATTTTCAATTTTTCCCAGGTATTTGTGACGCCATCTTGGTTTTCTGCAGTGTATTCTTGGTTATGTAACAGCGTTTTGTTTAGCTTCCATGTGTTTGTATTATGTACAGTTTTTTTTTTCTTTTAATTCCTATCTAGTTTCATAGCACTGTAGGTGGAAATTATACCTGATGCTATTTCAATTTTCTTAGTTTTCTAAGGCTTTATTTGTGACCCTACATATGATATATCTTGGAGAGTGTTTCATGAGTACCTGAGGAGAAAGTGTTTTCTGTTGTTTTGCAATAGAATGTTGTATACATATGAATGAATTCCCTCTTGTTCAACGCGTCATTGAAAGCTTATGTTTCCTGATTTAGTTTCATTTTGGATGATCTATCCATTGGTGATTGTGGGGTGGTAATGTCCCCTACTCTTATGGTTTCACTGTCAAGTTCCGCTTTATGGCTGTTGGATATACCTTATGTATTGAAGTGCTCCTCAGTTGGGTTGATAAGTATTTGCATTTCTTATATCCTCTCCTTGGTTTGATCCCTTGATCAGTGTGTAGGGTCCTTGTTTGTTTCTTGAAATAGTCTTTATCTTAAAGTCTGTTTCTTCTGATATGAGAATTGTAACTCCAGGTTTCCTTTGATTTCCATTTGCATAGAATGTCTCTTGCCATCTCCTCACTTTCAGTCTGTATGTCTCCCTAGGTCTATAGTGGATCTCTTCTAGGCAGCATATATAATGGGCTTGTTGTTGTATCCCTTCAGCCAGTTTATCTGTTGTGGTTGGAGCAATGAATCTATTTACATGTAAGGTAATTATCAATATGGATGTTCCTCTTACCGTTTTGTTAATTGTTTTTGCTTTGTTCTAGGAGGTCTTTCTTTTCCTTGTGATTCCTGCCTAGAGAAGTTCCTTTATCCTTTGTTATAAAGCTGTTGTTGGTGCTGAATTCTTTTTCCGTTTGTTTTTCTGTAAAGTTTTTAGTTTCTCCGTCCAATTTTAATGAGATTCTTGCTGAAAACAGTAACATCGGTTGTAGCTTTCTTCCTTTCATCTCTTTAAATACGTATACTGCCACTCCTTTCTCTCTGGCAGAATTTCTGCTGTAAGGTCAGCTGTTAATTTACGTGGATTCCCTTGAATGGTATATGGTGCTTTTCCCATGTTGCTTTTTACATGTTTCCTATGCATTTAGTTTTTAATAGTTTGATGAATACGTGTCTTGGCATGTTTCTCCTTGGATTTATCCTGTATGGGACTCTCTGTGCTTCCTGGACTTGATTGACCCTTTCCGTTCCCTTACTAGGGAAGTTGTCAACTATAATCTCTTCAATATATTCTCACGCCTTTTCTATTTCTCTTCTTCTTCTGAGACCCATATAATTCGAATGTGGTTGCGTTTAATGTTGTCGCAAGGGTCGCTAAGACTGTCCACCATTCCTTTCTTTCTTCTTTCTTATTTTGTCCCGCCGTATTTATTTGAACTATTTTATTTTCCAGGCCACATAACCGTTCTTCTGCCTCACTTATTGTGCTAGTGATCCATGCTAGAGAATAATTATTTTCATTTATTTTGGTCTTCATCATTGTTTGTTTGCTCTTCAGTTCTTGTCGACCCTTGTGAAACGTTTCTTGTATTTTCTCTCTCCTATTTCCACGATGTTGAATCGTCTTTCCTATCATTATTCTGAATTCTTTTTCGGGTAGACTGCCTATTTCCTCTTCCTTTGTTAGGTCAGGTGCGTTTTGACCTTGCTGCTTCGTCTGCTGTGTGTTTTTTGGTCTCCTCATTTTGCTTAACTTACTGTGCTTGGGTTTCCTTTTCACAGGCGGCATGCCCGTAGTTATTGCTGTCTTTGGTGTCTCTCCCCAGCGGTTAAGGTTTGTTCAGTGGGTTCTGTATGCTTCTTGGTTGAGGGGAGCTGTGCTTGTGTTCTGGAAGATGAGGCTGGATCTTTTATTTCTGGTGGGCAAGTCCACGTCTGGTGGTGTGTATTTTGGTGTCTCCGTCCTTATTATGATTTAAGGCATCCTGTCTGATAAAGGATGGGGCTGTGTTTCTGTCTTGCTCATTGTTTGTCATACGGTGTCCAGCACTGTAGACTGCTGGTCACTGAGTGATTGTGGGTCTTGTCGTTAAGAAAGAAATCTCTGGGAGTTTATCTCCCTTTGATATTATGTGGAGCTGTCAGGTCTCCTGTGCACCAGTGTCTTGAAGTTGTCTCTCCCACCTCAGATGCACCACACTGATTCCTGGCCGGACCACCAAGAGACATGCATCGTCACGGCTCAGAAAAAGTGGGAGAGGAAAGAGAAGGAAACAAAGAATGCAGATAAAATAAAACAAAATAAAGTAAAATAAAATAAAATGAAGTTATTAAAATAAAAAGTATGTATCAAGAGAAAGTTTTAAAAACTAAAAACACATAACAGACGGACAGAACTCTACACAAATGGTTAAAGCTAAGCTATACAGACAAAATCCCAAACAGCAGCATACACCTCCACAGTCACAAAAAGTGAAAAACTGGAAAGAATAATATGTCTTTGCTCACAAAGTCCACCTCGTCAATTTTGGTCTGATTCATTGTGTATTCAGGTGTTCCACACATGCGCGGTACTTCACGTTGAGTGTGCAGATTTCATCCACTCTTCCTGCGGCTGCTGGGAGAGATTTCCCTTTGGCTTTTTTTTTCACACAGCTCTCCTTTTACATTTGCATTTGCTTCATACCATAGTTTTGGGTGGTCTTATTTTCATTGTCACTTTTTCCCAGGTATTTTTGATCCCATCTTGGTTTTCTGCAGTGAAATCTTGGTTATGTAACAGCGTTTTCTTTAGCTTCCCCGTGTTTGTATCATTTACAGTTTTTTTTCCTTTTAATGGCTAACTAGTTTCATAGCACTGTGGGTGGAAAGTATACCTGATACTGTTTCAATTTTCTTAACTTTCTAAGGCTTTATTTGTGGTCCTACATGAAATATACCTTGGAGAATGTGCCATGAGCACCTGAGGAAAAAGTGTTTTCTGTTGTTTTGCAATAGAATGTTGTATACATATGAATGAAGTCCCTCCTGTTCAATGTGTCATTTATCACTTATGTTTCCTGATTTTTTTTCATTTTGGATGATCTGTCCATTGGTGGAAGTTGTGTGGTAATGTCCCCTACTCTTTTGGTGGTAGTGTCAAGTTCCCCTTTATGGCTGTTAGGATACATGTTATGTAGTGAAGTGCTCCTCGGTTGGGTTCATAAGTATTCGCATTTGTCATATCCTCTCCTTGGTTTGATCCCTTGATCAGTATGTAGTGTCCTTGTTTGTTTCTTGTAATAGTCTTTATCTTAAAGTCTATTTCGCCTGATATGAGAATTGTAACTCCAGGTTTCCTTTGATTTCCATTTGCATGGAATGTCTCTTGCCATCTCCTCACTTTCAGTCTGTATGTCTCCTTAGGTCTAAAGTGGGCCTCTTTTAGGCAGCACATATAATGGTCTTGATGTTGTATCCCTTCAGGGAGTCTATCACTTGTAGTTGGAGCAATGTATCCATTTACATGTAACGTTATTATTAATATGGATGTACCTCTTACCATTTTGTTAATTGTTTTTGGTTTGTTCTAGGAGGTCTTTTCTTTTCTTTGTGATTCCTGCCTAGAGAAGTTCCTTTATCCTTTGTTATAAAGCTGTTGCATGGTGCTGAATTCTCTTACCGTGTGTTTTTCTGTAAAGTTTTTCGTTTCTCCGTCCAATCTCAGTGAGATTCTTGCTGAGAACAGTAACATCGGTTGTAGGTTTTTTTTCCTTTCATCTCTTTAAATACGTATACTGCCACTCCCTTCTCTCTGGCAGAATTTCTGCTGAAAGGTCAGCTGTTAACTTACGTGGATTCCCTTGTATGGTATATGCTGCTTTTCCCATGCTGCTTTTTACATGCTTTCTATGTATTTAGTTTCTAATAGTTTGATGAATACGTGTCTTGGTGTGTTTCTCCTTGGATTTATCCTGTATGGGACTCTCTGTGCTTCCTGGGCTTGGCTTAATCTTTCGTTTCCCTTACTAGGGAAGTTTTCAACTATCATCTCTTCAAGTATATTCTGAAGCCTTTTCTATTTCTCTTCTTCTTCTGAGACCCATATAATTCGAATGTTCGTGCATTTAATGTTGTTCCAAGGGTCGCTATGACTGTCCTCGTTCCTTTCTTTCTTTGTTCTTTATTTTGATCCGCAGTATTTATTTGAACTATTTTATCTTCCAGGTCACTTAACCGTTCTTCTGCCTCATTTATTGTGCTAGTGATCCATGCTAGAGAATAATTATTTTCATTTATTGTGTTCTTCATCATTGTTTGTTTGCTCTTCAGTTCTTGTCGACCCTTGTGAAACGTTTCTTGTATTTTCTCTCTCCTATTTCTAAGATGTTGAATCGTCTTTCCTATCATGATTCTGAATTCTTTTTCGGGTAGACTGCCTATTTCCTCTTCCTTTGTTAGGTCTGGTGCGTTTTGACCTTGCTGCTTCGTCTGCTGTGTGTTTTTTGGTCTCCTCATTTTGCTTAACTTACTGTGCTTGGGTTTCCTTTTCACAGGCGGCATGCCCGTAGTTATTGCTGTCTTTGGTGTCTGTCCCCAGCGGTTAAGGTTTGTTCAGTGGGTTCTGTATGCTTCTTGGTTGAGGGGAGCTGTGCTTGTGTTCTGGAAGATGAGGCTGGATCTTTTATTTCTGGTGGGCAAGTCCACGTCTGGTGGTGTGTATTTTTGTGTCTCCGTCCTTATTATGATTTAAGGCATCCTGTCTGATAAAGGATGGGGCTGTGTTTCTGTCTTGCTCATTGTTTGTCATACGGTGTCCAGCACTGTAGACTGCTGGTCACTGAGTGATTGTGGGTCTTGTCATTAAGAAAGAAATCTCTGGGAGTTTATCTCCCTTTGATATTATGTGGAGCTGTCAGGTCTCCTGTGCACCAGTGTCTTGAAGTTGTCTCTCCCACCTCAGATGCACCACACTGACTCCTGGCCGGACCACCAAGAGACATGCATCGTCACGGCTCAGAAAAAGTGGGAGAGGAAAGAGAAGGAAACAAAGAATGCAGATAAAATAAAACAAAATAAAGTAAAATAAAATAAAATGAAGTTATTAAAATAAAAAGTATGTATCAAGAGAAAGTTTTAAAAACTAAAAACACATAACAGACGGACAGAACTCTACACAAATGGTTAAAGCTAAGCTATACAGACAAAATCCCAAACAGCAGCATACACCTCCACAGTCACAAAAAGTGAAAAACTGGAAAGAATAATATGTCTTTGCTCACAAAGTCCACCTCGTCAATTTTGGTCTGATTCATTGTGTATTCAGGTGTTCCACACATGCGCGGTACTTCACGTTGAGTGTGCAGATTTCATCCACTCTTCCTGCGGCTGCTGGGAGAGATTTCCCTTTGGCTTTTTTTTTCACACAGCTCTCCTTTTACATTTGCATTTGCTTCATACCATAGTTTTGGGTGGTCTTATTTTCATTGTCACTTTTTCCCAGGTATTTTTGATCCCATCTTGGTTTTCTGCAGTGAAATCTTGGTTATGTAACAGCGTTTTCTTTAGCTTCCCCGTGTTTGTATCATTTACAGTTTTTTTTCCTTTTAATGGCTAACTAGTTTCATAGCACTGTGGGTGGAAAGTATACCTGATACTGTTTCAATTTTCTTAACTTTCTAAGGCTTTATTTGTGGTCCTACATGAAATATACCTTGGAGAATGTGCCATGAGCACCTGAGGAAAAAGTGTTTTCTGTTGTTTTGCAATAGAATGTTGTATACATATGAATGAAGTCCCTCCTGTTCAATGTGTCATTTATCACTTATGTTTCCTGATTTTTTTTCATTTTGGATGATCTGTCCATTGGTGGAAGTTCTGTGGTAATGTCCCCTACTCTTTTGGTGGTAGTGTCAAGTTCCCCTTTATGGCTGTTAGGATACATGTTATGTAGTGAAGTGCTCCTCGGTTGGGTTCATAAGTATTCGCATTTGTCATATCCTCTCCTTGGTTTGATCCCTTGATCAGTATGTAGTGTCCTTGTTTGTTTCTTGTAATAGTCTTTATCTTAAAGTCTATTTCGCCTGATATGAGAATTGTAACTCCAGGTTTCCTTTGATTTCCATTTGCATGGAATGTCTCTTGCCATCTCCTCACTTTCAGTCTGTATGTCTCCCTAGGTCTAAAGTGGGTCTCTTTTAGGCAGCACATATAATGGTCTTGATGTTGTATCCCTTCAGGGAGTCTATCACTTGTAGTTGGAGCAATGTATCCATTTACATGTAACGTTATTATTAATATGGATGTACCTCTTACCGTTTTGTTAATTGTTTTTGGTTTGTTCTAGGAGGTCTTTTCTTTTCTTTGTGATTCCTGCCTAGAGAAGTTCCTTTATCCTTTGTTATAAAGCTGTTGCATGGTGCTGAATTCTCTTACCGTGTATTTTTCTGTAAAGTTTTTCGTTTCTCCGTCCAATCTCAGTGAGATTCTTGCTGAGAACAGTAACATCGGTTGTAGGTTTTTTTTCCTTTCATCTCTTTAAATACGTATACTGCCACTCCCTTCTCTCTGGCAGAATTTCTGCTGAAAGGTCAGCTGTTAACTTACGTGGATTCCCTTGTATGGTATATGCTGCTTTTCCCATGCTGCTTTTAACATGCTTTCTATGTATTTAGTTTCTAATAGTTTGATGAATACGTGTCTTGGTGTGTTTCTCCTTGGATTTATCCTGTATGGGACTCTCTGTGCTTCCTGGGCTTGGCTTAATCTTTCGTTTCCCTTACTAGGGAAGTTTTCAACTATCATCTCTTCAAGTATATTCTGAAGCCTTTTCTATTTCTCTTCTTCTTCTGAGACCCATATAATTCGAATGTTCGTGCATTTAATGTTGTTCCAAGGGTCGCTATGACTGTCCTCGTTCCTTTCTTTCTTTGTTCTTTATTTTGATCCGCAGTATTTATTTGAACTATTTTATCTTCCAGGTCACTTAACCGTTCTTCTGCCTCATTTATTGTGCTAGTGATCCATGCTAGAGAATAATTATTTTCATTTATTGTGTTCTTCATCATTGTTTGTTTGCTCTTCAGTTCTTGTCGACCCTTGTGAAACGTTTCTTGTATTTTCTCTCTCCTATTTCTACGATGTTGAATCGTCTTTCCTATCATGATTCTGAATTCTTTTTCGGGTAGACTGCCTATTTCCTCTTCCTTTGTTAGGTCTGGTGCGTTTTGACCTTGCTGCTTCGTCTGCTGTGTGTTTTTTGGTCTCCTCATTTTGCTTAACTTACTGTGCTTGGGTTTCCTTTTCACAGGCGGCATGCCCGTAGTTATTGCTGTCTTTGGTGTCTGTCCCCAGCGGTTAAGGTTTGTTCAGTGGGTTCTGTATGCTTCTTGGTTGAGGGGAGCTGTGCTTGTGTTCTGGAAGATGAGGCTGGATCTTTTATTTCTGGTGGGCAAGTCCACGTCTGGTGGTGTGTATTTTTGTGTCTCCGTCCTTATTATGATTTAAGGCATCCTGTCTGATAAAGGATGGGGCTGTGTTTCTGTCTTGCTCATTGTTTGGCATACGGTGTCCAGCACTGTAGCTTGCTGGTCACTGAGTGAATGTGGGTCTTGGCCTTGAGAAGGAAATCTCTGGGAGATTTTCTCCCTTTGATATTATGTGGAGCTGTCAGGTCTCCTGTGGACCAGTGTCCTGAAGTGGGTTTTCCCACCTCAGATGGAGAGCACTGACTCCTGGTTAGAGCACCTAGAGACTTTCATCCTCACAGCTCAGAATAAGTGGGCGAAAAAACAGAAGGAAACAAAGAATGAGGATAAAATAAAACAAAATAAAGTAAAATCAAATAAAATGAAGTTATTAAAATAAAAAATATTTATTACGAGAAAATTTTAAAAAGTAAAAAAAAAAACAGCCACACAGAACTCTAGCACAAATGGTTAAAGCTTAGCTATACAGACAAAACGACTCACAGTAGCATACACCTACACACTCACAAAAAGTGAAAAAGTGGAAAAACTAATATATCTATGCTCACAAAGTCCACCTTCTCTATATTGGACTGATTCATTGTTCTATTCAGGTGTTCCAGAGATGCGGGGTACTTGACGTTGAATGTGGAGATTTCATCCACTCTTCGTGCCGGTGCTGGGAGAGATTACCTTTTCGCTTCTTTGCTCGCACAGCTCTGCTTTTAGAGTTGCATTTGTTTCATTGCACAGATTTGGGTGTTCCTATTTTCATTTTCAATTTTTCCCAGGTATTTGTGACCCCATCTTGGTTTTCTGCAGTGTATTCTTGGTTATGTAACAGCGTTTTGTTTAGCTTCCATGTGTTTGTATTATGTACAGTTTTTTTTTTCTTTTAATTCCTATCTAGTTTCATAGCACTGTTTGTGGAAATTATACCTGATGCTATTTCAATTTTCTTAGTTTTCTAAGGCTTTATTTGTGACCCTACATATGATATATCTTGGAGAGTGTTTCATGAGTACCTGATGAGAAAGTGTTTTCTGTTGTTTTGCAATAGAATGTTGTATACATATGAATGAATTCCCTCTTGTTCAACGCGTCATTGAAAGCTTATGTTTCCTGATTTAGTTTCATTTTGGATGATCTATCCATTGGTGATTGTGGGGTGGTAATGTCCCCTACTCTTATGGTTTCACTGTCAAGTTCCGCTTTATGGCTGTTAGGATATACCTTATGTATTGAAGTGCTCCTCGGTTGGGTTGATAAGTATTTGCATTTCTTATATCCTCTCCTTGGTTTGATCCCTTGATCAGTGTGTAGGGTCCTTGTTTGTTTCTTGAAATAGTCTTTATCTTAAAGTCTATTTCTTCTGATATGAGAATTGTAACTCCAGGTTTCCTTTGATTTCCATTTGCATAGAATGTCTCTTGCCATCTCCTCACTTTCAGTCTGTATGTCTCCCTAGGTCTATAGTGGATCTCTTCTAGGCAGCATATATAATGGGCTTGTTGTTGTATCCCTTCAGCCAGTTTATCTGTTGTGGTTGGAGCAATGAATCCATTTACATGTAAGGTAATTATCAATATGGATGTTCCTCTTACCGTTTTGTTAATTGTTTTTGCTTTGTTCTAGGAGGTCTTTCTTTTCCTTGTGATTCCTGCCTAGAGAAGTTCCTTTATCCTTTGTTATAAAGCTGTTGTTGGTG
This sequence comes from Balaenoptera physalus, assembly GCF_965194825.1. Classification (NCBI taxonomy): domain Eukaryota; kingdom Metazoa; phylum Chordata; class Mammalia; order Artiodactyla; family Balaenopteridae; genus Balaenoptera; species Balaenoptera physalus. Next base: position 22,073,420 of record NC_138904.1, read on the forward strand.
CTGAATTCTTTTTCCGTTTGTTTTTCTGTAAAGTTTTTAGTTTCTCCGTCCAATCTCAATGAGATTCTTGCTGAAAACAGTAACATCGGTTGTAGCTTTCTTCCTTTCATCTCTTTAAATACGTATACTGCCACTCCTTTCTCTCTGGCAGAATTTCTGCTGTAAGGTCAGCTGTTAATTTACGTGGATTCCCTTGAATGGTATATGGTGCTTTTCCCATGTTGCTTTTTACATGTTTCCTATGCATTTAGTTTTTAATAGTTTGATGAATACGTGTCTTGGCGTGTTTCTCCTTGGATTTATCCTGTATGGGACTCTCTGTGCTTCCTGGACTTGATTGACCCTTTCCGTTCCCTTACTAGGGAAGTTGTCAACTATAATCTCTTCAAATATATTCTCACGCCTTTTCTATTTCTCTTCTTCTTCTGAGACCCATATAATTCGAATGTGGTTGCGTTTAATGTTGTCGCAAGGGTCGCTAAGACTTTCCACCATTCCTTTCTTTCTTCTTTCTTATTTTGTCCCGCCGTATTTATTTGAACTATTTTATTTTCCAGGCCACATAACTGTTCTTCTGCCTCACTTATTGTGCTAGTGATCCATGCTAGAGAATAATTATTTTCATTTATTTTGGTCTTCATCATTGTTTGTTTGCTCTTCAGTTCTTGTCGACCCTTGTGAAACGTTTCTTGTATTTTCTCTCTCCTATTTCCACGATGTTGAATCGTCTTTCCTATCATTATTCTGAATTCTTTTTCGGGTGGACTGCCTATTTCCTCTTCATTTGTTAGGTCTGGTGCGTTTTGACCTTGCTGCTTTGTCTGCTGTGTGTTTTTTGGTCTCCTCATTTTGCTTAACTTACTGTGCTTGGGTTTCCTTTTCACAGGCGGCATGCCCGTAGTTATTGCTGTCTTTGGTGTCTGTCCCCAGCGGTTAAGGTTTGTTCAGTGGGTTCTGTATGCTTCTTGGTTGAGGGGAGCTGTGCTTGTGTTCTGGAAGATGAGGCTGGATCTTTTATTTCTGGTGGGCAAGTCCACGTCTGGTGGTGTGTATTTTTGTGTCTCCGTCCTTATTATGATTTAAGGCATCCTGTCTGATAAAGGATGGGGCTGTGTTTCTGTCTTGCTCATTGTTTGTCATACGGTGTCCAGCACTGTAGACTGCTGGTCACTGAGTGATTGTGGGTCTTGTCGTTAAGAAAGAAATCTCTGGGAGTTTATCTCCCTTTGATATTATGTGGAGCTGTCAGGTCTCCTGTGCACCAGTGTCTTGAAGTTGTCTCTCCCATCTCAGATGCACCACACTGACTCCTGGCCGGACCACCAAGAGACATGCATCGTCACGGCTCAGAAAAAGTGGGAGAGGAAAGAGAAGGAAACAAAGAATGCAGATAAAATAAAACAAAATAAAGTAAAATAAAATAAAATGAAGTTATTAAAATAAAAAGTATGTATCAAGAGAAAGTTTTAAAAACTAAAAACACATAACAGACGGACAGAACTCTACACAAATGGTTAAAGCTAAGCTATACAGACAAAATCCCAAACAGCAGCATACACCTCCACAGTCACAAAAAGTGAAAAACTGGAAAGAATAATATGTCTTTGCTCACAAAGTCCACCTCGTCAATTTTGGTCTGATTCATTGTGTATTCAGGTGTTCCACAGATGCGCGGTGCTTCACGTTGAGTGTGCAGATTTCATCCACTCTTCCTGCGGCTGCTGGGAGAGATTTCCCTTTGGCTTTTTTTTTCACACAGCTCTCCTTTTACAGTTGCATTTGCTTCATACCATAGTTTTGGGTGGTCTTATTTTCATTGTCACTTTTTCCCAGGTATTTTTGATCCCATCTTGGTTTTCTGCAGTGAAATCTTGGTTATGTAACAGCGTTTTCTTTAGCTTCCCCGTGTTTGTATCATTTACAGTTTTTTTTCCTTTTAATTGCTAACTAGTTTCATAGCACTGTGGGTGGAAAGTATACCTGATACTGTTTCAATTTTCTTAACTTTCTAAGGCTTTATTTGTGGTCCTACATGAAATATACCTTGGAGAATGTGCCATGAGCACCTGAGGAAAAAGTGTTTTCTGTTGTTTTGCAATAGAATGTTGTATACATATGAATGAAGTCCCTCCTGTTCAAAGTGTCATTTAAAACTTATGTTTCCTGATTTTTTTTCATTTTGGATGATCTGTCCATTGGTGGAAGTTGTGTGGTAATGTCCCCTACTCTTTTGGTGGTAGTGTCAAGTTCCCCTTTATGGCTGTTAGGATACATGTTATGTAGTGAAGTGCTCCTCGGTTGGGTTCATAAGTATTCGCATTTGTCATATCCTCTCCTTGGTTTGATCCCTTGATCAGTATGTAGTGTCCTTGTTTGTTTCTTGTAATAGTCTTTATCTTAAAGTCTATTTCGCCTGATATGAGAATTGTAACTCCAGGTTTCCTTTGATTTCCATTTGCATGGAATGTCTCTTGCCATCTCCTCACTTTCAGTCTGTATGTCTCCTTAGGTCTAAAGTGGGCCTCTTTTAGGCAGCACATATAATGGTCTTGATGTTGTATCCCTTCAGGGAGTCTATCACTTGTAGTTGGAGCAATGTATCCATTTACATGTAACGTTATTATTAATATGGATGTACCTCTTACCGTTTTGTTAATTGTTTTTGGTTTGTTCTAGGAGGTCTTTTCTTTTCTTTGTGATTCCTGCCTAGAGAAGTTCCTTTATCCTTTGTTATAAAGCTGTTGCATGGTGCTGAATTCTCTTACCGTGTGTTTTTCTGTAAAGTTTTTCGTTTCTCCGTCCAATCTCAGTGAGATTCTTGCTGAGAACAGTAACATCGGTTGTAGGTTTTTTTTCCTTTCATCTCTTTAAATACGTATACTGCCACTCCCTTCTCTCTGGCAGAATTTCTGCTGAAAGATCAGCTGTTAACTTACCTGGATTCCCTTGTATGGTATATGCTGCTTTTCCCATGCTGCTTTTTACATGCTTTCTATGTATTTAGTTTCTAATAGTTTGATGAATACGTGTCTTGGCGTGTTTCTCCTTGGATTTATCCTGTATGGGACTCTCTGTGCTTCCTGGGCTTGGCTTAATCTTTCGTTTCCCTTACTAGGGAAGTTTTCAACTATAATCTCTTCAAGTATATTCTGACTCCTTTTCTATTTCTCTTCTTCTTCTGAGACCCATATAATTCGAATGTTCGTGCATTTAATGTTGTTCCAAGGGTCGCTGTGACTGTCCTCCTTTCCTTTCTTTCTTTATTCTTTATTTTGATCCGCAGTATTTATTTGAACTATTTTATCTTCCAGGTCACTTAACCGTTCTTCTGCCTCATTTATTGTGTTAGTGATCAATGCTAGAGAATAATTATTTTCATTTATTGTGTTCTTCATCATTGTTTGTTTGCTCTTCAGTTCTTGTCGACCCTTGTGAAACGTTTCTTGTATTTTCTCTCTCCTATTTCTACGATGTTGAATCGTCTTTCCTATCATGATTCTGAATTCTTTTTCGGGTAGACTGCCTATTTCCTCTTCCTTTGTTAGGTCTGGTGCGTTTTGACCTTGCTGCTTCGTCTGCTGTGTGTTTTTTGGTCTCCTCATTTTGCTTAACTTAATGTGCTTGGGGTTCCTTTTCACAGGTGTCATGCCCGTAGTTATTGTTGTTTTTGGTGTCTGCCTCAGCGGCTAAGGTTTGTTCAGTGGCTTCTGTATGCTTCTTGGTTGAGGGGAGTTGTGCTTGTGTTCTGGAAGATGAGGCTGGATCTTTTCTTTCTGGTGGGCACTTGTACGTCTGTTGGTGTGTATTTTGGTGTCTCTGTCCTTATTATGATTTAAGGCATCCTCTCTGATAACGGATGGGGCTGTGTCTGTCTTGCTCATTGTTTGGCATACAGTGTCCAGCACTGTAGCTTGCTGGTCACTGAGTGAATGTGGGTCTTGGCCTTGAGAAGGAAATCTCTGGGAGATTTTCTCCATTTGATATTATGTGGAGCTGTCAGGTCTCCTGTGGACCAGTGTCCTGAAGTGGGTTTTCCCACCTCAGATGGAGAGCACTGACTCCTGGTTAGAGCACCTAGAGACTTTCATCCTCACAGCTCAGAATAAGTGGGAGAAAAAAGAGAAGGAAACAAAGAATGAGGATAAAATAAAACAAAATAAAGTAAAATCAAATAAAATGAAGTTATTAAAATAAAAAATATTTATTACGAGAAAATTTTAAAAAGTAAAAAAAAAAAACAGCCACACAGAACTCTAGCACAAATGGTTAAAGCTTAGCTATACAGACAAAACGACTCACAGTAGCATACACCTACACACTCACAAAAAGTGAAAAAGTGGAAAAACTAATATATCTATGCTCACAAAGTCCACCTTCTCTATATTGGACTGATTCATTGTTCTATTCAGGTGTTCCAGAGATGCGGGGTACTTGACGTTGAATGTGGAGATTTCATCCACTCTTCGTGCCGGTGCTGGGAGAGATTACCTTTTCGCTTCTTTGCTCGCACAGCTCTGCTTTTAGAGTTGCATTTGTTTCATTGCACAGATTTGGGTGTTCCTATTTTCATTTTCAATTTTTCCCAGGTATTTGTGACCCCATCTTGGTTTTCTGCAGTGTATTCTTGGTTATGTAACAGCGTTTTGTTTAGCTTCCATGTGTTTGTATTATGTACAGTTTTTTTTTTCTTTTAATTCCTATCTAGTTTCATAGCACTGTTTGTGGAAATTATACCTGATGCTATTTCAATTTTCTTAGTTTTCTAAGGCTTTATTTGTGACCCTACATATGATATATCTTGGAGAGTGTTTCATGAGTACCTGATGAGAAAGTGTTTTCTGTTGTTTTGCAATAGAATGTTGTATACATATGAATGAATTCCCTCTTGTTCAACGCGTCATTGAAAGCTTATGTTTCCTGATTTAGTTTCATTTTGGATGATCTATCCATTGGTGATTGTGGGGTGGTAATGTCCCCTACTCTTATGGTTTCACTGTCAAGTTCCGCTTTATGGCTGTTAGGATATACCTTATGTATTGAAGTGCTCCTCGGTTGGGTTGATAAGTATTTGCATTTCTTATATCCTCTCCTTGGTTTGATCCCTTGATCAGTGTGTAGGGTCCTTGTTTGTTTCTTGAAATAGTCTTTATCTTAAAGTCTATTTCTTCTGATATGAGAATTGTAACTCCAGGTTTCCTTTGATTTCCATTTGCATAGAATGTCTCTTGCCATCTCCTCACTTTCAGTCTGTATGTCTCCCTAGGTCTATAGTGGATCTCTTCTAGGCAGCATATATAATGGGCTTGTTGTTGTATCCCTTCAGCCAGTTTATCTGTTGTGGTTGGAGCAATGAATCCATTTACATGTAAGGTAATTATCAATATGGATGTTCCTCTTACCGTTTTGTTAATTGTTTTTGCTTTGTTCTAGGAGGTCTTTCTTTTCCTTGTGATTCCTGCCTAGAGAAGTTCCTTTATCCTTTGTTATAAAGCTGTTGTTGGTGCTGAATTCTTTTTCCGTTTGTTTTTCTGTAAAGTTTTTAGTTTCTCCGTCCAATCTCAATGAGATTCTTGCTGAAAACAGTAACATCGGTTGTAGCTTTCTTCCTTTCATCTCTTTAAATACGTATACTGCCACTCCTTTCTCTCTGGCAGAATTTCTGCTGTAAGGTCAGCTGTTAATTTACGTGGATTCCCTTGAATGGTATATGGTGCTTTTCCCATGTTGCTTTTTACATGTTTCCTATGCATTTAGTTTTTAATAGTTTGATGAATACGTGTCTTGGCGTGTTTCTCCTTGGATTTATCCTGTATGGGACTCTCTGTGCTTCCTGGACTTGATTGACCCTTTCCGTTCCCTTACTAGGGAAGTTGTCAACTATAATCTCTTCAAATATATTCTCACGCCTTTTCTATTTCTCTTCTTCTTCTGAGACCCATATAATTCGAATGTGGTTGCGTTTAATGTTGTCGCAAGGGTCGCTAAGACTTTCCACCATTCCTTTCTTTCTTCTTTCTTATTTTGTCCCGCCGTATTTATTTGAACTATTTTATTTTCCAGGCCACATAACTGTTCTTCTGCCTCACTTATTGTGCTAGTGATCCATGCTAGAGAATAATTATTTTCATTTATTTTGGTCTTCATCATTGTTTGTTTGCTCTTCAGTTCTTGTCGACCCTTGTGAAACGTTTCTTGTATTTTCTCTCTCCTATTTCCACGATGTTGAATCGTCTTTCCTATCATTATTCTGAATTCTTTTTCGGGTGGACTGCCTATTTCCTCTTCATTTGTTAGGTCTGGTGCGTTTTGACCTTGCTGCTTTGTCTGCTGTGTGTTTTTTGGTCTCCTCATTTTGCTTAACTTACTGTGCTTGGGTTTCCTTTTCACAGGCGGCATGCCCGTAGTTATTGCTGTCTTTGGTGTCTGTCCCCAGCGGTTAAGGTTTGTTCAGTGGGTTCTGTATGCTTCTTGGTTGAGGGGAGCTGTGCTTGTGTTCTGGAAGATGAGGCTGGATCTTTTATTTCTGGTGGGCAAGTCCACGTCTGGTGGTGTGTATTTTTGTGTCTCCGTCCTTATTATGATTTAAGGCATCCTGTCTGATAAAGGATGGGGCTGTGTTTCTGTCTTGCTCATTGTTTGTCATACGGTGTCCAGCACTGTAGACTGCTGGTCACTGAGTGATTGTGGGTCTTGTCGTTAAGAAAGAAATCTCTGGGAGTTTATCTCCCTTTGATATTATGTGGAGCTGTCAGGTCTCCTGTGCACCAGTGTCTTGAAGTTGTCTCTCCCATCTCAGATGCACCACACTGACTCCTGGCCGGACCACCAAGAGACATGCATCGTCACGGCTCAGAAAAAGTGGGAGAGGAAAGAGAAGGAAACAAAGAATGCAGATAAAATAAAACAAAATAAAGTAAAATAAAATAAAATGAAGTTATTAAAATAAAAAGTATGTATCAAGAGAAAGTTTTAAAAACTAAAAACACATAACAGACGGACAGAACTCTACACAAATGGTTAAAGCTAAGCTATACAGACAAAATCCCAAACAGCAGCATACACCTCCACAGTCACAAAAAGTGAAAAACTGGAAAGAATAATATGTCTTTGCTCACAAAGTCCACCTCGTCAATTTTGGTCTGATTCATTGTGTATTCAGGTGTTCCACAGATGCGCGGTGCTTCACGTTGAGTGTGCAGATTTCATCCACTCTTCCTGCGGCTGCTGGGAGAGATTTCCCTTTGGCTTTTTTTTTCACACAGCTCTCCTTTTACAGTTGCATTTGCTTCATACCATAGTTTTGGGTGGTCTTATTTTCATTGTCACTTTTTCCCAGGTATTTTTGATCCCATCTTGGTTTTCTGCAGTGAAATCTTGGTTATGTAACAGCGTTTTCTTTAGCTTCCCCGTGTTTGTATCATTTACAGTTTTTTTTCCTTTTAATTGCTAACTAGTTTCATAGCACTGTGGGTGGAAAGTATACCTGATACTGTTTCAATTTTCTTAACTTTCTAAGGCTTTATTTGTGGTCCTACATGAAATATACCTTGGAGAATGTGCCATGAGCACCTGAGGAAAAAGTGTTTTCTGTTGTTTTGCAATAGAATGTTGTATACATATGAATGAAGTCCCTCCTGTTCAAAGTGTCATTTAAAACTTATGTTTCCTGATTTTTTTTCATTTTGGATGATCTGTCCATTGGTGGAAGTTGTGTGGTAATGTCCCCTACTCTTTTGGTGGTAGTGTCAAGTTCCCCTTTATGGCTGTTAGGATACATGTTATGTAGTGAAGTGCTCCTCGGTTGGGTTCATAAGTATTCGCATTTGTCATATCCTCTCCTTGGTTTGATCCCTTGATCAGTATGTAGTGTCCTTGTTTGTTTCTTGTAATAGTCTTTATCTTAAAGTCTATTTCGCCTGATATGAGAATTGTAACTCCAGGTTTCCTTTGATTTCCATTTGCATGGAATGTCTCTTGCCATCTCCTCACTTTCAGTCTGTATGTCTCCTTAGGTCTAAAGTGGGCCTCTTTTAGGCAGCACATATAATGGTCTTGATGTTGTATCCCTTCAGGGAGTCTATCACTTGTAGTTGGAGCAATGTATCCATTTACATGTAACGTTATTATTAATATGGATGTACCTCTTACCGTTTTGTTAATTGTTTTTGGTTTGTTCTAGGAGGTCTTTTCTTTTCTTTGTGATTCCTGCCTAGAGAAGTTCCTTTATCCTTTGTTATAAAGCTGTTGCATGGTGCTGAATTCTCTTACCGTGTGTTTTTCTGTAAAGTTTTTCGTTTCTCCGTCCAATCTCAGTGAGATTCTTGCTGAGAACAGTAACATCGGTTGTAGGTTTTTTTTCCTTTCATCTCTTTAAATACGTATACTGCCACTCCCTTCTCTCTGGCAGAATTTCTGCTGAAAGATCAGCTGTTAACTTACCTGGATTCCCTTGTATGGTATATGCTGCTTTTCCCATGCTGCTTTTTACATGCTTTCTATGTATTTAGTTTCTAATAGTTTGATGAATACGTGTCTTGGCGTGTTTCTCCTTGGATTTATCCTGTATGGGACTCTCTGTGCTTCCTGGGCTTGGCTTAATCTTTCGTTTCCCTTACTAGGGAAGTTTTCAACTATAATCTCTTCAAGTATATTCTGACTCCTTTTCTATTTCTCTTCTTCTTCTGAGACCCATATAATTCGAATGTTCGTGCATTTAATGTTGTTCCAAGGGTCGCTGTGACTGTCCTCCTTTCCTTTCTTTCTTTATTCTTTATTTTGATCCGCAGTATTTATTTGAACTATTTTATCTTCCAGGTCACTTAACCGTTCTTCTGCCTCATTTATTGTGTTAGTGATCAATGCTAGAGAATAATTATTTTCATTTATTGTGTTCTTCATCATTGTTTGTTTGCTCTTCAGTTCTTGTCGACCCTTGTGAAACGTTTCTTGTATTTTCTCTCTCCTATTTCTACGATGTTGAATCGTCTTTCCTATCATGATTCTGAATTCTTTTTCGGGTAGACTGCCTATTTCCTCTTCCTTTGTTAGGTCTGGTGCGTTTTGACCTTGCTGCTTCGTCTGCTGTGTGTTTTTTGGTCTCCTCATTTTGCTTAACTTAATGTGCTTGGGGTTCCTTTTCACAGGTGTCATGCCCGTAGTTATTGTTGTTTTTGGTGTCTGCCTCAGCGGCTAAGGTTTGTTCAGTGGCTTCTGTATGCTTCTTGGTTGAGGGGAGTTGTGCTTGTGTTCTGGAAGATGAGGCTGGATCTTTTCTTTCTGGTGGGCACTTGTACGTCTGTTGGTGTGTATTTTGGTGTCTCTGTCCTTATTATGATTTAAGGCATCCTCTCTGATAACGGATGGGGCTGTGTCTGTCTTGCTCATTGTTTGGCATACAGTGTCCAGCACTGTAGCTTGCTGGTCACTGAGTGAATGTGGGTCTTGGCCTTGAGAAGGAAATCTCTGGGAGATTTTCTCCATTTGATATTATGTGGAGCTGTCAGGTCTCCTGTGGACCAGTGTCCTGAAGTGGGTTTTCCCACCTCAGATGGAGAGCACTGACTCCTGGTTAGAGCACCTAGAGACTTTCATCCTCACAGCTCAGAATAAGTGGGAGAAAAAAGAGAAGGAAACAAAGAATGAGGATAAAATAAAACAAAATAAAGTAAAATCAAATAAAATGAAGTTATTAAAATAAAAAATATTTATTACGAGAAAATTTTAAAAAGTAAAAAAAAAAAACAGCCACACAGAACTCTAGCACAAATGGTTAAAGCTTAGCTATACAGACAAAACGACTCACAGTAGCATACACCTACACACTCACAAAAAGTGAAAAAGTGGAAAAACTAATATATCTATGCTCACAAAGTCCACCTTCTCTATATTGGACTGATTCATTGTTCTATTCAGGTGTTCCAGAGATGCGGGGTACTTGACGTTGAATGTGGAGATTTCATCCACTCTTCGTGCCGGTGCTGGGAGAGATTACCTTTTCGCTTCTTTGCTCGCACAGCTCTGCTTTTAGAGTTGCATTTGTTTCATTGCACAGATTTGGGTGTTCCTATTTTCATTTTCAATTTTTCCCAGGTATTTGTGACCCCATCTTGGTTTTCTGCAGTGTATTCTTGGTTATGTAACAGCGTTTTGTTTAGCTTCCATGTGTTTGTATTATGTACAGTTTTTTTTTTCTTTTAATTCCTATCTAGTTTCATAGCACTGTTTGTGGAAATTATACCTGATGCTATTTCAATTTTCTTAGTTTTCTAAGGCTTTATTTGTGACCCTACATATGATATATCTTGGAGAGTGTTTCATGAGTACCTGATGAGAAAGTGTTTTCTGTTGTTTTGCAATAGAATGTTGTATACATATGAATGAATTCCCTCTTGTTCAACGCGTCATTGAAAGCTTATGTTTCCTGATTTAGTTTCATTTTGGATGATCTATCCATTGGTGATTGTGGGGTGGTAATGTCCCCTACTCTTATGGTTTCACTGTCAAGTTCCGCTTTATGGCTGTTAGGATATACCTTATGTATTGAAGTGCTCCTCGGTTGGGTTGATAAGTATTTGCATTTCTTATATCCTCTCCTTGGTTTGATCCCTTGATCAGTGTGTAGGGTCCTTGTTTGTTTCTTGAAATAGTCTTTATCTTAAAGTCTATTTCTTCTGATATGAGAATTGTAACTCCAGGTTTCCTTTGATTTCCATTTGCATAGAATGTCTCTTGCCATCTCCTCACTTTCAGTCTGTATGTCTCCCTAGGTCTATAGTGGATCTCTTCTAGGCAGCATATATAATGGGCTTGTTGTTGTATCCCTTCAGCCAGTTTATCTGTTGTGGTTGGAGCAATGAATCCATTTACATGTAAGGTAATTATCAATATGGATGTTCCTCTTACCGTTTTGTTAATTGTTTTTGCTTTGTTCTAGGAGGTCTTTCTTTTCCTTGTGATTCCTGCCTAGAGAAGTTCCTTTATCCTTTGTTATAAAGCTGTTGTTGGTGCTGAATTCTTTTTCCGTTTGTTTTTCTGTAAAGTTTTTAGTTTCTCCGTCCAATCTCAATGAGATTCTTGCTGAAAACAGTAACATCGGTTGTAGCTTTCTTCCTTTCATCTCTTTAAATACGTATACTGCCACTCCTTTCTCTCTGGCAGAATTTCTGCTGTAAGGTCAGCTGTTAATTTACGTGGATTCCCTTGAATGGTATATGGTGCTTTTCCCATGTTGCTTTTTACATGTTTCCTATGCATTTAGTTTTTAATAGTTTGATGAATACGTGTCTTGGCGTGTTTCTCCTTGGATTTATCCTGTATGGGACTCTCTGTGCTTCCTGGACTTGATTGACCCTTTCCGTTCCCTTACTAGGGAAGTTGTCAACTATAATCTCTTCAAATATATTCTCACGCCTTTTCTATTTCTCTTCTTCTTCTGAGACCCATATAATTCGAATGTGGTTGCGTTTAATGTTGTCGCAAGGGTCGCTAAGACTTTCCACCATTCCTTTCTTTCTTCTTTCTTATTTTGTCCCGCCGTATTTATTTGAACTATTTTATTTTCCAGGCCACATAACTGTTCTTCTGCCTCACTTATTGTGCTAGTGATCCATGCTAGAGAATAATTATTTTCATTTATTTTGGTCTTCATCATTGTTTGTTTGCTCTTCAGTTCTTGTCGACCCTTGTGAAACGTTTCTTGTATTTTCTCTCTCCTATTTCCACGATGTTGAATCATCTTTCCTATCATTATTCTGAATTCTTTTTCGGGTGGACTGCCTATTTCCTCTTCATTTGTTAGGTCTGGTGCGTTTTGACCTTGCTGCTTTGTCTGCTGTGTGTTTTTTGGTCTCCTCATTTTGCTTAACTTACTGTGCTTGGGTTTCCTTTTCACAGGCGGCATGCCCGTAGTTATTGCTGTCTTTGGTGTCTGTCCCGAGCGGTTAAGGTTTGTTCAGTGGGTTCTGTATGCTTCTTGGTTGAGGGGAGCTGTGCTTGTGTTCTGGAAGATGAGGCTGGATCTTTTATTTCTGGTGGGCAAGTCCACGTCTGGTGGTGTGTATTTTGGTGTCTCCGTCCTTATTATGATTTAAGGCATCCTGTCTGATAAAGGATGGGGCTGTGTTTCTGTCTTGCTCATTGTTTGTCATACGGTGTCCAGCACTGTAGACTGCTGGTCACTGAGTGATTGTGGGTCTTGTCGTTAAGAAAGAAATCTCTGGGAGTTTATCTCCCTTTGATATTATGTGGAGCTGTCAGGTCTCCTGTGCACCAGTGTCTTGAAGTTGTCTCTCCCACCTCAGATGCACCACACTGACTCCTGGCCGGACCACCAAGAGACATGCATCGTCACGGCTCAGAAAAAGTGGGAGAGGAAAGAGAAGGAAACAAAGAATGCAGATAAAATAAAACAAAATAAACTAAAATAAAATAAAATGAAGTTATTAAAATAAAAAGTATGTATCAAGAGAAAGTTTTAAAAACTAAAAACACATAACAGACGGACAGAACTCTACACAAATGGTTAAAGCTAAGCTATACAGACAAAATCCCAAACAGCAGCATACACCTCCACAGTCACAAAAAGTGAAAAACTGGAAAGAATAATATGTCTTTGCTCACAAAGTCCACCTCGTCAATTTTGGTCTGATTCATTGTGTATTCAGGTGTTCCACAGATGCGCGGTGCTTCACGTTGAGTGTGCAGATTTCATCCACTCTTCCTGCGGCTGCTGGGAGAGATTTCCCTTTGGCTTTTTTTTTCACACAGCTCTCCTTTTACAGTTGCATTTGCTTCATACCATAGTTTTGGGTGGTCTTATTTTCATTGTCACTTTTTCCCAGGTATTTTTGATCCCATCTTGGTTTTCTGCAGTGAAATCTTGGTTATGTAACAGCGTTTTCTTTAGCTTCCCCGTGTTTGTATCATTTACAGTTTTTTTTCCTTTTAATTGCTAACTAGTTTCATAGCACTGTGGGTGGAAAGTATACCTGATACTGTTTCAATTTTCTTAACTTTCTAAGGCTTTATTTGTGGTCCTACATGAAATACACCTTGGAGAATGTGCCATGAGCACCTGAGGAAAAAGTGTTTTCTGTTGTTTTGCAATAGAATGTTGTATACATATGAATGAAGTCCCTCCTGTTCAAAGTGTCATTTAAAACTTATGTTTCCTGATTTTTTTTCATTTTGGATGATCTGTCCATTGGTGGAAGTTGTGTGGTAATGTCCCCTACTCTTTTGGTGGTAGTGTCAAGTTCCCCTTTATGGCTGTTAGGATACATGTTATGTAGTGAAGTGCTCCTCGGTTGGGTTCATAAGTATTCGCATTTGTCATATCCTCTCCTTGGTTTGATCCCTTGATCAGTATGTAGTGTCCTTGTTTGTTTCTTGTAATAGTCTTTATCTTAAAGTCTATTTCGCCTGATATGAGAATTGTAACTCCAGGTTTCCTTTGATTTCCATTTGCATGGAATGTCTCTTGCCATCTCCTCACTTTCAGTCTGTATGTCTCCCTAGGTCTAAAGTGGGTCTCTTTTAGGCAGCACATATAATGGTCTTGATGTTGTATCCCTTCAGGGAGTCTATCACTTGTAGTTGGAGCAATGTATCCATTTACATGTAACGTTATTATTAATATGGATGTACCTCTTACCGTTTTGTTAATTGTTTTTGGTTTGTTCTAGGAGGTCTTTTCTTTTCTTTGTGATTCCTGCCTAGAGAAGTTCCTTTATCCTTTGTTATAAAGCTGTTGCATGGTGCTGAATTCTCTTACCGTGTGTTTTTCTGTAAAGTTTTTCGTTTCTCCGTCCAATCTCAGTGAGATTCTTGCTGAGAACAGTAACATCGGTTGTAGGTTTTTTTTCCTTTCATCTCTTTAAATACGTATACTGCCACTCCCTTCTCTCTGGCAGAATTTCTGCTGAAAGGTCAGCTGTTAACTTACCTGGATTCCCTTGTATGGTATATGCTGCTTTTCCCATGCTGCTTTTTACATGCTTTCTATGTATTTAGTTTCTAATAGTTTGATGAATACGTGTCTTGGCGTGTTTCTCCTTGGATTTATCCTGTATTGGACTCTCTGTGCTTCCTGGGCTTGGCTTAATCTTTCGTTTCCCTTACTAGGGAAGTTTTCAACTATAATCTCTTCAAGTATATTCTGACTCCTTTTCTATTTCTCTTCTTCTTCTGAGACCCATATAATTCGAATGTTCGTGCATTTAATGTTGTTCCAAGGGTCGCTGTGACTGTCCTCCTTTCCTTTCTTTCTTTATTCTTTATTTTGATCCGCAGTATTTATTTGAACTATTTTATCTTCCAGGTCACTTAACCGTTCTTCTGCCTCATTTATTGTGTTAGTGATCAATGCTAGAGAATAATTATTTTCATTTATTGTGTTCTTCATCATTGTTTGTTTGCTCTTCAGTTCTTGTCGACCCTTGTGAAACGTTTCTTGTATTTTCTCTCTCCTATTTCTACGATGTTGAATCGTCTTTCCTATCATGATTCTGAATTCTTTTTCGGGTAGACTGCCTATTTCCTCTTCCTTTGTTAGGTCTGGTGCGTTTTGACCTTGCTGCTTCGTCTGCTGTGTGTTTTTTGGTCTCCTCATTTTGCTTAACTTAATGTGCTTGGGGTTCCTTTTCACAGGTGTCATGCCCGTAGTTATTGTTGTTTTTGGTGTCTGCCTCAGCGGCTAAGGTTTGTTCAGTGGCTTCTGTATGCTTCTTGGTTGAGGGGAGTTGTGCTTGTGTTCTGGAAGATGAGGCTGGATCTTTTCTTTCTGGTGGGCACTTGTACGTCTGGTGGTGTGTATTTTGGTGTCTCTGTCGTTATTATGATTTAAGGCATCCTCTCTGATAACGGATGGGGCTGTGTCTGTCTTGCTCATTGTTTGGCATACGGTGTCCAGCACTGTAGCTTGCTGGTCACTGAGTGAATGTGGGTCTTGGCCTTGAGAAGGAAATCTCTGGGAGATTTTCTCCATTTGATATTATGTGGAGCTGTCAGGTCTCCTGTGGACCAGTGTCCTGAAGTGGGTTTTCCCACCTCAGATGGAGAGCACTGACTCCTGGTTAGAGCACCTAGAGACTTTCATCCTCACAGCTCAGAATAAGTGGGCGAAAAAACAGAAGGAAACAAAGAATGAGGATAAAATAAAACAAAATAAAGTAAAATCAAATAAAATGAAGTTATTAAAATAAAAAATATTTATTACGAGAAAATTTTAAAAAGTAAAAAAAAAACAGCCACACAGAACTCTAGCACAAATGGTTAAAGCTTAGCTATACAGACAAAACGACTCACAGTAGCATACACCTACACACTCACAAAAAGTGAAAAAGTGGAAAAACTAATATATCTATGCTCACAAAGTCCACCTTCTCTATATTGGACTGATTCATTGTTCTATTCAGGTGTTCCAGAGATGCGGGGTACTTGACGTTGAATGTGGAGATTTCATCCACTCTTCGTGCCGGTGCTGGGAGAGATTACCTTTTCGCTTCTTTGCTCGCACAGCTCTGCTTTTAGAGTTGCATTTGTTTCATTGCACAGATTTGGGTGTTCCTATTTTCATTTTCAATTTTTCCCAGGTATTTGTGACCCCATCTTGGTTTTCTGCAGTGTATTCTTGGTTATGTAACAGCGTTTTGTTTAGCTTCCATGTGTTTGTATTATGTACAGTTTTTTTTTTCTTTTAATTCCTATCTAGTTTCATAGCACTGTTTGTGGAAATTATACCTGATGCTATTTCAATTTTCTTAGTTTTCTAAGGCTTTATTTGTGACCCTACATATGATATATCTTGGAGAGTGTTTCATGAGTACCTGATGAGAAAGTGTTTTCTGTTGTTTTGCAATAGAATGTTGTATACATATGAATGAATTCCCTCTTGTTCAACGCGTCATTGAAAGCTTATGTTTCCTGATTTAGTTTCATTTTGGATGATCTATCCATTGGTGATTGTGGGGTGGTAATGTCCCCTACTCTTATGGTTTCACTGTCAAGTTCCGCTTTATGGCTGTTAGGATATACCTTATGTATTGAAGTGCTCCTCGGTTGGGTTGATAAGTATTTGCATTTCTTATATCCTCTCCTTGGTTTGATCCCTTGATCAGTGTGTAGGGTCCTTGTTTGTTTCTTGAAATAGTCTTTATCTTAAAGTCTATTTCTTCTGATATGAGAATTGTAACTCCAGGTTTCCTTTGATTTCCATTTGCATAGAATGTCTCTTGCCATCTCCTCACTTTCAGTCTGTATGTCTCCCTAGGTCTATAGTGGATCTCTTCTAGGCAGCATATATAATGGGCTTGTTGTTGTATCCCTTCAGCCAGTTTATCTGTTGTGGTTGGAGCAATGAATCCATTTACATGTAAGGTAATTATCAATATGGATGTTCCTCTTACCGTTTTGTTAATTGTTTTTGCTTTGTTCTAGGAGGTCTTTCTTTTCCTTGTGATTCCTGCCTAGAGAAGTTCCTTTATCCTTTGTTATAAAGCTGTTGTTGGTGCTGAATTCTTTTTCCGTTTGTTTTTCTGTAAAGTTTTTAGTTTCTCCGTCGAATCTCAATGAGATTCTTGCTGAAAACAGTAACATCGGTTGTAGCTTTCTTCCTTTCATCTCTTTAAATACGTATACTGCCACTCCTTTCTCTCTGGCAGAATTTCTGCTGTAAGGTCAGCTGTTAATTTACGTGGATTCCCTTGAATGGTATATGGTGCTTTTCCCATGTTGCTTTTTACATGTTTCCTATGCATTTAGTTTTTAATAGTTTGATGAATACGTGTCTTGGCGTGTTTCTCCTTGGATTTATCCTGTATGGGACTCTCTGTGCTTCCTGGACTTGATTGACCCTTTCCGTTCCCTTACTAGGGAAGTTGTCAACTATAATCTCTTCAAATATATTCTCACGCCTTTTCTATTTCTCTTCTTCTTCTGAGACCCATATAATTCGAATGTGGTTGCGTTTAATGTTGTCGCAAGGGTCGCTAAGACTTTCCACCATTCCTTTCTTTCTTCTTTCTTATTTTGTCCCGCCGTATTTATTTGAACTATTTTATTTTCCAGGCCACATAACTGTTCTTCTGCCTCACTTATTGTGCTAGTGATCCATGCTAGAGAATAATTATTTTCATTTATTTTGGTCTTCATCATTGTTTGTTTGCTCTTCAGTTCTTGTCGACCCTTGTGAAACGTTTCTTGTATTTTCTCTCTCCTATTTCCACGATGTTGAATCATCTTTCCTATCATTATTCTGAATTCTTTTTCGGGTGGACTGCCTATTTCCTCTTCATTTGTTAGGTCTGGTGCGTTTTGACCTTGCTGCTTTGTCTGCTGTGTGTTTTTTGGTCTCCTCATTTTGCTTAACTTACTGTGCTTGGGTTTCCTTTTCACAGGCGGCATGCCCGTAGTTATTGCTGTCTTTGGTGTCTGTCCCGAGCGGTTAAGGTTTGTTCAGTGGGTTCTGTATGCTTCTTGGTTGAGGGGAGCTGTGCTTGTGTTCTGGAAGATGAGGCTGGATCTTTTATTTCTGGTGGGCAAGTCCACGTCTGGTGGTGTGTATTTTGGTGTCTCCGTCCTTATTATGATTTAAGGCATCCTGTCTGATAAAGGATGGGGCTGTGTTTCTGTCTTGCTCATTGTTTGTCATACGGTGTCCAGCACTGTAGACTGCTGGTCACTGAGTGATTGTGGGTCTTGTCGTTAAGAAAGAAATCTCTGGGAGTTTATCTCCCTTTGATATTATGTGGAGCTGTCAGGTCTCCTGTGCACCAGTGTCTTGAAGTTGTCTCTCCCACCTCAGATGCACCACACTGACTCCTGGCCGGACCACCAAGAGACATGCATCGTCACGGCTCAGAAAAAGTGGGAGAGGAAAGAGAAGGAAACAAAGAATGCAGATAAAATAAAACAAAATAAACTAAAATAAAATAAAATGAAGTTATTAAAATAAAAAGTATGTATCAAGAGAAAGTTTTAAAAACTAAAAACACATAACAGACGGACAGAACTCTACACAAATGGTTAAAGCTAAGCTATACAGACAAAATCCCAAACAGCAGCATACACCTCCACAGTCACAAAAAGTGAAAAACTGGAAAGAATAATATGTCTTTGCTCACAAAGTCCACCTCGTCAATTTTGGTCTGATTCATTGTGTATTCAGGTGTTCCACAGATGCGCGGTGCTTCACGTTGAGTGTGCAGATTTCATCCACTCTTCCTGCGGCTGCTGGGAGAGATTTCCCTTTGGCTTTTTTTTTCACACAGCTCTCCTTTTACAGTTGCATTTGCTTCATACCATAGTTTTGGGTGGTCTTATTTTCATTGTCACTTTTTGCCAGGTATTTTTGATCCCATCTTGGTTTTCTGCAGTGAAATCTTGGTTATGTAACAGCGTTTTCTTTAGCTTCCCCGTGTTTGTATCATTTACAGTTTTTTTTCCTTTTAATTGCTAACTAGTTTCATAGCACTGTGGGTGGAAAGTATACCTGATACTGTTTCAATTTTCTTAACTTTCTAAGGCTTTATTTGTGGTCCTACATGAAATACACCTTGGAGAATGTGCCATGAGCACCTGAGGAAAAAGTGTTTTCTGTTGTTTTGCAATAGAATGTTGTATACATATGAATGAAGTCCCTCCTGTTCAAAGTGTCATTTAAAACTTATGTTTCCTGATTTTTTTTCATTTTGGATGATCTGTCCATTGGTGGAAGTTGTGTGGTAATGTCCCCTACTCTTTAGGTGGTAGTGTCAAGTTCCCCTTTATGGCTGTTAGGATACATGTTATGTAGTGAAGTGCTCCTCGGTTGGGTTCATAAGTATTCGCATTTGTCATATCCTCTCCTTGGTTTGATCCCTTGATCAGTATGTAGTGTCCTTGTTTGTTTCTTGTAATAGTCTTTATCTTAAAGTCTATTTCGCCTGATATGAGAATTGTAACTCCAGGTTTCCTTTGATTTCCATTTGCATGGAATGTCTCTTGCCATCTCCTCACTTTCAGTCTGTATGTCTCCCTAGGTCTAAAGTGGGTCTCTTTTAGGCAGCACATATAATGGTCTTGATGTTGTATCCCTTCAGGGAGTCTATCACTTGTAGTTGGAGCAATGTATCCATTTACATGTAACGTTATTATTAATATGGATGTACCTCTTACCGTTTTGTTAATTGTTTTTGGTTTGTTCTAGGAGGTCTTTTCTTTTCTTTGTGATTCCTGCCTAGAGAAGTTCCTTTATCCTTTGTTATAAAGCTGTTGCATGGTGCTGAATTCTCTTACCGTGTGTTTTTCTGTAAAGTTTTTCGTTTCTCCGTCCAATCTCAGTGAGATTCTTGCTGAGAACAGTAACATCGGTTGTAGGTTTTTTTTCCTTTCATCTCTTTAAATACGTATACTGCCACTCCCTTCTCTCTGGCAGAATTTCTGCTGAAAGGTCAGCTGTTAACTTACGTGGATTCCCTTGTATGGTATATGCTGCTTTTCCCATGCTGCTTTTTACATGCTTTCTATGTATTTAGTTTCTAATAGTTTGATGAATACGTGTCTTGGCGTGTTTCTCCTTGGATTTATCCTGTATGGGACTCTCTGTGCTTCCTGGGCTTGGCTTAATCTTTCGTTTCCCTTACTAGGGAAGTTTTCAACTACAATCTCTTCAAGTATATTCTGACTCCTTTTCTATTTCTCTTCTTCTTCTGAGACCCATATAATTCGAATGTTCGTGCATTTAATGTTGTTCCAAGGGTCGCTGTGACTGTCCTCCTTTCCTTTCTTTCTTTATTCTTTATTTTGATCCGCAGTATTTATTTGAACTATTTTATCTTCCAGGTCACTTAACCGTTCTTCTGCCTCATTTATTGTGTTAGTGATCAATGCTAGAGAATAATTATTTTCATTTATTGTGTTCTTCATCATTGTTTGTTTGCTCTTCAGTTCTTGTCGACCCTTGTGAAACGTTTCTTGTATTTTCTCTCTCCTATTTCTACGATGTTGAATCGTCTTTCCTATCATGATTCTGAATTCTTTTTCGGGTAGACTGCCTATTTCCTCTTCCTTTGTTAGGTCTGGTGCGTTTTGACCTTGCTGCTTCGTCTGCTGTGTGTTTTTTGGTCTCCTCATTTTGCTTAACTTAATGTGCTTGGGGTTCCTTTTCACAGGTGTCATGCCCGTAGTTATTGTTGTTTTTGGTGTCTGCCTCAGCGGCTAAGGTTTGTTCAGTGGCTTCTGTATGCTTCTTGGTTGAGGGGAGTTGTGCTTGTGTTCTGGAAGATGAGGCTGGATCTTTTCTTTCTGGTGGGCACTTGTACGTCTGGTGGTGTGTATTTTGGTGTCTCTGTCGTTATTATGATTTAAGGCATCCTCTCTGATAACGGATGGGGCTGTGTCTGTCTTGCTCATTGTTTGGCATACGGTGTCCAGCACTGTAGCTTGCTGGTCACTGAGTGAATGTGGGTCTTGGCCTTGAGAAGGAAATCTCTGGGAGATTTTCTCCATTTGATATTATGTGGAGCTGTCAGGTCTCCTGTGGACCAGTGTCCTGAAGTGGGTTTTCCCACCTCAGATGGAGAGCACTGACTCCTGGTTAGAGCACCTAGAGACTTTCATCCTCACAGCTCAGAATAAGTGGGCGAAAAAACAGAAGGAAACAAAGAATGAGGATAAAATAAAACAAAATAAAGTAAAATCAAATAAAATGAAGTTATTAAAATAAAAAATAT
The DNA here is from genome assembly GCF_965194825.1 of Balaenoptera physalus. Taxonomy (NCBI): domain Eukaryota; kingdom Metazoa; phylum Chordata; class Mammalia; order Artiodactyla; family Balaenopteridae; genus Balaenoptera; species Balaenoptera physalus. The sequence continues at coordinate 22,094,128 of NC_138904.1, forward strand.
TTATTACGAGAAAATTTTAAAAAGTAAAAAAAAAACAGCCACACAGAACTCTAGCACAAATGGTTAAAGCTTAGCTATACAGACAAAACGACTCACAGTAGCATACACCTACACACTCACAAAAAGTGAAAAAGTGGAAAAACTAATATATCTATGCTCACAAAGTCCACCTTCTCTATATTGGACTGATTCATTGTTCTATTCAGGTGTTCCAGAGATGCGGGGTACTTGACGTTGAATGTGGAGATTTCATCCACTCTTCGTGCCGGTGCTGGGAGAGATTACCTTTTCGCTTCTTTGCTCGCACAGCTCTGCTTTTAGAGTTGCATTTGTTTCATTGCACAGATTTGGGTGTTCCTATTTTCATTTTCAATTTTTCCCAGGTATTTGTGACCCCATCTTGGTTTTCTGCAGTGTATTCTTGGTTATGTAACAGCGTTTTGTTTAGCTTCCATGTGTTTGTATTATGTACAGTTTTTTTTTTCTTTTAATTCCTATCTAGTTTCATAGCACTGTTTGTGGAAATTATACCTGATGCTATTTCAATTTTCTTAGTTTTCTAAGGCTTTATTTGTGACCCTACATATGATATATCTTGGAGAGTGTTTCATGAGTACCTGATGAGAAAGTGTTTTCTGTTGTTTTGCAATAGAATGTTGTATACATATGAATGAATTCCCTCTTGTTCAACGCGTCATTGAAAGCTTATGTTTCCTGATTTAGTTTCATTTTGGATGATCTATCCATTGGTGATTGTGGGGTGGTAATGTCCCCTACTCTTATGGTTTCACTGTCAAGTTCCGCTTTATGGCTGTTAGGATATACCTTATGTATTGAAGTGCTCCTCGGTTGGGTTGATAAGTATTTGCATTTCTTATATCCTCTCCTTGGTTTGATCCCTTGATCAGTGTGTAGGGTCCTTGTTTGTTTCTTGAAATAGTCTTTATCTTAAAGTCTATTTCTTCTGATATGAGAATTGTAACTCCAGGTTTCCTTTGATTTCCATTTGCATAGAATGTCTCTTGCCATCTCCTCACTTTCAGTCTGTATGTCTCCCTAGGTCTATAGTGGATCTCTTCTAGGCAGCATATATAATGGGCTTGTTGTTGTATCCCTTCAGCCAGTTTATCTGTTGTGGTTGGAGCAATGAATCCATTTACATGTAAGGTAATTATCAATATGGATGTTCCTCTTACCGTTTTGTTAATTGTTTTTGCTTTGTTCTAGGAGGTCTTTCTTTTCCTTGTGATTCCTGCCTAGAGAAGTTCCTTTATCCTTTGTTATAAAGCTGTTGTTGGTGCTGAATTCTTTTTCCGTTTGTTTTTCTGTAAAGTTTTTAGTTTCTCCGTCCAATCTCAATGAGATTCTTGCTGAAAACAGTAACATCGGTTGTAGCTTTCTTCCTTTCATCTCTTTAAATACGTATACTGCCACTCCTTTCTCTCTGGCAGAATTTCTGCTGTAAGGTCAGCTGTTAATTTACGTGGATTCCCTTGAATGGTATATGGTGCTTTTCCCATGTTGCTTTTTACATGTTTCCTATGCATTTAGTTTTTAATAGTTTGATGAATACGTGTCTTGGCGTGTTTCTCCTTGGATTTATCCTGTATGGGACTCTCTGTGCTTCCTGGACTTGATTGACCCTTTCCGTTCCCTTACTAGGGAAGTTGTCAACTATAATCTCTTCAAATATATTCTCACGCCTTTTCTATTTCTCTTCTTCTTCTGAGACCCATATAATTCGAATGTGGTTGCGTTTAATGTTGTCGCAAGGGTCGCTAAGACTTTCCACCATTCCTTTCTTTCTTCTTTCTTATTTTGTCCCGCCGTATTTATTTGAACTATTTTATTTTCCAGGCCACATAACTGTTCTTCTGCCTCACTTATTGTGCTAGTGATCCATGCTAGAGAATAATTATTTTCATTTATTTTGGTCTTCATCATTGTTTGTTTGCTCTTCAGTTCTTGTCGACCCTTGTGAAACGTTTCTTGTATTTTCTCTCTCCTATTTCCACGATGTTGAATCATCTTTCCTATCATTATTCTGAATTCTTTTTCGGGTGGACTGCCTATTTCCTCTTCATTTGTTAGGTCTGGTGCGTTTTGACCTTGCTGCTTTGTCTGCTGTGTGTTTTTTGGTCTCCTCATTTTGCTTAACTTACTGTGCTTGGGTTTCCTTTTCACAGGCGGCATGCCCGTAGTTATTGCTGTCTTTGGTGTCTGTCCCGAGCGGTTAAGGTTTGTTCAGTGGGTTCTGTATGCTTCTTGGTTGAGGGGAGCTGTGCTTGTGTTCTGGAAGATGAGGCTGGATCTTTTATTTCTGGTGGGCAAGTCCACGTCTGGTGGTGTGTATTTTGGTGTCTCCGTCCTTATTATGATTTAAGGCATCCTGTCTGATAAAGGATGGGGCTGTGTTTCTGTCTTGCTCATTGTTTGTCATACGGTGTCCAGCACTGTAGACTGCTGGTCACTGAGTGATTGTGGGTCTTGTCGTTAAGAAAGAAATCTCTGGGAGTTTATCTCCCTTTGATATTATGTGGAGCTGTCAGGTCTCCTGTGCACCAGTGTCTTGAAGTTGTCTCTCCCACCTCAGATGCACCACACTGACTCCTGGCCGGACCACCAAGAGACATGCATCGTCACGGCTCAGAAAAAGTGGGAGAGGAAAGAGAAGGAAACAAAGAATGCAGATAAAATAAAACAAAATAAACTAAAATAAAATAAAATGAAGTTATTAAAATAAAAAGTATGTATCAAGAGAAAGTTTTAAAAACTAAAAACACATAACAGACGGACAGAACTCTACACAAATGGTTAAAGCTAAGCTATACAGACAAAATCCCAAACAGCAGCATACACCTCCACAGTCACAAAAAGTGAAAAACTGGAAAGAATAATATGTCTTTGCTCACAAAGTCCACCTCGTCAATTTTGGTCTGATTCATTGTGTATTCAGGTGTTCCACAGATGCGCGGTGCTTCACGTTGAGTGTGCAGATTTCATCCACTCTTCCTGCGGCTGCTGGGAGAGATTTCCCTTTGGCTTTTTTTTTCACACAGCTCTCCTTTTACAGTTGCATTTGCTTCATACCATAGTTTTGGGTGGTCTTATTTTCATTGTCACTTTTTGCCAGGTATTTTTGATCCCATCTTGGTTTTCTGCAGTGAAATCTTGGTTATGTAACAGCGTTTTCTTTAGCTTCCCCGTGTTTGTATCATTTACAGTTTTTTTTCCTTTTAATTGCTAACTAGTTTCATAGCACTGTGGGTGGAAAGTATACCTGATACTGTTTCAATTTTCTTAACTTTCTAAGGCTTTATTTGTGGTCCTACATGAAATATACCTTGGAGAATGTGCCATGAGCACCTGAGGAAAAAGTGTTTTCTGTTGTTTTGCAATAGAATGTTGTATACATATGAATGAAGTCCCTCCTGTTCAAAGTGTCATTTAAAACTTATGTTTCCTGATTTTTTTTCATTTTGGATGATCTGTCCATTGGTGGAAGTTGTGTGGTAATGTCCCCTACTCTTTTGGTGGTAGTGTCAAGTTCCCCTTTATGGCTGTTAGGATACATGTTATGTAGTGAAGTGCTCCTCGGTTGGGTTCATAAGTATTCGCATTTGTCATATCCTCTCCTTGGTTTGATCCCTTGATCAGTATGTAGTGTCCTTGTTTGTTTCTTGTAATAGTCTTTATCTTAAAGTCTATTTCGCCTGATATGAGAATTGTAACTCCAGGTTTCCTTTGATTTCCATTTGCATGGAATGTCTCTTGCCATCTCCTCACTTTCAGTCTGTATGTCTCCCTAGGTCTAAAGTGGGTCTCTTTTAGGCAGCACATATAATGGTCTTGATGTTGTATCCCTTCAGGGAGTCTATCACTTGTAGTTGGAGCAATGTATCCATTTACATGTAACGTTATTATTAATATGGATGTACCTCTTACCGTTTTGTTAATTGTTTTTGGTTTGTTCTAGGAGGTCTTTTCTTTTCTTTGTGATTCCTGTCTAGAGAAGTTCCTTTATCCTTTGTTATAAAGCTGTTGCATGGTGCTGAATTCTCTTACCGTGTGTTTTTCTGTAAAGTTTTTCGTTTCTCCGTCCAATCTCAGTGAGATTCTTGCTGAGAACAGTAACATCGGTTGTAGGTTTTTTTTCCTTTCATCTCTTTAAATACGTATACTGCCACTCCCTTCTCTCTGGCAGAATTTCTGCTGAAAGGTCAGCTGTTAACTTACCTGGATTCCCTTGTATGGTATATGCTGCTTTTCCCATGCTGCTTTTTACATGCTTTCTATGTATTTAGTTTCTAATAGTTTGATGAATACGTGTCTTGGCGTGTTTCTCCTTGGATTTATCCTGTATGGGACTCTCTGTGCTTCCTGGGCTTGGCTTAATCTTTCGTTTCCCTTACTAGGGAAGTTTTCAACTATAATCTCTTCAAGTATATTCTGACTCCTTTTCTATTTCTCTTCTTCTTCTGAGACCCATATAATTCGAATGTTCGTGCATTTAATGTTGTTCCAAGGGTCGCTGTGACTGTCCTCCTTTCCTTTCTTTCTTTATTCTTTATTTTGATCCGCAGTATTTATTTGAACTATTTTATCTTCCAGGTCACTTAACCGTTCTTCTGCCTCATTTATTGTGTTAGTGATCAATGCTAGAGAATAATTATTTTCATTTATTGTGTTCTTCATCATTGTTTGTTTGCTCTTCAGTTCTTGTCGACCCTTGTGAAACGTTTCTTGTATTTTCTCTCTCCTATTTCTACGATGTTGAATCGTCTTTCCTATCATGATTCTGAATTCTTTTTCGGGTAGACTGCCTATTTCCTCTTCCTTTGTTAGGTCTGGTGCGTTTTGACCTTGCTGCTTCGTCTGCTGTGTGTTTTTTGGTCTCCTCATTTTGCTTAACTTAATGTGCTTGGGGTTCCTTTTCACAGGTGTCATGCCCGTAGTTATTGTTGTTTTTGGTGTCTGCCTCAGCGGCTAAGGTTTGTTCAGTGGCTTCTGTATGCTTCTTGGTTGAGGGGAGTTGTGCTTGTGTTCTGGAAGATGAGGCTGGATCTTTTCTTTCTGGTGGGCACTTGTACGTCTGGTGGTGTGTATTTTGGTGTCTCTGTCGTTATTATGATTTAAGGCATCCTCTCTGATAACGGATGGGGCTGTGTCTGTCTTGCTCATTGTTTGGCATACGGTGTCCAGCACTGTAGCTTGCTGGTCACTGAGTGAATGTGGGTCTTGGCCTTGAGAAGGAAATCTCTGGGAGATTTTCTCCATTTGATATTATGTGGAGCTGTCAGGTCTCCTGTGGACCAGTGTCCTGAAGTGGGTTTTCCCACCTCAGATGGAGAGCACTGACTCCTGGTTAGAGCACCTAGAGACTTTCATCCTCACAGCTCAGAATAAGTGGGCGAAAAAACAGAAGGAAACAAAGAATGAGGATAAAATAAAACAAAATAAAGTAAAATCAAATAAAATGAAGTTATTAAAATAAAAAATATTTATTACGAGAAAACTTTAAAAAGTAAAAAAAAAAACAGCCACACAGAACTCTAGCACAAATGGTTAAAGCTTAGCTATACAGACAAAACGACTCACAGTAGCATACACCTACACACTCACAAAAAGTGAAAAAGTGGAAAAACTAATATATCTATGCTCACAAAGTCCACCTTCTCTATATTGGACTGATTCATTGTTCTATTCAGGTGTTCCAGAGATGCGGGGTACTTGACGTTGAATGTGGAGATTTCATCCACTCTTCGTGCCGGTGCTGGGAGAGATTACCTTTTCGCTTCTTTGCTCGCACAGCTCTGCTTTTAGAGTTGCATTTGTTTCATTGCACAGATTTGGGTGTTCCTATTTTCATTTTCAATTTTTCCCAGGTATTTGTGACCCCATCTTGGTTTTCTGCAGTGTATTCTTGGTTATGTAACAGCGTTTTGTTTAGCTTCCATGTGTTTGTATTATGTACAGTTTTTTTTTTCTTTTAATTCCTATCTAGTTTCATAGCACTGTTTGTGGAAATTATACCTGATGCTATTTCAATTTTCTTAGTTTTCTAAGGCTTTATTTGTGACCCTACATATGATATATCTTGGAGAGTGTTTCATGAGTACCTGATGAGAAAGTGTTTTCTGTTGTTTTGCAATAGAATGTTGTATACATATGAATGAATTCCCTCTTGTTCAACGCGTCATTGAAAGCTTATGTTTCCTGATTTAGTTTCATTTTGGATGATCTATCCATTGGTGATTGTGGGGTGGTAATGTCCCCTACTCTTATGGTTTCACTGTCAAGTTCCGCTTTATGGCTGTTAGGATATACCTTATGTATTGAAGTGCTCCTCGGTTGGGTTGATAAGTATTTGCATTTCTTATATCCTCTCCTTGGTTTGATCCCTTGATCAGTGTGTAGGGTCCTTGTTTGTTTCTTGAAATAGTCTTTATCTTAAAGTCTATTTCTTCTGATATGAGAATTGTAACTCCAGGTTTCCTTTGATTTCCATTTGCATAGAATGTCTCTTGCCATCTCCTCACTTTCAGTCTGTATGTCTCCCTAGGTCTATAGTGGATCTCTTCTAGGCAGCATATATAATGGGCTTGTTGTTGTATCCCTTCAGCCAGTTTATCTGTTGTGGTTGGAGCAATGAATCCATTTACATGTAAGGTAATTATCAATATGGATGTTCCTCTTACCGTTTTGTTAATTGTTTTTGCTTTGTTCTAGGAGGTCTTTCTTTTCCTTGTGATTCCTGCCTAGAGAAGTTCCTTTATCCTTTGTTATAGAGCTGTTGTTGGTGCTGAATTCTTTTTCCGTTTGTTTTTCTGTAAAGTTTTTAGTTTCTCCGTCCAATCTCAATGAGATTCTTGCTGAAAACAGTAACATCGGTTGTAGCTTTCTTCCTTTCATCTCTTTAAATACGTATACTGCCACTCCTTTCTCTCTGGCAGAATTTCTGCTGTAAGGTCAGCTGTTAATTTACGTGGATTCCCTTGAATGGTATATGGTGCTTTTCCCATGTTGCTTTTTACATGTTTCCTATGCATTTAGTTTTTAATAGTTTGATGAATACGTGTCTTGGCGTGTTTCTCCTTGGATTTATCCTGTATGGGACTCTCTGTGCTTCCTGGACTTGATTGACCCTTTCCGTTCCCTTACTAGGGAAGTTGTCAACTATAATCTCTTCAAATATATTCTCACGCCTTTTCTATTTCTCTTCTTCTTCTGAGACCCATATAATTCGAATGTGGTTGCGTTTAATGTTGTCGCAAGGGTCGCTAAGACTTTCCACCATTCCTTTCTTTCTTCTTTCTTATTTTGTCCCGCCGTATTTATTTGAACTATTTTATTTTCCAGGCCACATAACTGTTCTTCTGCCTCACTTATTGTGCTAGTGATCCATGCTAGAGAATAATTATTTTCATTTATTTTGGTCTTCATCATTGTTTGTTTGCTCTTCAGTTCTTGTCGACCCTTGTGAAACGTTTCTTGTATTTTCTCTCTCCTATTTCCACGATGTTGAATCATCTTTCGTATCATTATTCTGAATTCTTTTTCGGGTGGACTGCCTATTTCCTCTTCATTTGTTAGGTCTGGTGCGTTTTGACCTTGCTGCTTCGTCTGCTGTGTGTTTTTTGGTCTCCTCATTTTGCTTAACTTACTGTGCTTGGGTTTCCTTTTCACAGGCGGCATGCCCGTAGTTATTGCTGTCTTTGGTGTCTGTCCCGAGCGGTTAAGGTTTGTTCAGTGGGTTCTGTATGCTTCTTGGTTGAGGGGAGCTGTGCTTGTGTTCTGGAAGATGAGGCTGGATCTTTTATTTCTGGTGGGCAAGTCCACGTCTGGTGGTGTGTATTTTGGTGTCTCCGTCCTTATTATGATTTAAGGCATCCTGTCTGATAAAGGATGGGGCTGTGTTTCTGTCTTGCTCATTGTTTGTCATACGGTGTCCAGCACTGTAGACTGCTGGTCACTGAGTGATTGTGGGTCTTGTCGTTAAGAAAGAAATCTCTGGGAGTTTATCTCCCTTTGATATTATGTGGAGCTGTCAGGTCTCCTGTGCACCAGTGTCTTGAAGTTGTCTCTCCCACCTCAGATGCACCACACTGATTCCTGGCCGGACCACCAAGAGACATGCATCGTCACGGCTCAGAAAAAGTGGGAGAGGAAAGAGAAGGAAACAAAGAATGCAGATAAAATAAAACAAAATAAAGTAAAATAAAATAAAATGAAGTTATTAAAATAAAAAGTATGTATCAAGAGAAAGTTTTAAAAACTAAAAACACATAACAGACGGACAGAACTCTACACAAATGGTTAAAGCTAAGCTATACAGACAAAATCCCAAACAGCAGCATACACCTCCACAGTCACAAAAAGTGAAAAACTGGAAAGAATAATATGTCTTTGCTCACAAAGTCCACCTCGTCAATTTTGGTCTGATTCATTGTGTATTCAGGTGTTCCACACATGCGCGGTACTTCACGTTGAGTGTGCAGATTTCATCCACTCTTCCTGCGGCTGCTGGGAGAGATTTCCCTTTGGCTTTTTTTTTCACACAGCTCTCCTTTTACATTTGCATTTGCTTCATACCATAGTTTTGGGTGGTCTTATTTTCATTGTCACTTTTTCCCAGGTATTTTTGATCCCATCTTGGTTTTCTGCAGTGAAATCTTGGTTATGTAACAGCGTTTTCTTTAGCTTCCCCGTGTTTGTATCATTTACAGTTTTTTTTCCTTTTAATGGCTAACTAGTTTCATAGCACTGTGGGTGGAAAGTATACCTGATACTGTTTCAATTTTCTTAACTTTCTAAGGCTTTATTTGTGGTCCTACATGAAATATACCTTGGAGAATGTGCCATGAGCACCTGAGGAAAAAGTGTTTTCTGTTGTTTTGCAATAGAATGTTGTATACATATGAATGAAGTCCCTCCTGTTCAATGTGTCATTTATCACTTATGTTTCCTGATTTTTTTTCATTTTGGATGATCTGTCCATTGGTGGAAGTTGTGTGGTAATGTCCCCTACTCTTTTGGTGGTAGTGTCAAGTTCCCCTTTATGGCTGTTAGGATACATGTTATGTAGTGAAGTGCTCCTCGGTTGGGTTCATAAGTATTCGCATTTGTCATATCCTCTCCTTGGTTTGATCCCTTGATCAGTATGTAGTGTCCTTGTTTGTTTCTTGTAATAGTCTTTATCTTAAAGTCTATTTCGCCTGATATGAGAATTGTAACTCCAGGTTTCCTTTGATTTCCATTTGCATGGAATGTCTCTTGCCATCTCCTCACTTTCAGTCTGTATGTCTCCTTAGGTCTAAAGTGGGCCTCTTTTAGGCAGCACATATAATGGTCTTGATGTTGTATCCCTTCAGGGAGTCTATCACTTGTAGTTGGAGCAATGTATCCATTTACATGTAACGTTATTATTAATATGGATGTACCTCTTACCGTTTTGTTAATTGTTTTTGGTTTGTTCTAGGAGGTCTTTTCTTTTCTTTGTGATTCCTGCCTAGAGAAGTTCCTTTATCCTTTGTTATAAAGCTGTTGCATGGTGCTGAATTCTCTTACCGTGTGTTTTTCTGTAAAGTTTTTCGTTTCTCCGTCCAATCTCAGTGAGATTCTTGCTGAGAACAGTAACATCGGTTGTAGGTTTTTTTTCCTTTCATCTCTTTAAATACGTATACTGCCACTCCCTTCTCTCTGGCAGAATTTCTGCTGAAAGGTCAGCTGTTAACTTACGTGGATTCCCTTGTATGGTATATGCTGCTTTTCCCATGCTGCTTTTTACATGCTTTCTATGTATTTAGTTTCTAATAGTTTGATGAATACGTGTCTTGGTGTGTTTCTCCTTGGATTTATCCTGTATGGGACTCTCTGTGCTTCCTGGGCTTGGCTTAATCTTTCGTTTCCCTTACTAGGGAAGTTTTCAACTATCATCTCTTCAAGTATATTCTGAAGCCTTTTCTATTTCTCTTCTTCTTCTGAGACCCATATAATTCGAATGTTCGTGCATTTAATGTTGTTCCAAGGGTCGCTATGACTGTCCTCGTTCCTTTCTTTCTTTGTTCTTTATTTTGATCCGCAGTATTTATTTGAACTATTTTATCTTCCAGGTCACTTAACCGTTCTTCTGCCTCATTTATTGTGCTAGTGATCCATGCTAGAGAATAATTATTTTCATTTATTGTGTTCTTCATCATTGTTTGTTTGCTCTTCAGTTCTTGTCGACCCTTGTGAAACGTTTCTTGTATTTTCTCTCTCCTATTTCTAAGATGTTGAATCGTCTTTCCTATCATGATTCTGAATTCTTTTTCGGGTAGACTGCCTATTTCCTCTTCCTTTGTTAGGTCTGGTGCGTTTTGACCTTGCTGCTTCGTCTGCTGTGTGTTTTTTGGTCTCCTCATTTTGCTTAACTTACTGTGCTTGGGTTTTCTTTTCACAGGCGGCATGCCCGTAGTTATTGCTGTCTTTGGTGTCTGTCCCCAGCGGTTAAGGTTTGTTCAGTGGGTTCTGTATGCTTCTTGGTTGAGGGGAGCTGTGCTTGTGTTCTGGAAGATGAGGCTGGATCTTTTATTTCTGGTGGGCAAGTCCACGTCTGGTGGTGTGTATTTTTGTGTCTCCGTCCTTATTATGATTTAAGGCATCCTGTCTGATAAAGGATGGGGCTGTGTTTCTGTCTTGCTCATTGTTTGTCATACGGTGTCCAGCACTGTAGACTGCTGGTCACTGAGTGATTGTGGGTCTTGTCATTAAGAAAGAAATCTCTGGGAGTTTATCTCCCTTTGATATTATGTGGAGCTGTCAGGTCTCCTGTGCACCAGTGTCTTGAAGTTGTCTCTCCCACCTCAGATGCACCACACTGACTCCTGGCCGGACCACCAAGAGACATGCATCGTCACGGCTCAGAAAAAGTGGGAGAGGAAAGAGAAGGAAACAAAGAATGCAGATAAAATAAAACAAAATAAACTAAAATAAAATAAAATGAAGTTATTAAAATAAAAAGTATGTATCAAGAGAAAGTTTTAAAAACTAAAAACACATAACAGACGGACAGAACTCTACACAAATGGTTAAAGCTAAGCTATACAGACAAAATCCCAAACAGCAGCATACACCTCCACAGTCACAAAAAGTGAAAAACTGGAAAGAATAATATGTCTTTGCTCTCAAAGTCCACCTCGTCAATTTTGGTCTGATTCATTGTGTATTCAGGTGTTCCACAGATGCGCGGTGCTTCACGTTGAGGGTGCAGATTTCATCCAATCTTCCTGCGGCTGCTGGGAGAGATTTCCCTTTGGCTTTTTTTTTCACACAGCTCTCCTTTTACAGTTGCATTTGCTTCATATCATAGTTTTGGGTGGTCTTATTTTCATTGTCACTTTTTGCCAGGTATTTTTGATCCCATCTTGGTTTTCTGCAGTGAAATCTTGGTTATGTAACAGGGTTTTCTTTAGCTTCCCCGTGTTTGTATCATTTACAGTTTTTTTTCCTTTTAATGGCTAACTAGTTTCATAGCACTGTGGGTGGAAAGTATACCTGATACTGTTTCAATTTTCTTAACTTTCTAAGGCTTTATTTGTGGTCCTACATGAAATATACCTTGGAGAATGTGCCATGAGCACCTGAGGAAAAAGTGTTTTCTGTTATTTTGCAATAGAATGTTGTATACATATGAATGAAGTCCCTCCTGTTCAATGTGTCATTTAAAACTTATGTTTCCTGATTTTTTTTCATTTTGGATGATCTGTCCATTGGTGGAAGTTGTGTGGTAATGTCCCCTACTCTTTTGGTGGTAGTGTCAAGTTCCCCTTTATGGCTGTTAGGATACATGTTATGTAGTGAAGTGCTCCTCGGTTGGGTTCATAAGTATTCGCATTTGTCATATCCTCTCCTTGGTTTGATCCCTTGATCAGTATGTAGTGTCCTTGTTTGTTTCTTGTAATAGTCTTTATCTTAAAGTCTATTTCGCCTGATATGAGAATTGTAACTCCAGGTTTCCTTTGATTTCCATTTGCATGGAATGTCTCTTGCCATCTCCTCACTTTCAGTCTGTATGTCTCCCTAGGTCTAAAGTGGGTCTCTTTTAGGCAGCACATATAATGGTCTTGATGTTGTATCCCTTCAGGGAGTCTATCACTTGTAGTTGGAGCAATGTATCCATTTACATGTAACGTTATTATTAATATGGATGTACCTCTTACCGTTTTGTTAATTGTTTTTGGTTTGTTCTAGGAGGTCTTTTCTTTTCTTTGTGATTCCTGCCTAGAGAAGTTCCTTTATCCTTTGTTATAAAGCTGTTGCATGGTGCTGAATTCTCTTACCGTGTATTTTTCTGTAAAGTTTTTCGTTTCTCCGTCCAATCTCAGTGAGATTCTTGCTGAGAACAGTAACATCGGTTGTAGGTTTTTTTTCCTTTCATCTCTTTAAATACGTATACTGCCACTCCCTTCTCTCTGGCAGAATTTCTGCTGAAAGGTCAGCTGTTAACTTACGTGGATTCCCTTGTATGGTATATGCTGCTTTTCCCATGCTGCTTTTAACATGCTTTCTATGTATTTAGTTTCTAATAGTTTGATGAATACGTGTCTTGGTGTGTTTCTCCTTGGATTTATCCTGTATGGGACTCTCTGTGCTTCCTGGGCTTGGCTTAATCTTTCGTTTCCCTTACTAGGGAAGTTTTCAACTATCATCTCTTCAAGTATATTCTGAAGCCTTTTCTATTTCTCTTCTTCTTCTGAGACCCATATAATTCGAATGTTCGTGCATTTAATGTTGTTCCAAGGGTCGCTATGACTGTCCTCGTTCCTTTCTTTCTTTGTTCTTTATTTTGATCCGCAGTATTTATTTGAACTATTTTATCTTCCAGGTCACTTAACCGTTCTTCTGCCTCATTTATTGTGCTAGTGATCCATGCTAGAGAATAATTATTTTCATTTATTGTGTTCTTCATCATTGTTTGTTTGCTCTTCAGTTCTTGTCGACCCTTGTGAAACGTTTCTTGTATTTTCTCTCTCCTATTTCTACGATGTTGAATCGTCTTTCCTATCATGATTCTGAATTCTTTTTCGGGTAGACTGCCTATTTCCTCTTCCTTTGTTAGGTCTGGTGCGTTTTGACCTTGCTGCTTCGTCTGCTGTGTGTTTTTTGGTCTCCTCATTTTGCTTAACTTACTGTGCTTGGGTTTCCTTTTCACAGGCGGCATGCCCGTAGTTATTGCTGTCTTTGGTGTCTGTCCCCAGCGGTTAAGGTTTGTTCAGTGGGTTCTGTATGCTTCTTGGTTGAGGGGAGCTGTGCTTGTGTTCTGGAAGATGAGGCTGGATCTTTTATTTCTGGTGGGCAAGTCCACGTCTGGTGGTGTGTATTTTTGTGTCTCCGTCCTTATTATGATTTAAGGCATCCTGTCTGATAAAGGATGGGGCTGTGTTTCTGTCTTGCTCATTGTTTGGCATACGGTGTCCAGCACTGTAGCTTGCTGGTCACTGAGTGAATGTGGGTCTTGGCCTTGAGAAGGAAATCTCTGGGAGATTTTCTCCCTTTGATATTATGTGGAGCTGTCAGGTCTCCTGTGGACCAGTGTCCTGAAGTGGGTTTTCCCACCTCAGATGGAGAGCACTGACTCCTGGTTAGAGCACCTAGAGACTTTCATCCTCACAGCTCAGAATAAGTGGGCGAAAAAACAGAAGGAAACAAAGAATGAGGATAAAATAAAACAAAATAAAGTAAAATCAAATAAAATGAAGTTATTAAAATAAAAAATATTTATTACGAGAAAATTTTAAAAAGTAAAAAAAAAAACAGCCACACAGAACTCTAGCACAAATGGTTAAAGCTTAGCTATACAGACAAAACGACTCACAGTAGCATACACCTACACACTCACAAAAAGTGAAAAAGTGGAAAAACTAATATATCTATGCTCACAAAGTCCACCTTCTCTATATTGGACTGATTCATTGTTCTATTCAGGTGTTCCAGAGATGCGGGGTACTTGACGTTGAATGTGGAGATTTCATCCACTCTTCGTGCCGGTGCTGGGAGAGATTACCTTTTCGCTTCTTTGCTCGCACAGCTCTGCTTTTAGAGTTGCATTTGTTTCATTGCACAGATTTGGGTGTTCCTATTTTCATTTTCAATTTTTCCCAGGTATTTGTGACCCCATCTTGGTTTTCTGCAGTGTATTCTTGGTTATGTAACAGCGTTTTGTTTAGCTTCCATGTGTTTGTATTATGTACAGTTTTTTTTTTCTTTTAATTCCTATCTAGTTTCATAGCACTGTTTGTGGAAATTATACCTGATGCTATTTCAATTTTCTTAGTTTTCTAAGGCTTTATTTGTGACCCTACATATGATATATCTTGGAGAGTGTTTCATGAGTACCTGATGAGAAAGTGTTTTCTGTTGTTTTGCAATAGAATGTTGTATACATATGAATGAATTCCCTCTTGTTCAACGCGTCATTGAAAGCTTATGTTTCCTGATTTAGTTTCATTTTGGATGATCTATCCATTGGTGATTGTGGGGTGGTAATGTCCCCTACTCTTATGGTTTCACTGTCAAGTTCCGCTTTATGGCTGTTAGGATATACCTTATGTATTGAAGTGCTCCTCGGTTGGGTTGATAAGTATTTGCATTTCTTATATCCTCTCCTTGGTTTGATCCCTTGATCAGTGTGTAGGGTCCTTGTTTGTTTCTTGAAATAGTCTTTATCTTAAAGTCTATTTCTTCTGATATGAGAATTGTAACTCCAGGTTTCCTTTGATTTCCATTTGCATAGAATGTCTCTTGCCATCTCCTCACTTTCAGTCTGTATGTCTCCCTAGGTCTATAGTGGATCTCTTCTAGGCAGCATATATAATGGGCTTGTTGTTGTATCCCTTCAGCCAGTTTATCTGTTGTGGTTGGAGCAATGAATCCATTTACATGTAAGGTAATTATCAATATGGATGTTCCTCTTACCGTTTTGTTAATTGTTTTTGCTTTGTTCTAGGAGGTCTTTCTTTTCCTTGTGATTCCTGCCTAGAGAAGTTCCTTTATCCTTTGTTATAAAGCTGTTGTTGGTGCTGAATTCTTTTTCCGTTTGTTTTTCTGTAAAGTTTTTAGTTTCTCCGTCCAATCTCAATGAGATTCTTGCTGAAAACAGTAACATCGGTTGTAGCTTTCTTCCTTTCATCTCTTTAAATACGTATACTGCCACTCCTTTCTCTCTGGCAGAATTTCTGCTGTAAGGTCAGCTGTTAATTTACGTGGATTCCCTTGAATGGTATATGGTGCTTTTCCCATGTTGCTTTTTACATGTTTCCTATGCATTTAGTTTTTAATAGTTTGATGAATACGTGTCTTGGCGTGTTTCTCCTTGGATTTATCCTGTATGGGACTCTCTGTGCTTCCTGGACTTGATTGACCCTTTCCGTTCCCTTACTAGGGAAGTTGTCAACTATAATCTCTTCAAATATATTCTCACGCCTTTTCTATTTCTCTTCTTCTTCTGAGACCCATATAATTCGAATGTGGTTGCGTTTAATGTTGTCGCAAGGGTCGCTAAGACTTTCCACCATTCCTTTCTTTCTTCTTTCTTATTTTGTCCCGCCGTATTTATTTGAACTATTTTATTTTCCAGGCCACATAACTGTTCTTCTGCCTCACTTATTGTGCTAGTGATCCATGCTAGAGAATAATTATTTTCATTTATTTTGGTCTTCATCATTGTTTGTTTGCTCTTCAGTTCTTGTCGACCCTTGTGAAACGTTTCTTGTATTTTCTCTCTCCTATTTCCACGATGTTGAATCGTCTTTCCTATCATTATTCTGAATTCTTTTTCGGGTGGACTGCCTATTTCCTCTTCATTTGTTAGGTCTGGTGCGTTTTGACCTTGCTGCTTTGTCTGCTGTGTGTTTTTTGGTCTCCTCATTTTGCTTAACTTACTGTGCTTGGGTTTCCTTTTCACAGGCGGCATGCCCGTAGTTATTGCTGTCTTTGGTGTCTGTCCCCAGCGGTTAAGGTTTGTTCAGTGGGTTCTGTATGCTTCTTGGTTGAGGGGAGCTGTGCTTGTGTTCTGGAAGATGAGGCTGGATCTTTTATTTCTGGTGGGCAAGTCCACGTCTGGTGGTGTGTATTTTGGTGTCTCCGTCCTTATTATGATTTAAGGCATCCTGTCTGATAAAGGATGGGGCTGTGTTTCTGTCTTGCTCATTGTTTGTCATACGGTGTCCAGCACTGTAGACTGCTGGTCACTGAGTGATTGTGGGTCTTGTCGTTAAGAAAGAAATCTCTGGGAGTTTATCTCCCTTTGATATTATGTGGAGCTGTCAGGTCTCCTGTGCACCAGTGTCTTGAAGTTGTCTCTCCCACCTCAGATGCACCACACTGACTCCTGGCCGGACCACCAAGAGACATGCATCGTCACGGCTCAGAAAAAGTGGGAGAGGAAAGAGAAGGAAACAAAGAATGCAGATAAAATAAAACAAAATAAACTAAAATAAAATAAAATGAAGTTATTAAAATAAAAAGTATGTATCAAGAGAAAGTTTTAAAAACTAAAAACACATAACAGACGGACAGAACTCTACACAAATGGTTAAAGCTAAGCTATACAGACAAAATCCCAAACAGCAGCATACACCTCCACAGTCACAAAAAGTGAAAAACTGGAAAGAATAATATGTCTTTGCTCACAAAGTCCACCTCGTCAATTTTGGTCTGATTCATTGTGTATTCAGGTGTTCCACAGATGCGCGGTGCTTCACGTTGAGTGTGCAGATTTCATCCACTCTTCCTGCGGCTGCTGGGAGAGATTTCCCTTTGGCTTTTTTTTTCACACAGCTCTCCTTTTACAGTTGCATTTGCTTCATACCATAGTTTTGGGTGGTCTTATTTTCATTGTCACTTTTTGCCAGGTATTTTTGATCCCATCTTGGTTTTCTGCAGTGAAATCTTGGTTATGCAACAGCGTTTTCTTTAGCTTCCCCGTGTTTGTATCATTTACAGTTTTTTTTCCTTTTAATGGCTAACTAGTTTCATAGCACTGTGGGTGGAAAGTATACCTGATACTGTTTCAATTTTCTTAACTTTCTAAGGCTTTATTTGTGGTCCTACATGAAATATACCTTGGAGAATGTGCCATGAGCACCTGAGGAAAAAGTGTTTTCTGTTGTTTTGCAATAGAATGTTGTATACATATGAATGAAGTCCCTCCTGTTCAATGTGTCATTTAAAACTTATGTTTCCTGATTTTTTTTCATTTTGGATGATCTGTCCATTGGTGGAAGTTGTGTGGTAATGTCCCCTACTCTTTTGGTGGTAGTGTCAAGTTCCCCTTTATGGCTGTTAGGATACATGTTATGTAGTGAAGTGCTCCTCGGTTGGGTTCATAAGTATTCGCATTTGTCATATCCTCTCCTTGGTTTGATCCCTTGATCAGTATGTAGTGTCCTTGTTTGTTTCTTGTAATAGTCTTTATCTTAAAGTCTATTTCGCCTGATATGAGAATTGTAACTCCAGGTTTCCTTTGATTTCCATTTGCATGGAATGTCTCTTGCCATCTCCTCACTTTCAGTCTGTATGTCTCCTTAGGTCTAAAGTGGGCCTCTTTTAGGCAGCACATATAATGGTCTTGATGTTGTATCCCTTCAGGGAGTCTATCACTTGTAGTTGGAGCAATGTATCCATTTACATGTAACGTTATTATTAATATGGATGTACCTCTTACCGTTTTGTTAATTGTTTTTGGTTTGTTCTAGGAGGTCTTTTCTTTTCTTTGTGATTCCTGCCTAGAGAAGTTCCTTTATCCTTTGTTATAAAGCTGTTGCATGGTGCTGAATTCTCTTACCGTGTCTTTTTCTGTAAAGTTTTTCGTTTCTCCGTCCAATCTCAGTGAGATTCTTGCTGAGAACAGTAACATCGGTTGTAGGTTTTTTTTCCTTTCATCTCTTTAAATACGTATACTGCCACTTCCTTCTCTCTGGCAGAATTTCTGCTGAAAGGTCAGCTGTTAACTTACCTGGATTCCCTTGTATGGTATATGCTGCTTTTCCCATGCTGCTTTTTACATGCTTTCTATGTATTTAGTTTCTAATAGTTTGATGAATACGTGTCTTGGCGTGTTTCTCCTTGGATTTATCCTGTATGGGACTCTCTGTGCTTCCTGGGCTTGGCTTAATCTTTCGTTTCCCTTACTAGGGAAGTTTTCAACTATAATCTCTTCAAGTATATTCTGACTCCTTTTCTATTTCTCTTCTTCTTCTGAGACCCATATAATTCGAATGTTCGTGCATTTAATGTTGTTCCAAGGGTCGCTGTGACTGTCCTCCTTTCCTTTCTTTCTTTATTCTTTATTTTGATCCGCAGTATTTATTTGAACTATTTTATCTTCCAGGTCACTTAACCGTTCTTCTGCCTCATTTATTGTGTTAGTGATCAATGCTAGAGAATAATTATTTTCATTTATTGTGTTCTTCATCATTGTTTGTTTGCTCTTCAGTTCTTGTCGACCCTTGTGAAACGTTTCTTGTATTTTCTCTCTCCTATTTCTACGATGTTGAATCGTCTTTCCTATCATGATTCTGAATTCTTTTTCGGGTAGACTGCCTATTTCCTCTTCCTTTGTTAGGTCTGGTGCGTTTTGACCTTGCTGCTTCGTCTGCTGTGTGTTTTTTGGTCTCCTCATTTTGCTTAACTTAATGTGCTTGGGGTTCCTTTTCACAGGTGTCATGCCCGTAGTTATTGTTGTTTTTGGTGTCTGCCTCAGCGGCTAAGGTTTGTTCAGTGGCTTCTGTATGCTTCTTGGTTGAGGGGAGTTGTGCTTGTGTTCTGGAAGATGAGGCTGGATCTTTTCTTTCTGGTGGGCACTTGTACGTCTGGTGGTGTGTATTTTGGTGTCTCTGTCCTTATTATGATTTAAGGCATCCTCTCTGATAACGGATGGGGCTGTGTCTGTCTTGCTCATTGTTTGGCATACAGTGTCCAGCACTGTAGCTTGCTGGTCACTGAGTGAATGTGGGTCTTGGCCTTGAGAAGGAAATCTCTGGGAGATTTTCTCCATTTGATATTATGTGGAGCTGTCAGGTCTCCTGTGGACCAGTGTCCTGAAGTGGGTTTTCCCACCTCAGATGGAGAGCACTGACTCCTGGTTAGAGCACCTAGAGACTTTCATCCTCACAGCTCAGAATAAGTGGGAGAAAAAAGAGAAGGAAACAAAGAATGAGGATAAAATAAAACAAAATAAAGTAAAATCAAATAAAATGAAGTTATTAAAATAAAAAATATTTATTACGGGAAAATTTTAAAAAGTAAAAAAAAAAAACAGCCACACAGAACTCTAGCACAAATGGTTAAAGCTTAGCTATACAGACAAAACGACTCACAGTAGCATACACCTACACACTCACAAAAAGTGAAAAAGTGGAAAAACTAATATATCTATGCTCACAAAGTCCACCTTCTCTATATTGGACAGATTCATTGTTCTATTCAGGTGTTCCAGAGATGCGGGGTACTTGACGTTGAATGTGGAGATTTCATCCACTCTTCGTGCCGGTGCTGGGAGAGATTACCTTTTCGCTTCTTTGCTCGCACAGCTCTGCTTTTAGAGTTGCATTTGTTTCATTGCACAGATTTGGGTGTTCCTATTTTCATTTTCAATTTTTCCCAGGTATTTGTGACCCCATCTTGGTTTTCTGCAGTGTATTCTTGGTTATGTAACAGTGTTTTGTTTAGCTTCCATGTGTTTGTATTATGTACAGTTTTTTTTTTTCTTTTAATTCCTATCTAGTTTCATAGCACTGTTTGTGGAAATTATACCTGATGCTATTTCAATTTTCTTAGTTTTCTAAGGCTTTATTTGTGACCCTACATATGATATATCTTGGAGAGTGTTTCATGAGTACCTGATGAGAAAGTGTTTTCTGTTGTTTTGCAATAGAATGTTGTATACATATGAATGAATTCCCTCTTGTTCAACGCGTCATTGAAAGCTTATGTTTCCTGATTTAGTTTCATTTTGGATGATCTATCCATTGGTGATTGTGGGGTGGTAATGTCCCCTACTCTTATGGTTTCACTGTCAAGTTCCGCTTTATGGCTGTTAGGATATACCTTATGTATTGAAGTGCTCCTCGGTTGGGTTGATAATTATTTGCATTTCTTATATCCTCTCCTTGGTTTGATCCCTTGATCAGTGTGTAGGGTCCTTGTTTGTTTCTTGAAATAGTCTTTATCTTAAAGTCTATTTCTTCTGATATGAGAATTGTAACTCCAGGTTTCCTTTGATTTCCATTTGCATAGAATGTCTCTTGCCATCTCCTCACTTTCAGTCTGTATGTCTCCCTAGGTCTATAGTGGATCTCTTCTAGGCAGCATATATAATGGGCTTGTTGTTGTATCCCTTCAGCCAGTTTATCTGTTGTGGTTGGAGCAATGAATCCATTTACATGTAAGGTAATTATCAATATGGATGTTCCTCTTACCGTTTTGTTAATTGTTTTTGCTTTGTTCTAGGAGGTCTTTCTTTTCCTTGTGATTCCTGCCTAGAGAAGTTCCTTTATCCTTTGTTATAAAGCTGTTGTTGGTGCTGAATTCTTTTTCCGTTTGTTTTTCTGTAAAGTTTTTAGTTTCTCCGTCCAATCTCAATGAGATTCTTGCTGAAAACAGTAACATCGGTTGTAGCTTTCTTCCTTTCATCTCTTTAAATACGTATACTGCCACTCCTTTCTCTCTGGCAGAATTTCTGCTGTAAGGTCAGCTGTTAATTTACGTGGATTCCCTTGAATGGTATATGGTGCTTTTCCCATGTTGCTTTTTACATGTTTCCTATGCATTTAGTTTTTAATAGTTTGATGAATACGTGTCTTGGCGTGTTTCTCCTTGGATTTATCCTGTATGGGACTCTCTGTGCTTCCTGGACTTGATTGACCCTTTCCGTTCCCTTACTAGGGAAGTTGTCAACTCTAATCTCTTCAAATATATTCTCACGCCTTTTCTATTTCTCTTCTTCTTCTGAGACCCATATAATTCGAATGTGGTTGCGTTTAATGTTGTCGCAAGGGTCGCTAAGACTTTCCACCATTCCTTTCTTTCTTCTTTCTTATTTTGTCCCGCCGTATTTATTTGAACTATTTTATTTTCCAGGCCACATAACTGTTCTTCTGCCTCACTTATTGTGCTAGTGATCCATGCTAGAGAATAATTATTTTCATTTATTTTGGTCTTCATCATTGTTTGTTTGCTCTTCAGTTCTTGTCGACCCTTGTGAAACGTTTCTTGTATTTTCTCTCTCCTATTTCCACGATGTTGAATCGTCTTTCCTATCATTATTCTGAATTCTTTTTCGGGTGGACTGCCTATTTCCTCTTCATTTGTTAGGTCTGGTGCGTTTTGACCTTGCTGCTTTGTCTGCTGTGTGTTTTTTGGTCTCCTCATTTTGCTTAACTTACTGTGCTTGGGTTTCCTTTTCACAGGCGGCATGCCCGTAGTTATTGCTGTCTTTGGTGTCTGTCCCCAGCGGTTAAGGTTTGTTCAGTGGGTTCTGTATGCTTCTTGGTTGAGGGGAGCTGTGCTTGTGTTCTGGAAGATGAGGCTGGATCTTTTATTTCTGGTGGGCAAGTCCACGTCTGGTGGTGTGTATTTTGGTGTCTCCGTCCTTATTATGATTTAAGGCATCCTGTCTGATAAAGGATGGGGCTGTGTTTCTGTCTTGCTCATTGTTTGTCATACGGTGTCCAGCACTGTAGACTGCTGGTCACTGAGTGATTGTGGGTCTTGTCGTTAAGAAAGAAATCTCTGGGAGTTTATCTCCCTTTGATATTATGTGGAGCTGTCAGGTCTCCTGTGCACCAGTGTCTTGAAGTTGTCTCTCCCACCTCAGATGCACCACACTGACTCCTGGCCGGACCACCAAGAGACATGCATCGTCACGGCTCAGAAAAAGTGGGAGAGGAAAGAGAAGGAAACAAAGAATGCAGATAAAATAAAACAAAATAAACTAAAATAAAATAAAATGAAGTTATTAAAATAAAAAGTATGTATCAAGAGAAAGTTTTAAAAACTAAAAACACATAACAGACGGACAGAACTCTACACAAATGGTTAAAGCTAAGCTATACAGACAAAATCCCAAACAGCAGCATACACCTCCACAGTCACAAAAAGTGAAAAACTGGAAAGAATAATATGTCTTTGCTCACAAAGTCCACCTCGTCAATTTTGGTCTGATTCATTGTGTATTCAGGTGTTCCACAGATGCGCGGTGCTTCACGTTGAGTGTGCAGATTTCATCCACTCTTCCTGCGGCTGCTGGGAGAGATTTCCCTTTGGCTTTTTTTTTCACACAGCTCTCCTTTTACAGTTGCATTTGCTTCATACCACAGTTTTGGGTGGTCTTATTTTCATTGTCACTTTTTGCCAGGTATTTTTGATCCCATCTTGGTTTTCTGCAGTGAAATCTTGGTTATGCAACAGCGTTTTCTTTAGCTTCCCCGTGTTTGTGTCATTTACAGTTTTTTTTCCTTTTAATGGCTAACTAGTTTCATAGCACTGTGGGTGGAAAGTATACCTGATACTGTTTCAATTTTCTTAACTTTCTAAGGCTTTATTTGTGGTCCTACATGAAATATACCTTGGAGAATGTGCCATGAGCACCTGAGGAAAAAGTGTTTTCTGTTGTTTTGCAATAGAATGTTGTATACATATGAATGAAGTCCCTCCTGTTCAATGTGTCATTTAAAACTTATGTTTCCTGATTTTTTTTCATTTTGGATGATCTGTCCATTGGTGGAAGTTGTGTGGTAATGTCCCCTACTCTTTTGGTGGTAGTGTCAAGTTCCCCTTTATGGCTGTTAGGATACATGTTATGTAGTGAAGTGCTCCTCGGTTGGGTTCATAAGTATTCGCATTTGTCATATCCTCTCCTTGGTTTGATCCCTTGATCAGTATGTAGTGTCCTTGTTTGTTTCTTGTAATAGTCTTTATCTTAAAGTCTATTTCGCCTGATATGAGAATTGTAACTCCAGGTTTCCTTTGATTTCCATTTGCATGGAATGTCTCTTGCCATCTCCTCACTTTCAGTCTGTATGTCTCCTTAGGTCTAAAGTGGGCCTCTTTTAGGCAGCACATATAATGGTCTTGATGTTGTATCCCTTCAGGGAGTCTATCACTTGTAGTTGGAGCAATGTATCCATTTACATGTAACGTTATTATTAATATGGATGTACCTCTTACCGTTTTGTTAATTGTTTTTGGTTTGTTCTAGGAGGTCTTTTCTTTTCTTTGTGATTCCTGCCTAGAGAAGTTCCTTTATCCTTTGTTATAAAGCTGTTGCATGGTGCTGAATTCTCTTACCGTGTCTTTTTCTGTAAAGTTTTTCGTTTCTCCGTCCAATCTCAGTGAGATTCTTGCTGAGAACAGTAACATCGGTTGTAGGTTTTTTTTCCTTTCATCTCTTTAAATACGTATACTGCCACTTCCTTCTCTCTGGCAGAATTTCTGCTGAAAGGTCAGCTGTTAACTTACCTGGATTCCCTTGTATGGTATATGCTGCTTTTCCCATGCTGCTTTTTACATGCTTTCTATGTATTTAGTTTCTAATAGTTTGATGAATACGTGTCTTGGCGTGTTTCTCCTTGGATTTATCCTGTATGGGACTCTCTGTGCTTCCTGGGCTTGGCTTAATCTTTCGTTTCCCTTACTAGGGAAGTTTTCAACTATAATCTCTTCAAGTATATTCTGACTCCTTTTCTATTTCTCTTCTTCTTCTGAGACCCATATAATTCGAATGTTCGTGCATTTAATGTTGTTCCAAGGGTCGCTGTGACTGTCCTCCTTTCCTTTCTTTCTTTATTCTTTATTTTGATCCGCAGTATTTATTTGAACTATTTTATCTTCCAGGTCACTTAACCGTTCTTCTGCCTCATTTATTGTGTTAGTGATCAATGCTAGAGAATAATTATTTTCATTTATTGTGTTCTTCATCATTGTTTGTTTGCTCTTCAGTTCTTGTCGACCCTTGTGAAACGTTTCTTGTATTTTCTCTCTCCTATTTCTACGATGTTGAATCGTCTTTCCTATCATGATTCTGAATTCTTTTTCGGGTAGACTGCCTATTTCCTCTTCCTTTGTTAGGTCTGGTGCGTTTTGACCTTGCTGCTTCGTCTGCTGTGTGTTTTTTGGTCTCCTCATTTTGCTTAACTTAATGTGCTTGGGGTTCCTTTTCACAGGTGTCATGCCCGTAGTTATTGTTGTTTTTGGTGTCTGCCTCAGCGGCTAAGGTTTGTTCAGTGGCTTCTGTATGCTTCTTGGTTGAGGGGAGTTGTGCTTGTGTTCTGGAAGATGAGGCTGGATCTTTTCTTTCTGGTGGGCACTTGTACGTCTGGTGGTGTGTATTTTGGTGTCTCTGTCCTTATTATGATTTAAGGCATCCTCTCTGATAACGGATGGGGCTGTGTCTGTCTTGCTCATTGTTTGGCATACAGTGTCCAGCACTGTAGCTTGCTGGTCACTGAGTGAATGTGGGTCTTGGCCTTGAGAAGGAAATCTCTGGGAGATTTTCTCCATTTGATATTATGTGGAGCTGTCAGGTCTCCTG
The DNA here is from genome assembly GCF_965194825.1 of Balaenoptera physalus. Taxonomy (NCBI): domain Eukaryota; kingdom Metazoa; phylum Chordata; class Mammalia; order Artiodactyla; family Balaenopteridae; genus Balaenoptera; species Balaenoptera physalus. The sequence goes on from NC_138904.1 coordinate 22,118,699, forward strand.
TGGACCAGTGTCCTGAAGTGGGTTTTCCCACCTCAGATGGAGAGCACTGACTCCTGGTTAGAGCACCTAGAGACTTTCATCCTCACAGCTCAGAATAAGTGGGAGAAAAAAGAGAAGGAAACAAAGAATGAGGATAAAATAAAACAAAATAAAGTAAAATCAAATAAAATGAAGTTATTAAAATAAAAAATATTTATTACGGGAAAATTTTAAAAAGTAAAAAAAAAAAACAGCCACACAGAACTCTAGCACAAATGGTTAAAGCTTAGCTATACAGACAAAACGACTCACAGTAGCATACACCTACACACTCACAAAAAGTGAAAAAGTGGAAAAACTAATATATCTATGCTCACAAAGTCCACCTTCTCTATATTGGACAGATTCATTGTTCTATTCAGGTGTTCCAGAGATGCGGGGTACTTGACGTTGAATGTGGAGATTTCATCCACTCTTCGTGCCGGTGCTGGGAGAGATTACCTTTTCGCTTCTTTGCTCGCACAGCTCTGCTTTTAGAGTTGCATTTGTTTCATTGCACAGATTTGGGTGTTCCTATTTTCATTTTCAATTTTTCCCAGGTATTTGTGACCCCATCTTGGTTTTCTGCAGTGTATTCTTGGTTATGTAACAGTGTTTTGTTTAGCTTCCATGTGTTTGTATTATGTACAGTTTTTTTTTTTCTTTTAATTCCTATCTAGTTTCATAGCACTGTTTGTGGAAATTATACCTGATGCTATTTCAATTTTCTTAGTTTTCTAAGGCTTTATTTGTGACCCTACATATGATATATCTTGGAGAGTGTTTCATGAGTACCTGATGAGAAAGTGTTTTCTGTTGTTTTGCAATAGAATGTTGTATACATATGAATGAATTCCCTCTTGTTCAACGCGTCATTGAAAGCTTATGTTTCCTGATTTAGTTTCATTTTGGATGATCTATCCATTGGTGATTGTGGGGTGGTAATGTCCCCTACTCTTATGGTTTCACTGTCAAGTTCCGCTTTATGGCTGTTAGGATATACCTTATGTATTGAAGTGCTCCTCGGTTGGGTTGATAATTATTTGCATTTCTTATATCCTCTCCTTGGTTTGATCCCTTGATCAGTGTGTAGGGTCCTTGTTTGTTTCTTGAAATAGTCTTTATCTTAAAGTCTATTTCTTCTGATATGAGAATTGTAACTCCAGGTTTCCTTTGATTTCCATTTGCATAGAATGTCTCTTGCCATCTCCTCACTTTCAGTCTGTATGTCTCCCTAGGTCTATAGTGGATCTCTTCTAGGCAGCATATATAATGGGCTTGTTGTTGTATCCCTTCAGCCAGTTTATCTGTTGTGGTTGGAGCAATGAATCCATTTACATGTAAGGTAATTATCAATATGGATGTTCCTCTTACCGTTTTGTTAATTGTTTTTGCTTTGTTCTAGGAGGTCTTTCTTTTCCTTGTGATTCCTGCCTAGAGAAGTTCCTTTATCCTTTGTTATAAAGCTGTTGTTGGTGCTGAATTCTTTTTCCGTTTGTTTTTCTGTAAAGTTTTTAGTTTCTCCGTCCAATCTCAATGAGATTCTTGCTGAAAACAGTAACATCGGTTGTAGCTTTCTTCCTTTCATCTCTTTAAATACGTATACTGCCACTCCTTTCTCTCTGGCAGAATTTCTGCTGTAAGGTCAGCTGTTAATTTACGTGGATTCCCTTGAATGGTATATGGTGCTTTTCCCATGTTGCTTTTTACATGTTTCCTATGCATTTAGTTTTTAATAGTTTGATGAATACGTGTCTTGGCGTGTTTCTCCTTGGATTTATCCTGTATGGGACTCTCTGTGCTTCCTGGACTTGATTGACCCTTTCCGTTCCCTTACTAGGGAAGTTGTCAACTCTAATCTCTTCAAATATATTCTCACGCCTTTTCTATTTCTCTTCTTCTTCTGAGACCCATATAATTCGAATGTGGTTGCGTTTAATGTTGTCGCAAGGGTCGCTAAGACTTTCCACCATTCCTTTCTTTCTTCTTTCTTATTTTGTCCCGCCGTATTTATTTGAACTATTTTATTTTCCAGGCCACATAACTGTTCTTCTGCCTCACTTATTGTGCTAGTGATCCATGCTAGAGAATAATTATTTTCATTTATTTTGGTCTTCATCATTGTTTGTTTGCTCTTCAGTTCTTGTCGACCCTTGTGAAACGTTTCTTGTATTTTCTCTCTCCTATTTCCACGATGTTGAATCGTCTTTCCTATCATTATTCTGAATTCTTTTTCGGGTGGACTGCCTATTTCCTCTTCATTTGTTAGGTCTGGTGCGTTTTGACCTTGCTGCTTTGTCTGCTGTGTGTTTTTTGGTCTCCTCATTTTGCTTAACTTACTGTGCTTGGGTTTCCTTTTCACAGGCGGCATGCCCGTAGTTATTGCTGTCTTTGGTGTCTGTCCCCAGCGGTTAAGGTTTGTTCAGTGGGTTCTGTATGCTTCTTGGTTGAGGGGAGCTGTGCTTGTGTTCTGGAAGATGAGGCTGGATCTTTTATTTCTGGTGGGCAAGTCCACGTCTGGTGGTGTGTATTTTGGTGTCTCCGTCCTTATTATGATTTAAGGCATCCTGTCTGATAAAGGATGGGGCTGTGTTTCTGTCTTGCTCATTGTTTGTCATACGGTGTCCAGCACTGTAGACTGCTGGTCACTGAGTGATTGTGGGTCTTGTCGTTAAGAAAGAAATCTCTGGGAGTTTATCTCCCTTTGATATTATGTGGAGCTGTCAGGTCTCCTGTGCACCAGTGTCTTGAAGTTGTCTCTCCCACCTCAGATGCACCACACTGACTCCTGGCCGGACCACCAAGAGACATGCATCGTCACGGCTCAGAAAAAGTGGGAGAGGAAAGAGAAGGAAACAAAGAATGCAGATAAAATAAAACAAAATAAACTAAAATAAAATAAAATGAAGTTATTAAAATAAAAAGTATGTATCAAGAGAAAGTTTTAAAAACTAAAAACACATAACAGACGGACAGAACTCTACACAAATGGTTAAAGCTAAGCTATACAGACAAAATCCCAAACAGCAGCATACACCTCCACAGTCACAAAAAGTGAAAAACTGGAAAGAATAATATGTCTTTGCTCACAAAGTCCACCTCGTCAATTTTGGTCTGATTCATTGTGTATTCAGGTGTTCCACAGATGCGCGGTGCTTCACGTTGAGTGTGCAGATTTCATCCACTCTTCCTGCGGCTGCTGGGAGAGATTTCCCTTTGGCTTTTTTTTTCACACAGCTCTCCTTTTACAGTTGCATTTGCTTCATACCATAGTTTTGGGTGGTCTTATTTTCATTGTCACTTTTTGCCAGGTATTTTTGATCCCATCTTGGTTTTCTGCAGTGAAATCTTGGTTATGCAACAGCGTTTTCTTTAGCTTCCCCGTGTTTGTATCATTTACAGTTTTTTTTCCTTTTAATGGCTAACTAGTTTCATAGCACTGTGGGTGGAAAGTATACCTGATACTGTTTCAATTTTCTTAACTTTCTAAGGCTTTATTTGTGGTCCTACATGAAATATACCTTGGAGAATGTGCCATGAGCACCTGAGGAAAAAGTGTTTTCTGTTGTTTTGCAATAGAATGTTGTATACATATGAATGAAGTCCCTCCTGTTCAATGTGTCATTTAAAACTTATGTTTCCTGATTTTTTTTCATTTTGGATGATCTGTCCATTGGTGGAAGTTGTGTGGTAATGTCCCCTACTCTTTTGGTGGTAGTGTCAAGTTCCCCTTTATGGCTGTTAGGATACATGTTATGTAGTGAAGTGCTCCTCGGTTGGGTTCATAAGTATTCGCATTTGTCATATCCTCTCCTTGGTTTGATCCCTTGATCAGTATGTAGTGTCCTTGTTTGTTTCTTGTAATAGTCTTTATCTTAAAGTCTATTTCGCCTGATATGAGAATTGTAACTCCAGGTTTCCTTTGATTTCCATTTGCATGGAATGTCTCTTGCCATCTCCTCACTTTCAGTCTGTATGTCTCCTTAGGTCTAAAGTGGGCCTCTTTTAGGCAGCACATATAATGGTCTTGATGTTGTATCCCTTCAGGGAGTCTATCACTTGTAGTTGGAGCAATGTATCCATTTACATGTAACGTTATTATTAATATGGATGTACCTCTTACCGTTTTGTTAATTGTTTTTGGTTTGTTCTAGGAGGTCTTTTCTTTTCTTTGTGATTCCTGCCTAGAGAAGTTCCTTTATCCTTTGTTATAAAGCTGTTGCATGGTGCTGAATTCTCTTACCGTGTCTTTTTCTGTAAAGTTTTTCGTTTCTCCGTCCAATCTCAGTGAGATTCTTGCTGAGAACAGTAACATCGGTTGTAGGTTTTTTTTCCTTTCATCTCTTTAAATACGTATACTGCCACTCCCTTCTCTCTGGCAGAATTTCTGCTGAAAGGTCAGCTGTTAACTTACCTGGATTCCCTTGTATGGTATATGCTGCTTTTCCCATGCTGCTTTTTACATGCTTTCTATGTATTTAGTTTCTAATAGTTTGATGAATACGTGTCTTGGTGTGTTTCTCCTTGGATTTATCCTGTATGGGACTCTCTGTGCTTCCTGGGCTTGGCTTAATCTTTCGTTTCCCTTACTAGGGAAGTTTTCAACTATAATCTCTTCAAGTATATTCTGACTCCTTTTCTATTTCTCTTCTTCTTCTGAGACCCATATAATTCGAATGTTCGTGCATTTAATGTTGTTCCAAGGGTCGCTGTGACTGTCCTCCTTTCCTTTCTTTCTTTATTCTTTATTTTGATCCGCAGTATTTATTTGAACTATTTTATCTTCCAGGTCACTTAACCGTTCTTCTGCCTCATTTATTGTGTTAGTGATCAATGCTAGAGAATAATTATTTTCATTTATTGTGTTCTTCATCATTGTTTGTTTGCTCTTCAGTTCTTGTCGACCCTTGTGAAACGTTTCTTGTATTTTCTCTCTCCTATTTCTACGATGTTGAATCGTCTTTCCTATCATGATTCTGAATTCTTTTTCGGGTAGACTGCCTATTTCCTCTTCCTTTGTTAGGTCTGGTGCGTTTTGACCTTGCTGCTTCGTCTGCTGTGTGTTTTTTGGTCTCCTCATTTTGCTTAACTTAATGTGCTTGGGGTTCCTTTTCACAGGTGTCATGCCCGTAGTTATTGTTGTTTTTGGTGTCTGCCTCAGCGGCTAAGGTTTGTTCAGTGGCTTCTGTATGCTTCTTGGTTGAGGGGAGTTGTGCTTGTGTTCTGGAAGATGAGGCTGGATCTTTTCTTTCTGGTGGGCACTTGTACGTCTGGTGGTGTGTATTTTGGTGTCTCTGTCGTTATTATGATTTAAGGCATCCTCTCTGATAACGGATGGGGCTGTGTCTGTCTTGCTCATTGTTTGGCATACGGTGTCCAGCACTGTAGCTTGCTGGTCACTGAGTGAATGTGGGTCTTGGCCTTGAGAAGGAAATCTCTGGGAGATTTTCTCCATTTGATATTATGTGGAGCTGTCAGGTCTCCTGTGGACCAGTGTCCTGAAGTGGGTTTTCCCACCTCAGATGGAGAGCACTGACTCCTGGTTAGAGCACCTAGAGACTTTCATCCTCACAGCTCAGAATAAGTGGGAGAAAAAAGAGAAGGAAACAAAGAATGAGGATAAAATAAAACAAAATAAAGTAAAATCAAATAAAATGAAGTTATTAAAATAAAAAATATTTATTACGGGAAAATTTTAAAAAGTAAAAAAAAAAAACAGCCACACAGAACTCTAGCACAAATGGTTAAAGCTTAGCTATACAGACAAAACGACTCACAGTAGCATACACCTACACACTCACAAAAAGTGAAAAAGTGGAAAAACTAATATATCTATGCTCACAAAGTCCACCTTCTCTATATTGGACTGATTCATTGTTCTATTCAGGTGTTCCAGAGATGCGGGGTACTTGACGTTGAATGTGGAGATTTCATCCACTCTTCGTGCCGGTGCTGGGAGAGATTACCTTTTCGCTTCTTTGCTCGCACAGCTCTGCTTTTAGAGTTGCATTTGTTTCATTGCACAGATTTGGGTGTTCCTATTTTCATTTTCAATTTTTCCCAGGTATTTGTGACCCCATCTTGGTTTTCTGCAGTGTATTCTTGGTTATGTAACAGCGTTTTGTTTAGCTTCCATGTGTTTGTATTATGTACAGTTTTTTTTTTCTTTTAATTCCTATCTAGTTTCATAGCACTGTTTGTGGAAATTATACCTGATGCTATTTCAATTTTCTTAGTTTTCTAAGGCTTTATTTGTGACCCTACATATGATATATCTTGGAGAGTGTTTCATGAGTACCTGATGAGAAAGTGTTTTCTGTTGTTTTGCAATAGAATGTTGTATACATATGAATGAATTCCCTCTTGTTCAACGCGTCATTGAAAGCTTATGTTTCCTGATTTAGTTTCATTTTGGATGATCTATCCATTGGTGATTGTGGGGTGGTAATGTCCCCTACTCTTATGGTTTCACTGTCAAGTTCCGCTTTATGGCTGTTAGGATATACCTTATGTATTGAAGTGCTCCTCGGTTGGGTTGATAAGTATTTGCATTTCTTATATCCTCTCCTTGGTTTGATCCCTTGATCAGTGTGTAGGGTCCTTGTTTGTTTCTTGAAATAGTCTTTATCTTAAAGTCTATTTCTTCTGATATGAGAATTGTAACTCCAGGTTTCCTTTGATTTCCATTTGCATAGAATGTCTCTTGCCATCTCCTCACTTTCAGTCTGTATGTCTCCCTAGGTCTATAGTGGATCTCTTCTAGGCAGCATATATAATGGGCTTGTTGTTGTATCCCTTCAGCCAGTTTATCTGTTGTGGTTGGAGCAATGAATCCATTTACATGTAAGGTAATTATCAATATGGATGTTCCTCTTACCGTTTTGTTAATTGTTTTTGCTTTGTTCTAGGAGGTCTTTCTTTTCCTTGTGATTCCTGCCTAGAGAAGTTCCTTTATCCTTTGTTATAAAGCTGTTGTTGGTGCTGAATTCTTTTTCCGTTTGTTTTTCTGTAAAGTTTTTAGTTTCTCCGTCCAATCTCAATGAGATTCTTGCTGAAAACAGTAACATCGGTTGTAGCTTTCTTCCTTTCATCTCTTTAAATACGTATACTGCCACTCCTTTCTCTCTGGCAGAATTTCTGCTGTAAGGTCAGCTGTTAATTTACGTGGATTCCCTTGAATGGTATATGGTGCTTTTCCCATGTTGCTTTTTACATGTTTCCTATGCATTTAGTTTTTAATAGTTTGATGAATACGTGTCTTGGCGTGTTTCTCCTTGGATTTATCCTGTATGGGACTCTCTGTGCTTCCTGGACTTGATTGACCCTTTCCGTTCCCTTACTAGGGAAGTTGTCAACTATAATCTCTTCAAATATATTCTCACGCCTTTTCTATTTCTCTTCTTCTTCTGAGACCCATATAATTCGAATGTGGTTGCGTTTAATGTTGTCGCAAGGGTCGCTAAGACTTTCCACCATTCCTTTCTTTCTTCTTTCTTATTTTGTCCCGCCGTATTTATTTGAACTATTTTATTTTCCAGGCCACATAACTGTTCTTCTGCCTCACTTATTGTGCTAGTGATCCATGCTAGAGAATAATTATTTTCATTTATTTTGGTCTTCATCATTGTTTGTTTGCTCTTCAGTTCTTGTCGACCCTTGTGAAACGTTTCTTGTATTTTCTCTCTCCTATTTCCACGATGTTGAATCGTCTTTCCTATCATTATTCTGAATTCTTTTTCGGGTGGACTGCCTATTTCCTCTTCATTTGTTAGGTCTGGTGCGTTTTGACCTTGCTGCTTTGTCTGCTGTGTGTTTTTTGGTCTCCTCATTTTGCTTAACTTACTGTGCTTGGGTTTCCTTTTCACAGGCGGCATGCCCGTAGTTATTGCTGTCTTTGGTGTCTGTCCCCAGCGGTTAAGGTTTGTTCAGTGGGTTCTGTATGCTTCTTGGTTGAGGGGAGCTGTGCTTGTGTTCTGGAAGATGAGGCTGGATCTTTTATTTCTGGTGGGCAAGTCCACGTCTGGTGGTGTGTATTTTTGTGTCTCCGTCCTTATTATGATTTAAGGCATCCTGTCTGATAAAGGATGGGGCTGTGTTTCTGTCTTGCTCATTGTTTGTCATACGGTGTCCAGCACTGTAGACTGCTGGTCACTGAGTGATTGTGGGTCTTGTCGTTAAGAAAGAAATCTCTGGGAGTTTATCTCCCTTTGATATTATGTGGAGCTGTCAGGTCTCCTGTGCACCAGTGTCTTGAAGTTGTCTCTCCCATCTCAGATGCACCACACTGACTCCTGGCCGGACCACCAAGAGACATGCATCGTCACGGCTCAGAAAAAGTGGGAGAGGAAAGAGAAGGAAACAAAGAATGCAGATAAAATAAAACAAAATAAAGTAAAATAAAATAAAATGAAGTTATTAAAATAAAAAGTATGTATCAAGAGAAAGTTTTAAAAACTAAAAACACATAACAGACGGACAGAACTCTACACAAATGGTTAAAGCTAAGCTATACAGACAAAATCCCAAACAGCAGCATACACCTCCACAGTCACAAAAAGTGAAAAACTGGAAAGAATAATATGTCTTTGCTCACAAAGTCCACCTCGTCAATTTTGGTCTGATTCATTGTGTATTCAGGTGTTCCACAGATGCGCGGTGCTTCACGTTGAGTGTGCAGATTTCATCCACTCTTCCTGCGGCTGCTGGGAGAGATTTCCCTTTGGCTTTTTTTTTCACACAGCTCTCCTTTTACAGTTGCATTTGCTTCATACCATAGTTTTGGGTGGTCTTATTTTCATTGTCACTTTTTCCCAGGTATTTTTGATCCCATCTTGGTTTTCTGCAGTGAAATCTTGGTTATGTAACAGCGTTTTCTTTAGCTTCCCCGTGTTTGTATCATTTACAGTTTTTTTTCCTTTTAATGGCTAACTAGTTTCATAGCACTGTGGGTGGAAAGTATACCTGATACTGTTTCAATTTTCTTAACTTTCTAAGGCTTTATTTGTGGTCCTACATGAAATATACCTTGGAGAATGTGCCATGAGCACCTGAGGAAAAAGTGTTTTCTGTTGTTTTGCAATAGAATGTTGTATACATATGAATGAAGTCCCTCCTGTTCAAAGTGTCATTTAAAACTTATGTTTCCTGATTTTTTTTCATTTTGGATGATCTGTCCATTGGTGGAAGTTGTGTGGTAATGTCCCCTACTCTTTTGGTGGTAGTGTCAAGTTCCCCTTTATGGCTGTTAGGATACATGTTATGTAGTGAAGTGCTCCTCGGTTGGGTTCATAAGTATTCGCATTTGTCATATCCTCTCCTTGGTTTGATCCCTTGATCAGTATGTAGTGTCCTTGTTTGTTTCTTGTAATAGTCTTTATCTTAAAGTCTATTTCGCCTGATATGAGAATTGTAACTCCAGGTTTCCTTTGATTTCCATTTGCATGGAATGTCTCTTGCCATCTCCTCACTTTCAGTCTGTATGTCTCCTTAGGTCTAAAGTGGGCCTCTTTTAGGCAGCACATATAATGGTCTTGATGTTGTATCCCTTCAGGGAGTCTATCACTTGTAGTTGGAGCAATGTATCCATTTACATGTAACGTTATTATTAATATGGATGTACCTCTTACCGTTTTGTTAATTGTTTTTGGTTTGTTCTAGGAGGTCTTTTCTTTTCTTTGTGATTCCTGCCTAGAGAAGTTCCTTTATCCTTTGTTATAAAGCTGTTGCATGGTGCTGAATTCTCTTACCGTGTGTTTTTCTGTAAAGTTTTTCGTTTCTCCGTCCAATCTCAGTGAGATTCTTGCTGAGAACAGTAACATCGGTTGTAGGTTTTTTTTCCTTTCATCTCTTTAAATACGTATACTGCCACTCCCTTCTCTCTGGCAGAATTTCTGCTGAAAGGTCAGCTGTTAACTTACCTGGATTCCCTTGTATGGTATATGCTGCTTTTCCCATGCTGCTTTTTACATGCTTTCTATGTATTTAGTTTCTAATAGTTTGATGAATACGTGTCTTGGCGTGTTTCTCCTTGGATTTATCCTGTATGGGACTCTCTGTGCTTCCTGGGCTTGGCTTAATCTTTCGTTTCCCTTACTAGGGAAGTTTTCAACTATAATCTCTTCAAGTATATTCTGACTCCTTTTCTATTTCTCTTCTTCTTCTGAGACCCATATAATTCGAATGTTCGTGCATTTAATGTTGTTCCAAGGGTCGCTGTGACTGTCCTCCTTTCCTTTCTTTCTTTATTCTTTATTTTGATCCGCAGTATTTATTTGAACTATTTTATCTTCCAGGTCACTTAACCGTTCTTCTGCCTCATTTATTGTGTTAGTGATCAATGCTAGAGAATAATTATTTTCATTTATTGTGTTCTTCATCATTGTTTGTTTGCTCTTCAGTTCTTGTCGACCCTTGTGAAACGTTTCTTGTATTTTCTCTCTCCTATTTCTACGATGTTGAATCGTCTTTCCTATCATGATTCTGAATTCTTTTTCGGGTAGACTGCCTATTTCCTCTTCCTTTGTTAGGTCTGGTGCGTTTTGACCTTGCTGCTTCGTCTGCTGTGTGTTTTTTGGTCTCCTCATTTTGCTTAACTTAATGTGCTTGGGGTTCCTTTTCACAGGTGTCATGCCCGTAGTTATTGTTGTTTTTGGTGTCTGCCTCAGCGGCTAAGGTTTGTTCAGTGGCTTCTGTATGCTTCTTGGTTGAGGGGAGTTGTGCTTGTGTTCTGGAAGATGAGGCTGGATCTTTTCTTTCTGGTGGGCACTTGTACGTCTGGTGGTGTGTATTTTGGTGTCTCTGTCCTTATTATGATTTAAGGCATCCTCTCTGATAACGGATGGGGCTGTGTCTGTCTTGCTCATTGTTTGGCATACGGTGTCCAGCACTGTAGCTTGCTGGTCACTGAGTGAATGTGGGTCTTGGCCTTGAGAAGGAAATCTCTGGGAGATTTTCTCCATTTGATATTATGTGGAGCTGTCAGGTCTCCTGTGGACCAGTGTCCTGAAGTGGGTTTTCCCACCTCAGATGGAGAGCACTGACTCCTGGTTAGAGCACCTAGAGACTTTCATCCTCACAGCTCAGAATAAGTGGGAGAAAAAAGAGAAGGAAACAAAGAATGAGGATAAAATAAAACAAAATAAAGTAAAATCAAATAAAATGAAGTTATTAAAATAAAAAATATTTATTACGGGAAAATTTTAAAAAGTAAAAAAAAAAACAGCCACACAGAACTCTAGCACAAATGGTTAAAGCTTAGCTATACAGACAAAACGACTCACAGTAGCATACACCTACACACTCACAAAAAGTGAAAAAGTGGAAAAACTAATATATCTATGCTCACAAAGTCCACCTTCTCTATATTGGACTGATTCATTGTTCTATTCAGGTGTTCCAGAGATGCGGGGTACTTGACGTTGAATGTGGAGATTTCATCCACTCTTCGTGCCGGTGCTGGGAGAGATTACCTTTTCGCTTCTTTGCTCGCACAGCTCTGCTTTTAGAGTTGCATTTGTTTCATTGCACAGATTTGGGTGTTCCTATTTTCATTTTCAATTTTTCCCAGGTATTTGTGACCCCATCTTGGTTTTCTGCAGTGTATTCTTGGTTATGTAACAGCGTTTTGTTTAGCTTCCATGTGTTTGTATTATGTACAGTTTTTTTTTTCTTTTAATTCCTATCTAGTTTCATAGCACTGTTTGTGGAAATTATACCTGATGCTATTTCAATTTTCTTAGTTTTCTAAGGCTTTATTTGTGACCCTACATATGATATATCTTGGAGAGTGTTTCATGAGTACCTGATGAGAAAGTGTTTTCTGTTGTTTTGCAATAGAATGTTGTATACATATGAATGAATTCCCTCTTGTTCAACGCGTCATTGAAAGCTTATGTTTCCTGATTTAGTTTCATTTTGGATGATCTATCCATTGGTGATTGTGGGGTGGTAATGTCCCCTACTCTTATGGTTTCACTGTCAAGTTCCGCTTTATGGCTGTTAGGATATACCTTATGTATTGAAGTGCTCCTCGGTTGGGTTGATAAGTATTTGCATTTCTTATATACTCTCCTTGGTTTGATCCCTTGATCAGTGTGTAGGGTCCTTGTTTGTTTCTTGAAATAGTCTTTATCTTAAAGTCTATTTCTTCTGATATGAGAATTGTAACTCCAGGTTTCCTTTGATTTCCATTTGCATAGAATGTCTCTTGCCATCTCCTCACTTTCAGTCTGTATGTCTCCCTAGGTCTATAGTGGATCTCTTCTAGGCAGCATATATAATGGGCTTGTTGTTGTATCCCTTCAGCCAGTTTATCTGTTGTGGTTGGAGCAATGAATCCATTTACATGTAAGGTAATTATCAATATGGATGTTCCTCTTACCGTTTTGTTAATTGTTTTTGCTTTGTTCTAGGAGGTCTTTCTTTTCCTTGTGATTCCTGCCTAGAGAAGTTCCTTTATCCTTTGTTATAAAGCTGTTGTTGGTGCTGAATTCTTTTTCCGTTTGTTTTTCTGTAAAGTTTTTAGTTTCTCCGTCCAATCTCAATGAGATTCTTGCTGAAAACAGTAACATCGGTTGTAGCTTTCTTCCTTTCATCTCTTTAAATACGTATACTGCCACTCCTTTCTCTCTGGCAGAATTTCTGCTGTAAGGTCAGCTGTTAATTTACGTGGATTCCCTTGAATGGTATATGGTGCTTTTCCCATGTTGCTTTTTACATGTTTCCTATGCATTTAGTTTTTAATAGTTTGATGAATACGTGTCTTGGCGTGTTTCTCCTTGGATTTATCCTGTATGGGACTCTCTGTGCTTCCTGGACTTGATTGACCCTTTCCGTTCCCTTACTAGGGAAGTTGTCAACTCTAATCTCTTCAAATATATTCTCACGCCTTTTCTATTTCTCTTCTTCTTCTGAGACCCATATAATTCGAATGTGGTTGCGTTTAATGTTGTCGCAAGGGTCGCTAAGACTTTCCACCATTCCTTTCTTTCTTCTTTCTTATTTTGTCCCGCCGTATTTATTTGAACTATTTTATTTTCCAGGCCACATAACTGTTCTTCTGCCTCACTTATTGTGCTAGTGATCCATGCTAGAGAATAATTATTTTCATTTATTTTGGTCTTCATCATTGTTTGTTTGCTCTTCAGTTCTTGTCGACCCTTGTGAAACGTTTCTTGTATTTTCTCTCTCCTATTTCCACGATGTTGAATCGTCTTTCCTATCATTATTCTGAATTCTTTTTCGGGTGGACTGCCTATTTCCTCTTCATTTGTTAGGTCTGGTGCGTTTTGACCTTGCTGCTTTGTCTGCTGTGTGTTTTTTGGTCTCCTCATTTTGCTTAACTTACTGTGCTTGGGTTTCCTTTTCACAGGCGGCATGCCCGTAGTTATTGCTGTCTTTGGTGTCTGTCCCCAGCGGTTAAGGTTTGTTCAGTGGGTTCTGTATGCTTCTTGGTTGAGGGGAGCTGTGCTTGTGTTCTGGAAGATGAGGCTGGATCTTTTATTTCTGGTGGGCAAGTCCACGTCTGGTGGTGTGTATTTTGGTGTCTCCGTCCTTATTATGATTTAAGGCATCCTGTCTGATAAAGGATGGGGCTGTGTTTCTGTCTTGCTCATTGTTTGTCATACGGTGTCCAGCACTGTAGACTGCTGGTCACTGAGTGATTGTGGGTCTTGTCGTTAAGAAAGAAATCTCTGGGAGTTTATCTCCCTTTGATATTATGTGGAGCTGTCAGGTCTCCTGTGCACCAGTGTCTTGAAGTTGTCTCTCCCACCTCAGATGCACCACACTGACTCCTGGCCGGACCACCAAGAGACATGCATCGTCACGGCTCAGAAAAAGTGGGAGAGGAAAGAGAAGGAAACAAAGAATGCAGATAAAATAAAACAAAATAAAGTAAAATAAAATAAAATGAAGTTATTAAAATAAAAAGTATGTATCAAGAGAAAGTTTTAAAAACTAAAAACACATAACAGACGGACAGAACTCTACACAAATGGTTAAAGCTAAGCTATACAGACAAAATCCCAAACAGCAGCATACACCTCCACAGTCACAAAAAGTGAAAAACTGGAAAGAATAATATGTCTTTGCTCACAAAGTCCACCTCGTCAATTTTGGTCTGATTCATTGTGTATTCAGGTGTTCCACAGATGCGCGGTGCTTCACGTTGAGTGTGCAGATTTCATCCACTCTTCCTGCGGCTGCTGGGAGAGATTTCCCTTTGGCTTTTTTTTTCACACAGCTCTCCTTTTACAGTTGCATTTGCTTCATACCATAGTTTTGGGTGGTCTTATTTTCATTGTCACTTTTTCCCAGGTATTTTTGATCCCATCTTGGTTTTCTGCAGTGAAATCTTGGTTATGCAACAGCGTTTTCTTTAGCTTCCCCGTGTTTGTATCATTTACAGTTTTTTTTCCTTTTAATGGCTAACTAGTTTCATAGCACTGTGGGTGGAAAGTATACCTGATACTGTTTCAATTTTCTTAACTTTCTAAGGCTTTATTTGTGGTCCTACATGAAATATACCTTGGAGAATGTGCCATGAGCACCTGAGGAAAAAGTGTTTTCTGTTGTTTTGCAATAGAATGTTGTATACATATGAATGAAGTCCCTCCTGTTCAATGTGTCATTTAAAACTTATGTTTCCTGATTTTTTTTCATTTTGGATGATCTGTCCATTGGTGGAAGTTGTGTGGTAATGTCCCCTACTCTTTTGGTGGTAGTGTCAAGTTCCCCTTTATGGCTGTTAGGATACATGTTATGTAGTGAAGTGCTCCTCGGTTGGGTTCATAAGTATTCGCATTTGTCATATCCTCTCCTTGGTTTGATCCCTTGATCAGTATGTAGTGTCCTTGTTTGTTTCTTGTAATAGTCTTTATCTTAAAGTCTATTTCGCCTGATATGAGAATTGTAACTCCAGGTTTCCTTTGATTTCCATTTGCATGGAATGTCTCTTGCCATCTCCTCACTTTCAGTCTGTATGTCTCCTTAGGTCTAAAGTGGGCCTCTTTTAGGCAGCACATATAATGGTCTTGATGTTGTATCCCTTCAGGGAGTCTATCACTTGTAGTTGGAGCAATGTATCCATTTACATGTAACGTTATTATTAATATGGATGTACCTCTTACCGTTTTGTTAATTGTTTTTGGTTTGTTCTAGGAGGTCTTTTCTTTTCTTTGTGATTCCTGCCTAGAGAAGTTCCTTTATCCTTTGTTATAAAGCTGTTGCATGGTGCTGAATTCTCTTACCGTGTGTTTTTCTGTAAAGTTTTTCGTTTCTCCGTCCAATCTCAGTGAGATTCTTGCTGAGAACAGTAACATCGGTTGTAGGTTTTTTTTCCTTTCATCTCTTTAAATACGTATACTGCCACTCCCTTCTCTCTGGCAGAATTTCTGCTGAAAGGTCAGCTGTTAACTTACCTGGATTCCCTTGTATGGTATATGCTGCTTTTCCCATGCTGCTTTTTACATGCTTTCTATGTATTTAGTTTCTAATAGTTTGATGAATACGTGTCTTGGCGTGTTTCTCCTTGGATTTATCCTGTATGGGACTCTCTGTGCTTCCTGGGCTTGGCTTAATCTTTCGTTTCCCTTACTAGGGAAGTTTTCAACTATAATCTCTTCAAGTATATTCTGACTCCTTTTCTATTTCTCTTCTTCTTCTGAGACCCATATAATTCGAATGTTCGTGCATTTAATGTTGTTCCAAGGGTCGCTGTGACTGTCCTCCTTTCCTTTCTTTCTTTATTCTTTATTTTGATCCGCAGTATTTATTTGAACTATTTTATCTTCCAGGTCACTTAACCGTTCTTCTGCCTCATTTATTGTGTTAGTGATCAATGCTAGAGAATAATTATTTTCATTTATTGTGTTCTTCATCATTGTTTGTTTGCTCTTCAGTTCTTGTCGACCCTTGTGAAACGTTTCTTGTATTTTCTCTCTCCTATTTCTACGATGTTGAATCGTCTTTCCTATCATGATTCTGAATTCTTTTTCGGGTAGACTGCCTATTTCCTCTTCCTTTGTTAGGTCTGGTGCGTTTTGACCTTGCTGCTTCGTCTGCTGTGTGTTTTTTGGTCTCCTCATTTTGCTTAACTTAATGTGCTTGGGGTTCCTTTTCACAGGTGTCATGCCCGTAGTTATTGTTGTTTTTGGTGTCTGCCTCAGCGGCTAAGGTTTGTTCAGTGGCTTCTGTATGCTTCTTGGTTGAGGGGAGTTGTGCTTGTGTTCTGGAAGATGAGGCTGGATCTTTTCTTTCTGGTGGGCACTTGTACGTCTGGTGGTGTGTATTTTGGTGTCTCTGTCCTTATTATGATTTAAGGCATCCTCTCTGATAACGGATGGGGCTGTGTCTGTCTTGCTCATTGTTTGGCATACGGTGTCCAGCACTGTAGCTTGCTGGTCACTGAGTGAATGTGGGTCTTGGCCTTGAGAAGGAAATCTCTGGGAGATTTTCTCCATTTGATATTATGTGGAGCTGTCAGGTCTCCTGTGGACCAGTGTCCTGAAGTGGGTTTTCCCACCTCAGATGGAGAGCACTGACTCCTGGTTAGAGCACCTAGAGACTTTCATATTCACAGCTCAGAATAAGTGGGAGAAAAAAGAGAAGGAAACAAAGAATGAGGATAAAATAAAACAAAATAAAGTAAAATCAAATAAAATGAAGTTATTAAAATAAAAAATATTTATTACGGGAAAATTTTAAAAAGTAAAAAAAAAAAACAGCCACACAGAACTCTAGCACAAATGGTTAAAGCTTAGCTATACAGACAAAACGACTCACAGTAGCATACACCTACACACTCACAAAAAGTGAAAAAGTGGAAAAACTAATATATCTATGCTCACAAAGTCCACCTTCTCTATATTGGACTGATTCATTGTTCTATTCAGGTGTTCCAGAGATGCGGGGTACTTGACGTTGAATGTGGAGATTTCATCCACTCTTCGTGCCGGTGCTGGGAGAGATTACCTTTTCGCTTCTTTGCTCGCACAGCTCTGCTTTTAGAGTTGCATTTGTTTCATTGCACAGATTTGGGTGTTCCTATTTTCATTTTCAATTTTTCCCAGGTATTTGTGACCCCATCTTGGTTTTCTGCAGTGTATTCTTGGTTATGTAACAGCGTTTTGTTTAGCTTCCATGTGTTTGTATTATGTACAGTTTTTTTTTTCTTTTAATTCCTATCTAGTTTCATAGCACTGTTTGTGGAAATTATACCTGATGCTATTTCAATTTTCTTAGTTTTCTAAGGCTTTATTTGTGACCCTACATATGATATATCTTGGAGAGTGTTTCATGAGTACCTGATGAGAAAGTGTTTTCTGTTGTTTTGCAATAGAATGTTGTATACATATGAATGAATTCCCTCTTGTTCAACGCGTCATTGAAAGCTTATGTTTCCTGATTTAGTTTCATTTTGGATGATCTATCCATTGGTGATTGTGGGGTGGTAATGTCCCCTACTCTTATGGTTTCACTGTCAAGTTCCGCTTTATGGCTGTTAGGATATACCTTATGTATTGAAGTGCTCCTCGGTTGGGTTGATAAGTATTTGCATTTCTTATATCCTCTCCTTGGTTTGATCCCTTGATCAGTGTGTAGGGTCCTTGTTTGTTTCTTGAAATAGTCTTTATCTTAAAGTCTATTTCTTCTGATATGAGAATTGTAACTCCAGGTTTCCTTTGATTTCCATTTGCATAGAATGTCTCTTGCCATCTCCTCACTTTCAGTCTGTATGTCTCCCTAGGTCTATAGTGGATCTCTTCTAGGCAGCATATATAATGGGCTTGTTGTTGTATCCCTTCAGCCAGTTTATCTGTTGTGGTTGGAGCAATGAATCCATTTACATGTAAGGTAATTATCAATATGGATGTTCCTCTTACCGTTTTGTTAATTGTTTTTGCTTTGTTCTAGGAGGTCTTTCTTTTCCTTGTGATTCCTGCCTAGAGAAGTTCCTTTATCCTTTGTTATAAAGCTGTTGTTGGTGCTGAATTCTTTTTCCGTTTGTTTTTCTGTAAAGTTTTTAGTTTCTCCGTCCAATCTCAATGAGATTCTTGCTGAAAACAGTAACATCGGTTGTAGCTTTCTTCCTTTCATCTCTTTAAATACGTATACTGCCACTCCTTTCTCTCTGGCAGAATTTCTGCTGTAAGGTCAGCTGTTAATTTACGTGGATTCCCTTGAATGGTATATGGTGCTTTTCCCATGTTGCTTTTTACATGTTTCCTATGCATTTAGTTTTTAATAGTTTGATGAATACGTGTCTTGGCGTGTTTCTCCTTGGATTTATCCTGTATGGGACTCTCTGTGCTTCCTGGACTTGATTGACCCTTTCCGTTCCCTTACTATTGAAGTTGTCAACTATAATCTCTTCAAATATATTCTCACGCCTTTTCTATTTCTCTTCTTCTTCTGAGACCCATATAATTCGAATGTGGTTGCGTTTAATGTTGTCGCAAGGGTCGCTAAGACTTTCCACCATTCCTTTCTTTCTTCTTTCTTATTTTGTCCCGCCGTATTTATTTGAACTATTTTATTTTCCAGGCCACATAACTGTTCTTCTGCCTCACTTATTGTGCTAGTGATCCATGCTAGAGAATAATTATTTTCATTTATTTTGGTCTTCATCATTGTTTGTTTGCTCTTCAGTTCTTGTCGACCCTTGTGAAACGTTTCTTGTATTTTCTCTCTCCTATTTCCACGATGTTGAATCGTCTTTCCTATCATTATTCTGAATTCTTTTTCGGGTGGACTGCCTATTTCCTCTTCATTTGTTAGGTCTGGTGCGTTTTGACCTTGCTGCTTTGTCTGCTGTGTGTTTTTTGGTCTCCTCATTTTGCTTAACTTACTGTGCTTGGGTTTCCTTTTCACAGGCGGCATGCCCGTAGTTATTGCTGTCTTTGGTGTCTGTCCCCAGCGGTTAAGGTTTGTTCAGTGGGTTCTGTATGCTTCTTGGTTGAGGGGAGCTGTGCTTGTGTTCTGGAAGATGAGGCTGGATCTTTTATTTCTGGTGGGCAAGTCCACGTCTGGTGGTGTGTATTTTGGTGTCTCCGTCCTTATTATGATTTAAGGCATCCTGTCTGATAAAGGATGGGGCTGTGTTTCTGTCTTGCTCATTGTTTGTCATACGGTGTCCAGCACTGTAGACTGCTGGTCACTGAGTGATTGTGGGTCTTGTCGTTAAGAAAGAAATCTCTGGGAGTTTATCTCCCTTTGATATTATGTGGAGCTGTCAGGTCTCCTGTGCACCAGTGTCTTGAAGTTGTCTCTCCCACCTCAGATGCACCACACTGACTCCTGGCCGGACCACCAAGAGACATGCATCGTCACGGCTCAGAAAAAGTGGGAGAGGAAAGAGAAGGAAACAAAGAATGCAGATAAAATAAAACAAAATAAAGTAAAATAAAATAAAATGAAGTTATTAAAATAAAAAGTATGTATCAAGAGAAAGTTTTAAAAACTAAAAACACATAACAGACGGACAGAACTCTACACAAATGGTTAAAGCTAAGCTATACAGACAAAATCCCAAACAGCAGCATACACCTCCACAGTCACAAAAAGTGAAAAACTGGAAAGAATAATATGTCTTTGCTCACAAAGTCCACCTCGTCAATTTTGGTCTGATTCATTGTGTATTCAGGTGTTCCACAGATGCGCGGTGCTTCACGTTGAGTGTGCAGATTTCATCCACTCTTCCTGCGGCTGCTGGGAGAGATTTCCCTTTGGCTTTTTTTTTCACACAGCTCTCCTTTTACAGTTGCATTTGCTTCATACCATAGTTTTGGGTGGTCTTATTTTCATTGTCACTTTTTCCCAGGTATTTTTGATCCCATCTTGGTTTTCTGCAGTGAAATCTTGGTTATGTAACAGCGTTTTCTTTAGCTTCCCCGTGTTTGTATCATTTACAGTTTTTTTTCCTTTTAATGGCTAACTAGTTTCATAGCACTGTGGGTGGAAAGTATACCTGATACTGTTTCAATTTTCTTAACTTTCTAAGGCTTTATTTGTGGTCCTACATGAAATATACCTTGGAGAATGTGCCATGAGCACCTGAGGAAAAAGTGTTTTCTGTTGTTTTGCAATAGAATGTTGTATACATATGAATGAAGTCCCTCCTGTTCAATGTGTCATTTAAAACTTATGTTTCCTGATTTTTTTTCATTTTGGATGATCTGTCCATTGGTGGAAGTTGTGTGGTAATGTCCCCTACTCTTTTGGTGGTAGTGTCAAGTTCCCCTTTATGGCTGTTAGGATACATGTTATGTAGTGAAGTGCTCCTCGGTTGGGTTCATAAGTATTCGCATTTGTCATATCCTCTCCTTGGTTTGATCCCTTGATCAGTATGTAGTGTCCTTGTTTGTTTCTTGTAATAGTCTTTATCTTAAAGTCTATTTCGCCTGATATGAGAATTGTAACTCCAGGTTTCCTTTGATTTCCATTTGCATGGAATGTCTCTTGCCATCTCCTCACTTTCAGTCTGTATGTCTCCTTAGGTCTAAAGTGGGCCTCTTTTAGGCAGCACATATAATGGTCTTGATGTTGTATCCCTTCAGGGAGTCTATCACTTGTAGTTGGAGCAATGTATCCATTTACATGTAACGTTATTATTAATATGGATGTACCTCTTACCGTTTTGTTAATTGTTTTTGGTTTGTTCTAGGAGGTCTTTTCTTTTCTTTGTGATTCCTGCCTAGAGAAGTTCCTTTATCCTTTGTTATAAAGCTGTTGCATGGTGCTGAATTCTCTTACCGTGTCTTTTTCTGTAAAGTTTTTCGTTTCTCCGTCCAATCTCAGTGAGATTCTTGCTGAGAACAGTAACATCGGTTGTAGGTTTTTTTTCCTTTCATCTCTTTAAATACGTATACTGCCACTCCCTTCTCTCTGGCAGAATTTCTGCTGAAAGGTCAGCTGTTAACTTACCTGGATTCCCTTGTATGGTATATGCTGCTTTTCCCATGCTGCTTTTTACATGCTTTCTATGTATTTAGTTTCTAATAGTTTGATGAATACGTGTCTTGGCGTGTTTCTCCTTGGATTTATCCTGTATGGGACTCTCTGTGCTTCCTGGGCTTGGCTTAATCTTTCGTTTCCCTTACTAGGGAAGTTTTCAACTATAATCTCTTCAAGTATATTCTGACTCCTTTTCTATTTCTCTTCTTCTTCTGAGACCCATATAATTCGAATGTTCGTGCATTTAATGTTGTTCCAAGGGTCGCTGTGACTGTCCTCCTTTCCTTTCTTTCTTTATTCTTTATTTTGATCCGCAGTATTTATTTGAACTATTTTATCTTCCAGGTCACTTAACCGTTCTTCTGCCTCATTTATTGTGTTAGTGATCAATGCTAGAGAATAATTATTTTCATTTATTGTGTTCTTCATCATTGTTTGTTTGCTCTTCAGTTCTTGTCGACCCTTGTGAAACGTTTCTTGTATTTTCTCTCTCCTATTTCTACGATGTTGAATCGTCTTTCCTATCATGATTCTGAATTCTTTTTCGGGTAGACTGCCTATTTCCTCTTCCTTTGTTAGGTCTGGTGCGTTTTGACCTTGCTGCTTCGTCTGCTGTGTGTTTTTTGGTCTCCTCATTTTGCTTAACTTAATGTGCTTGGGGTTCCTTTTCACAGGTGTCATGCCCGTAGTTATTGTTGTTTTTGGTGTCTGCCTCAGCGGCTAAGGTTTGTTCAGTGGCTTCTGTATGCTTCTTGGTTGAGGGGAGTTGTGCTTGTGTTCTGGAAGATGAGGCTGGATCTTTTCTTTCTGGTGGGCACTTGTACGTCTGGTGGTGTGTATTTTGGTGTCTCTGTCGTTATTATGATTTAAGGCATCCTCTCTGATAACGGATGGGGCTGTGTCTGTCTTGCTCATTGTTTGGCATACGGTGTCCAGCACTGTAGCTTGCTGGTCACTGAGTGAATGTGGGTCTTGGCCTTGAGAAGGAAATCTCTGGGAGATTTTCTCCATTTGATATTATGTGGAGCTGTCAGGTCTCCTGTGGACCAGTGTCCTGAAGTGGGTTTTCCCACCTCAGATGGAGAGCACTGACTCCTGGTTAGAGCACCTAGAGACTTTCATCCTCACAGCTCAGAATAAGTGGGAGAAAAAAGAGAAGGAAACAAAGAATGAGGATAAAATAAAACAAAATAAAGTAAAATCAAATAAAATGAAGTTATTAAAATAAAAAATATTTATTACGGGAAAATTTTAAAAAGTAAAAAAAAAAACAGCCACACAGAACTCTAGCACAAATGGTTAAAGTTTAGCTATACAGACAAAACGACTCACAGTAGCATACACCTACACACTCACAAAAAGTGAAAAAGTGGAAAAACTAATATATCTATGCTCACAAAGTCCACCTTCTCTATATTGGACTGATTCATTGTTCTATTCAGGTGTTCCAGAGATGCGGGGTACTTGACGTTGAATGTGGAGATTTCATCCACTCTTCGTGCCGGTGCTGGGAGAGATTACCTTTTCGCTTCTTTGCTCGCACAGCTCTGCTTTTAGAGTTGCATTTGTTTCATTGCACAGATTTGGGTGTTCCTATTTTCATTTTCAATTTTTCCCAGGTATTTGTGACCCCATCTTGGTTTTCTGCAGTGTATTCTTGGTTATGTAACAGCGTTTTGTTTAGCTTCCATGTGTTTGTATTATGTACAGTTTTTTTTTTCTTTTAATTCCTATCTAGTTTCATAGCACTGTTTGTGGAAATTATACCTGATGCTATTTCAATTTTCTTAGTTTTCTAAGGCTTTATTTGTGACCCTACATATGATATATCTTGGAGAGTGTTTCATGAGTACCTGATGAGAAAGTGTTTTCTGTTGTTTTGCAATAGAATGTTGTATACATATGAATGAATTCCCTCTTGTTCAACGCGTCATTGAAAGCTTATGTTTCCTGATTTAGTTTCATTTTGGATGATCTATCCATTGGTGATTGTGGGGTGGTAATGTCCCCTACTCTTATGGTTTCACTGTCAAGTTCCGCTTTATGGCTGTTAGGATATACCTTATGTATTGAAGTGCTCCTCGGTTGGGTTGATAAGTATTTGCATTTCTTATATCCTCTCCTTGGTTTGATCCCTTGATCAGTGTGTAGGGTCCTTGTTTGTTTCTTGAAATAGTCTTTATCTTAAAGTCTATTTCTTCTGATATGAGAATTGTAACTCCAGGTTTCCTTTGATTTCCATTTGCATAGAATGTCTCTTGCCATCTCCTCACTTTCAGTCTGTATGTCTCCCTAGGTCTATAGTGGATCTCTTCTAGGCAGCATATATAATGGGCTTGTTGTTGTATCCCTTCAGCCAGTTTATCTGTTGTGGTTGGAGCAATGAATCCATTTACATGTAAGGTAATTATCAATATGGATGTTCCTCTTACCGTTTTGTTAATTGTTTTTGCTTTGTTCTAGGAGGTCTTTCTTTTCCTTGTGATTCCTGCCTAGAGAAGTTCCTTTATCCTTTGTTATAAAGCTGTTGTTGGTGCTGAATTCTTTTTCCGTTTGTTTTTCTGTAAAGTTTTTAGTTTCTCCGTCCAATCTCAATGAGATTCTTGCTGAAAACAGTAACATCGGTTGTAGCTTTCTTCCTTTCATCTCTTTAAATACGTATACTGCCACTCCTTTCTCTCTGGCAGAATTTCTGCTGTAAGGTCAGCTGTTAATTTACGTGGATTCCCTTGAATGGTATATGGTGCTTTTCCCATGTTGCTTTTTACATGTTTCCTATGCATTTAGTTTTTAATAGTTTGATGAATACGTGTCTTGGCGTGTTTCTCCTTGGATTTATCCTGTATGGGACTCTCTGTGCTTCCTGGACTTGATTGACCCTTTCCGTTCCCTTACTAGGGAAGTTGTCAACTATAATCTCTTCAAATATATTCTCACGCCTTTTCTATTTCTCTTCTTCTTCTGAGACCCATATAATTCGAATGTGGTTGCGTTTAATGTTGTCGCAAGGGTCGCTAAGACTTTCCACCATTCCTTTCTTTCTTCTTTCTTATTTTGTCCCGCCGTATTTATTTGAACTATTTTATTTTCCAGGCCACATAACTGTTCTTCTGCCTCACTTATTGTGCTAGTGATCCATGCTAGAGAATAATTATTTTCATTTATTTTGGTCTTCATCATTGTTTGTTTGCTCTTCAGTTCTTGTCGACCCTTGTGAAACGTTTCTTGTATTTTCTCTCTCCTATTTCCACGATGTTGAATCGTCTTTCCTATCATTATTCTGAATTCTTTTTCGGGTGGACTGCCTATTTCCTCTTCATTTGTTAGGTCTGGTGCGTTTTGACCTTGCTGCTTTGTCTGCTGTGTGTTTTTTGGTCTCCTCATTTTGCTTAACTTACTGTGCTTGGGTTTCCTTTTCACAGGCGGCATGCCCGTAGTTATTGCTGTCTTTGGTGTCTGTCCCCAGCGGTTAAGGTTTGTTCAGTGGGTTCTGTATGCTTCTTGGTTGAGGGGAGCTGTGCTTGTGTTCTGGAAGATGAGGCTGGATCTTTTATTTCTGGTGGGCAAGTCCACGTCTGGTGGTGTGTATTTTGGTGTCTCCGTCCTTATTATGATTTAAGGCATCCTGTCTGATAAAGGATGGGGCTGTGTTTCTGTCTTGCTCATTGTGTGTCATACGGTGTCCAGCACTGTAGACTGCTGGTCACTGAGTGATTGTGGGTCTTGTCGTTAAGAAAGAAATCTCTGGGAGTTTATCTCCCTTTGATATTATGTGGAGCTGTCAGGTCTCCTGTGCACCAGTGTCTTGAAGTTGTCTCTCCCACCTCAGATGCACCACACTGACTCCTGGCCGGACCACCAAGAGACATGCATCGTCACGGCTCAGAAAAAGTGGGAGAGGAAAGAGAAGGAAACAAAGAATGCAGATAAAATAAAACAAAATAAAGTAAAATAAAATAAAATGAAGTTATTAAAATAAAAAGTATGTATCAAGAGAAAGTTTTAAAAACTAAAAACACATAACAGACGGACAGAACTCTACACAAATGGTTAAAGCTAAGCTATACAGACAAAATCCCAAACAGCAGCATACACCTCCACAGTCACAAAAAGTGAAAAACTGGAAAGAATAATATGTCTTTGCTCACAAAGTCCACCTCGTCAATTTTGGTCTGATTCATTGTGTATTCAGGTGTTCCACAGATGCGCGGTGCTTCACGTTGAGTGTGCAGATTTCATCCACTCTTCCTGCGGCTGCTGGGAGAGATTTCCCTTTGGCTTTTTTTTTCACACAGCTCTCCTTTTACAGTTGCATTTGCTTCATACCATAGTTTTGGGTGGTCTTATTTTCATTGTCACTTTTTGCCAGGTATTTTTGATCCCATCTTGGTTTTCTGCAGTGAAATCTTGGTTATGCAACAGCGTTTTCTTTAGCTTCCCCGTGTTTGTATCATTTACAGTTTTTTTTCCTTTTAATGGCTAACTAGTTTCATAGCACTGTGGGTGGAAAGTATACCTGATACTGTTTCAATTTTCTTAACTTTCTAAGGCTTTATTTGTGGTCCTACATGAAATATACCTTGGAGAATGTGCCATGAGCACCTGAGGAAAAAGTGTTTTCTGTTGTTTTGCAATAGAATGTTGTATACATATGAATGAAGTCCCTCCTGTTCAATGTGTCACTTAAAACTTATGTTTCCTGATTTTTTTTCATTTTGGATGATCTGTCCATTGGTGGAAGTTGTGTGGTAATGTCCCCTACTCTTTTGGTGGTAGTGTCAAGTTCCCCTTTATGGCTGTTAGGATACATGTTATGTAGTGAAGTGCTCCTCGGTTGGGTTCATAAGTATTCGCATTTGTCATATCCTCTCCTTGGTTTGATCCCTTGATCAGTATGTAGTGTCCTTGTTTGTTTCTTGTAATAGTCTTTATCTTAAAGTCTATTTCGCCTGATATGAGAATTGTAACTCCAGGTTTCCTTTGATTTCCATTTGCATGGAATGTCTCTTGCCATCTCCTCACTTTCAGTCTGTATGTCTCCTTAGGTCTAAAGTGGGCCTCTTTTAGGCAGCACATATAATGGTCTTGATGTTGTATCCCTTCAGGGAGTCTATCACTTGTAGTTGGAGCAATGTATCCATTTACATGTAACGTTATTATTAATATGGATGTACCTCTTACCGTTTTGTTAATTGTTTTTGGTTTGTTCTAGGAGGTCTTTTCTTTTCTTTGTGATTCCTGCCTAGAGAAGTTCCTTTATCCTTTGTTATAAAGCTGTTGCATGGTGCTGAATTCTCTTACCGTGTCTTTTTCTGTAAAGTTTTTCGTTTCTCCGTCCAATCTCAGTGAGATTCTTGCTGAGAACAGTAACATCGGTTGTAGGTTTTTTTTCCTTTCATCTCTTTAAATACGTATACTGCCACTCCCTTCTCTCTGGCAGAATTTCTGCTGAAAGGTCAGCTGTTAACTTACCTGGATTCCCTTGTATGGTATATGCTGCTTTTCCCATGCTGCTTTTTACATGCTTTCTATGTATTTAGTTTCTAATAGTTTGATGAATACGTGTCTTGGCGTGTTTCTCCTTGGATTTATCCTGTATGGGACTCTCTGTGCTTCCTGGGCTTGGCTTAATCTTTCGTTTCCCTTACTAGGGAAGTTTTCAACTATAATCTCTTCAAGTATATTCTGACTCCTTTTCTATTTCTCTTCTTCTTCTGAGACCCATATAATTCGAATGTTCGTGCATTTAATGTTGTTCCAAGGGTCGCTGTGACTGTCCTCCTTTCCTTTCTTTCTTTATTCTTTATTTTGATCCGCAGTATTTATTTGAACTATTTTATCTTCCAGGTCACTTAACCGTTCTTCTGCCTCATTTATTGTGTTAGTGATCAATGCTAGAGAATAATTATTTTCATTTATTGTGTTCTTCATCATTGTTTGTTTGCTCTTCAGTTCTTGTCGACCCTTGTGAAACGTTTCTTGTATTTTCTCTCTCCTATTTCTACGATGTTGAATCGTCTTTCCTATCATGATTCTGAATTCTTTTTCGGGTAGACTGCCTATTTCCTCTTCCTTTGTTAGGTCTGGTGCGTTTTGACCTTGCTGCTTCGTCTGCTGTGTGTTTTTTGGTCTCCTCATTTTGCTTAACTTAATGTGCTTGGGGTTCCTTTTCACAGGTGTCATGCCCGTAGTTATTGTTGTTTTTGGTGTCTGCCTCAGCGGCTAAGGTTTGTTCAGTGGCTTCTGTATGCTTCTTGGTTGAGGGGAGTTGTGCTTGTGTTCTGGAAGATGAGGCTGGATCTTTTCTTTCTGGTGGGCACTTGTACGTCTGGTGGTGTGTATTTTGGTGTCTCTGTCGTTATTATGATTTAAGGCATCCTCTCTCATAACGGATGGGGCTGTGTCTGTCTTGCTCATTGTTTGGCATACGGTGTCCAGCACTGTAGCTTGCTGGTCACTGAGTGAATGTGGGTCTTGGCCTTGAGAAGGAAATCTCTGGGAGATTTTCTCCATTTGATATTATGTGGAGCTGTCAGGTCTCCTGTGGACCAGTGTCCTGAAGTGGGTTTTCCCACCTCAGATGGAGAGCACTGACTCCTGGTTAGAGCACCTAGAGACTTTCATCCTCACAGCTCAGAATAAGTGGGAGAAAAAAGAGAAGGAAACAAAGAATGAGGATAAAATAAAACAAAATAAAGTAAAATCAAATAAAATGAAGTTATTAAAATAAAAAATATTTATTACGGGAAAATTTTAAAAAGTAAAAAAAAAAAACAGCCACACAGAACTCTAGCACAAATGGTTAAAGTTTAGCTATACAGACAAAACGACTCACAGTAGCATACACCTACACACTCACAAAAAGTGAAAAAGTGGAAAAACTAATATATCTATGCTCACAAAGTCCACCTTCTCTATATTGGACTGATTCATTGTTCTATTCAGGTGTTCCAGAGATGCGGGGTACTTGACGTTGAATGTGGAGATTTCATCCACTCTTCGTGCCGGTGCTGGGAGAGATTACCTTTTCGCTTCTTTGCTCGCACAGCTCTGCTTTTAGAGTTGCATTTGTTTCATTGCACAGATTTGGGTGTTCCTATTTTCATTTTCAATTTTTCCCAGGTATTTGTGACCCCATCTTGGTTTTCTGCAGTGTATTCTTGGTTATGTAACAGCGTTTTGTTTAGCTTCCATGTGTTTGTATTATGTACAGTTTTTTTTTCTTTTAATTCCTATCTAGTTTCATAGCACTGTTTGTGGAAATTATACCTGATGCTATTTCAATTTTCTTAGTTTTCTAAGGCTTTATTTGTGACCCTACATATGATATATCTTGGAGAGTGTTTCATGAGTACCTGATGAGAAAGTGTTTTCTGTTGTTTTGCAATAGAATGTTGTATACATATGAATGAATTCCCTCTTGTTCAACGCGTCATTGAAAGCTTATGTTTCCTGATTTAGTTTCATTTTGGATGATCTATCCATTGGTGATTGTGGGGTGGTAATGTCCCCTACTCTTATGGTTTCACTGTCAAGTTCCGCTTTATGGCTGTTAGGATATACCTTATGTATTGAAGTGCTCCTCGGTTGGGTTGATAAGTATTTGCATTTCTTATATCCTCTCCTTGGTTTGATCCCTTGATCAGTGTGTAGGGTCCTTGTTTGTTTCTTGAAATAGTCTTTATCTTAAAGTCTATTTCTTCTGATATGAGAATTGTAACTCCAGGTTTCCTTTGATTTCCATTTGCATAGAATGTCTCTTGCCATCTCCTCACTTTCAGTCTGTATGTCTCCCTAGGTCTATAGTGGATCTCTTCTAGGCAGCATATATAATGGGCTTGTTGTTGTATCCCTTCAGCCAGTTTATCTGTTGTGGTTGGAGCAATGAATCCATTTACATGTAAGGTAATTATCAATATGGATGTTCCTCTTACCGTTTTGTTAATTGTTTTTGCTTTGTTCTAGGAGGTCTTTCTTTTCCTTGTGATTCCTGCCTAGAGAAGTTCCTTTATCCTTTGTTATAAAGCTGTTGTTGGTGCTGAATTCTTTTTCCGTTTGTTTTTCTGTAAAGTTTTTAGTTTCTCCGTCCAATCTCAATGAGATTCTTGCTGAAAACAGTAACATCGGTTGTAGCTTTCTTCCTTTCATCTCTTTAAATACGTATACTGCCACTCCTTTCTCTCTGGCAGAATTTCTGCTGTAAGGTCAGCTGTTAATTTACGTGGATTCCCTTGAATGGTATATGGTGCTTTTCCCATGTTGCTTTTTACATGTTTCCTATGCATTTAGTTTTTAATAGTTTGATGAATACGTGTCTTGGCGTGTTTCTCCTTGGATTTATCCTGTATGGGACTCTCTGTGCTTCCTGGACTTGATTGACCCTTTCCGTTCCCTTACTAGGGAAGTTGTCAACTCTAATCTCTTCAAATATATTCTCACGCCTTTTCTATTTCTCTTCTTCTTCTGAGACCCATATAATTCGAATGTGGTTGCGTTTAATGTTGTCGCAAGGGTCGCTAAGACTTTCCACCATTCCTTTCTTTCTTCTTTCTTATTTTGTCCCGCCGTATTTATTTGAACTATTTTATTTTCCAGGCCACATAACTGTTCTTCTGCCTCACTTATTGTGCTAGTGATCCATGCTAGAGAATAATTATTTTCATTTATTTTGGTCTTCATCATTGTTTGTTTGCTCTTCAGTTCTTGTCGACCCTTGTGAAACGTTTCTTGTATTTTCTCTCTCCTATTTCCACGATGTTGAATCGTCTTTCCTATCATTATTCTGAATTCTTTTTCGGGTGGACTGCCTATTTCCTCTTCATTTGTTAGGTCTGGTGCGTTTTGACCTTGCTGCTTTGTCTGCTGTGTGTTTTTTGGTCTCCTCATTTTGCTTAACTTACTGTGCTTGGGTTTCCTTTTCACAGGCGGCATGCCCGTAGTTATTGCTGTCTTTGGTGTCTGTCCCCAGCGGTTAAGGTTTGTTCAGTGGGTTCTGTATGCTTCTTGGTTGAGGGGAGCTGTGCTTGTGTTCTGGAAGATGAGGCTGGATCTTTTATTTCTGGTGGGCAAGTCCACGTCTGGTGGTGTGTATTTTGGTGTCTCCGTCCTTATTATGATTTAAGGCATCCTGTCTGATAAAGGATGGGGCTGTGTTTCTGTCTTGCTCATTGTGTGTCATACGGTGTCCAGCACTGTAGACTGCTGGTCACTGAGTGATTGTGGGTCTTGTCGTTAAGAAAGAAATCTCTGGGAGTTTATCTCCCTTTGATATTATGTGGAGCTGTCAGGTCTCCTGTGCACCAGTGTCTTGAAGTTGTCTCTCCCACCTCAGATGCACCACACTGACTCCTGGCCGGACCACCAAGAGACATGCATCGTCACGGCTCAGAAAAAGTGGGAGAGGAAAGAGAAGGAAACAAAGAATGCAGATAAAATAAAACAAAATAAACTAAAATAAAATAAAATGAAGTTATTAAAATAAAAAGTATGTATCAAGAGAAAGTTTTAAAAACTAAAAACACATAACAGACGGACAGAACTCTACACAAATGGTTAAAGCTAAGCTATACAGACAAAATCCCAAACAGCAGCATACACCTCCACAGTCACAAAAAGTGAAAAACTGGAAAGAATAATATGTCTTTGCTCACAAAGTCCACCTCGTCAATTTTGGTCTGATTCATTGTGTATTCAGGTGTTCCACAGATGCGCGGTGCTTCACGTTGAGTGTGCAGATTTCATCCACTCTTCCTGCGGCTGCTGGGAGAGATTTCCCTTTGGCTTTTTTTTTCACACAGCTCTCCTTTTACAGTTGCATTTGCTTCATACCATAGTTTTGGGTGGTCTTATTTTCATTGTCACTTTTTGCCAGGTATTTTTGATCCCATCTTGGTTTTCTGCAGTGAAATCTTGGTTATGTAACAGCGTTTTCTTTAGCTTCCCCGTGTTTGTATCATTTACAGTTTTTTTTCCTTTTAATGGCTAACTAGTTTCATAGCACTGTGGGTGGAAAGTATACCTGATACTGTTTCAATTTTCTTAACTTTCTAAGGCTTTATTTGTGGTCCTACATGAAATATACCTTGGAGAATGTGCCATGAGCACCTGAGGAAAAAGTGTTTTCTGTTGTTTTGCAATAGAATGTTGTATACATATGAATGAAGTCCCTCCTGTTCAATGTGTCACTTAAAACTTATGTTTCCTGATTTTTTTTCATTTTGGATGATCTGTCCATTGGTGGAAGTTGTGTGGTAATGTCCCCTACTCTTTTGGTGGTAGTGTCAAGTTCCCCTTTATGGCTGTTAGGATACATGTTATGTAGTGAAGTGCTCCTCGGTTGGGTTCATAAGTATTCGCATTTGTCATATCCTCTCCTTGGTTTGATCCCTTGATCAGTATGTAGTGTCCTTGTTTGTTTCTTGTAATAGTCTTTATCTTAAAGTCTATTTCGCCTGATATGAGAATTGTAACTCCAGGTTTCCTTTGATTTCCATTTGCATGGAATGTCTCTTGCCATCTCCTCACTTTCAGTCTGTATGTCTCCTTAGGTCTAAAGTGGGCCTCTTTTAGGCAGCACATATAATGGTCTTGATGTTGTATCCCTTCAGGGAGTCTATCACTTGTAGTTGGAGCAATGTATCCATTTACATGTAACGTTATTATTAATATGGATGTACCTCTTACCGTTTTGTTAATTGTTTTTGGTTTGTTCTAGGAGGTCTTTTCTTTTCTTTGTGATTCCTGCCTAGAGAAGTTCCTTTATCCTTTGTTATAAAGCTGTTGCATGGTGCTGAATTCTCTTACCGTGTCTTTTTCTGTAAAGTTTTTCGTTTCTCCGTCCAATCTCAGTGAGATTCTTGCTGAGAACAGTAACATCGGTTGTAGGTTTTTTTTCCTTTCATCTCTTTAAATACGTATACTGCCACTCCCTTCTCTCTGGCAGAATTTCTGCTGAAAGGTCAGCTGTTAACTTACCTGGATTCCCTTGTATGGTATATGCTGCTTTTCCCATGCTGCTTTTTACATGCTTTCTATGTATTTAGTTTCTAATAGTTTGATGAATACGTGTCTTGGCGTGTTTCTCCTTGGATTTATCCTGTATGGGACTCTCTGTGCTTCCTGGGCTTGGCTTAATCTTTCGTTTCCCTTACTAGGGAAGTTTTCAACTATAATCTCTTCAAGTATATTCTGACTCCTTTTCTATTTCTCTTCTTCTTCTGAGACCCATATAATTCGAATGTTCGTGCATTTAATGTTGTTCCAAGGGTCGCTGTGACTGTCCTCCTTTCCTTTCTTTCTTTATTCTTTATTTTGATCCGCAGTATTTATTTGAACTATTTTATCTTCCAGGTCACTTAACCGTTCTTCTGCCTCATTTATTGTGTTAGTGATCAATGCTAGAGAATAATTATTTTCATTTATTGTGTTCTTCATCATTGTTTGTTTGCTCTTCAGTTCTTGTCGACCCTTGTGAAACGTTTCTTGTATTTTCTCTCTCCTATTTCTACGATGTTGAATCGTCTTTCCTATCATGATTCTGAATTCTTTTTCGGGTAGACTGCCTATTTCCTCTTCCTTTGTTAGGTCTGGTGCGTTTTGACCTTGCTGCTTCGTCTGCTGTGTGTTTTTTGGTCTCCTCATTTTGCTTAACTTAATGTGCTTGGGGTTCCTTTTCACAGGTGTCATGCCCGTAGTTATTGTTGTTTTTGGTGTCTGCCTCAGCGGCTAAGGTTAGTTCAGTGGCTTCTGTATGCTTCTTGGTTGAGGGGAGTTGTGCTTGTGTTCTGGAAGATGAGGCTGGATCTTTTCTTTCTGGTGGGCACTTGTACGTCTGGTGGTGTGTATTTTGGTGTCTCTGTCCTTATTATGATTTAAGGCATCCTCTCTGATAACGGATGGGGCTGTGTCTGTCTTGCTCATTGTTTGGCATACGGTGTCCAGCACTGTAGCTTGCTGGTCACTGAGTGAATGTGGGTCTTGGCCTTGAGAAGGAAATCTCTGGGAGATTTTCTCCATTTGATATTATGTGGAGCTGTCAGGTCTCCTGTGGACCAGTGTCCTGAAGTGGGTTTTCCCACCTCAGATGGAGAGCACTGACTCCTGGTTAGAGCACCTAGAGACTTTCATCCTCACAGCTCAGAATAAGTGGGCGAAAAAAGAGAAGGAAACAAAGAATGAGGATAAAATAAAACAAAATAAAGTAAAATCAAATAAAATGAAGTTATTAAAATAAAAAATATTTATTACGGGAAAATTTTAAAAAGTAAAAAAAAAAAACAGCCACACAGAACTCTAGCACAAATGGTTAAAGCTTAGCTATACAGACAAAACGACTCACAGTAGCATACACCTACACACTCACAAAAAGTGAAACAGTGGAAAAACTAATATATCTATGCTCACAAAGTCCACCTTCTCTATATTGGACTGATTCATTGTTCTATTCAGGTGTTCCAGAGATGCGGGGTACTTGACGTTGAATGTGGAGATTTCATCCACTCTTCGTGCCGGTGCTGGGAGAGATTACCTTTTCGCTTCTTTGCTCGCACAGCTCTGCTTTTAGAGTTGCATTTGTTTCATTGCACAGATTTGGGTGTTCCTATTTTCATTTTCAATTTTTCCCAGGTATTTGTGACCCCATCTTGGTTTTCTGCAGTGTATTCTTGGTTATGTAACAGCGTTTTGTTTAGCTTCCATGTGTTTGTATTATGTACAGTTTTTTTTTTCTTTTAATTCCTATCTAGTTTCATAGCACTGTTTGTGGAAATTATACCTGATGCTATTTCAATTTTCTTAGTTTTCTAAGGCTTTATTTGTGACCCTACATATGATATATCTTGGAGAGTGTTTCATGAGTACCTGATGAGAAAGTGTTTTCTGTTGTTTTGCAATAGAATGTTGTATACATATGAATGAATTCCCTCTTGTTCAACGCGTCATTGAAAGCTTATGTTTCCTGATTTAGTTTCATTTTGGATGATCTATCCATTGGTGATTGTGGGGTGGTAATGTCCCCTACTCTTATGGTTTCACTGTCAAGTTCCGCTTTATGGCTGTTAGGATATACCTTATGTATTGAAGTGCTCCTCGGTTGGGTTGATAAGTATTTGCATTTCTTATATCCTCTCCTTGGTTTGATCCCTTGATCAGTGTGTAGGGTCCTTGTTTGTTTCTTGAAATAGTCTTTATCTTAAAGTCTATTTCTTCTGATATGAGAATTGTAACTCCAGGTTTCCTTTGATTTCCATTTGCATAGAATGTCTCTTGCCATCTCCTCACTTTCAGTCTGTATGTCTCCCTAGGTCTATAGTGGATCTCTTCTAGGCAGCATATATAATGGGCTTGTTGTTGTATCCCTTCAGCCAGTTTATCTGTTGTGGTTGGAGCAATGAATCCATTTACATGTAAGGTAATTATCAATATGGATGTTCCTCTTACCGTTTTGTTAATTGTTTTTGCTTTGTTCTAGGAGGTCTTTCTTTTCCTTGTGATTCCTGCCTAGAGAAGTTCCTTTATCCTTTGTTATAAAGCTGTTGTTGGTGCTGAATTCTTTTTCCGTTTGTTTTTCTGTAAAGTTTTTAGTTTCTCCGTCCAATCTCAATGAGATTCTTGCTGAAAACAGTAACATCGGTTGTAGCTTTCTTCCTTTCATCTCTTTAAATACGTATACTGCCACTCCTTTCTCTCTGGCAGAATTTCTGCTGTAAGGTCAGCTGTTAATTTACGTGGATTCCCTTGAATGGTATATGGTGCTTTTCCCATGTTGCTTTTTACATGTTTCCTATGCATTTAGTTTTTAATAGTTTGATGAATACGTGTCTTGGCGTGTTTCTCCTTGGATTTATCCTGTATGGGACTCTCTGTGCTTCCTGGACTTGATTGACCCTTTCCGTTCCCTTACTAGGGAAGTTGTCAACTCTAATCTCTTCAAATATATTCTCACGCCTTTTCTATTTCTCTTCTTCTTCTGAGACCCATATAATTCGAATGTGGTTGCGTTTAATGTTGTCGCAAGGGTCGCTAAGACTTTCCACCATTCCTTTCTTTCTTCTTTCTTATTTTGTCCCGCCGTATTTATTTGAACTATTTTATTTTCCAGGCCACATAACTGTTCTTCTGC
Source organism: Balaenoptera physalus (assembly GCF_965194825.1). Lineage (NCBI taxonomy): Eukaryota > Metazoa > Chordata > Mammalia > Artiodactyla > Balaenopteridae > Balaenoptera > Balaenoptera physalus. The sequence goes on from NC_138904.1 coordinate 22,153,788, forward strand.
CTCACTTATTGTGCTAGTGATCCATGCTAGAGAATAATTATTTTCATTTATTTTGGTCTTCATCATTGTTTGTTTGCTCTTCAGTTCTTGTCGACCCTTGTGAAACGTTTCTTGTATTTTCTCTCTCCTATTTCCACGATGTTGAATCGTCTTTCCTATCATTATTCTGAATTCTTTTTCGGGTGGACTGCCTATTTCCTCTTCATTTGTTAGGTCTGGTGCGTTTTGACCTTGCTGCTTTGTCTGCTGTGTGTTTTTTGGTCTCCTCATTTTGCTTAACTTACTGTGCTTGGGTTTCCTTTTCACAGGCGGCATGCCCGTAGTTATTGCTGTCTTTGGTGTCTGTCCCCAGCGGTTAAGGTTTGTTCAGTGGGTTCTGTATGCTTCTTGGTTGAGGGGAGCTGTGCTTGTGTTCCGGAAGATGAGGCTGGATCTTTTATTTCTGGTGGGCAAGTCCACGTCTGGTGGTGTGTATTTTGGTGTCTCCGTCCTTATTATGATTTAAGGCATCCTGTCTGATAAAGGATGGGGCTGTGTTTCTGTCTTGCTCATTGTTTGTCATACGGTGTCCAGCACTGTAGACTGCTGGTCACTGAGTGATTGTGGGTCTTGTCGTTAAGAAAGAAATCTCTGGGAGTTTATCTCCCTTTGATATTATGTGGAGCTGTCAGGTCTCCTGTGCACCAGTGTCTTGAAGTTGTCTCTCCCACCTCAGATGCACCACACTGACTCCTGGCCGGACCACCAAGAGACATGCATCGTCACGGCTCAGAAAAAGTGGGCGAGGAAAGAGAAGGAAACAAAGAATGCAGATAAAATAAAACAAAATAAACTAAAATAAAATAAAATGAAGTTATTAAAATAAAAAGTATGTATCAAGAGAAAGTTTTAAAAACTAAAAACACATAACAGACGGACAGAACTCTACACAAATGGTTAAAGCTAAGCTATACAGACAAAATCCCAAACAGCAGCATACACCTCCACAGTCACAAAAAGTGAAAAACTGGAAAGAATAATATGTCTTTGCTCACAAAGTCCACCTCGTCAATTTTGGTCTGATTCATTGTGTATTCAGGTGTTCCACAGATGCGCGGTGCTTCACGTTGAGTGTGCAGATTTCATCCACTCTTCCTGCGGCTGCTGGGAGAGATTTCCCTTTGGCTTTTTTTTTCACACAGCTCTCCTTTTACAGTTGCATTTGCTTCATACCATAGTTTTGGGTGGTCTTATTTTCATTGTCACTTTTTCCCAGGTATTTTTGATCCCATCTTGGTTTTCTGCAGTGAAATCTTGGTTATGTAACAGCGTTTTCTTTAGCTTCCCCGTGTTTGTATCATTTACAGTTTTTTTTCCTTTTAATGGCTAACTAGTTTCATAGCACTGTGGGTGGAAAGTATACCTGATACTGTTTCAATTTTCTTAACTTTCTAAGGCTTTATTTGTGGTCCTACATGAAATATACCTTGGAGAATGTGCCATGAGCACCTGAGGAAAAAGTGTTTTCTGTTGTTTTGCAATAGAATGTTGTATACATATGAATGAAGTCCCTCCTGTTCAATGTGTCATTTAAAACTTATGTTTCCTGATTTTTTTTCATTTTGGATGATCTGTCCATTGGTGGAAGTTGTGTGGTAATGTCCCCTACTCTTTTGGTGGTAGTGTCAAGTTCCCCTTTATGGCTGTTAGGATACATGTTATGTAGTGAAGTGCTCCTCGGTTGGGTTCATAAGTATTCGCATTTGTCATATCCTCTCCTTGGTTTGATCCCTTGATCAGTATGTAGTGTCCTTGTTTGTTTCTTGTAATAGTCTTTATCTTAAAGTCTATTTCGCCTGATATGAGAATTGTAACTCCAGGTTTCCTTTGATTTCCATTTGCATGGAATGTCTCTTGCCATCTCCTCACTTTCAGTCTGTATGTCTCCTTAGGTCTAAAGTGGGCCTCTTTTAGGCAGCACATATAATGGTCTTGATGTTGTATCCCTTCAGGGAGTCTATCACTTGTAGTTGGAGCAATGTATCCATTTACATGTAACGTTATTATTAATATGGATGTACCTCTTACCGTTTTGTTAATTGTTTTTGGTTTGTTCTAGGAGGTCTTTTCTTTTCTTTGTGATTCCTGCCTAGAGAAGTTCCTTTATCCTTTGTTATAAAGCTGTTGCATGGTGCTGAATTCTCTTACCGTGTCTTTTTCTGTAAAGTTTTTCGTTTCTCCGTCCAATCTCAGTGAGATTCTTGCTGAGAACAGTAACATCGGTTGTAGGTTTTTTTTCCTTTCATCTCTTTAAATACGTATACTGCCACTCCCTTCTCTCTGGCAGAATTTCTGCTGAAAGGTCAGCTGTTAACTTACCTGGATTCCCTTGTATGGTATATGCTGCTTTTCCCATGCTGCTTTTTACATGCTTTCTATGTATTTAGTTTCTAATAGTTTGATGAATACGTGTCTTGGCGTGTTTCTCCTTGGATTTATCCTGTATGGGACTCTCTGTGCTTCCTGGGCTTGGCTTAATCTTTCGTTTCCCTTACTAGGGAAGTTTTCAACTATAATCTCTTCAAGTATATTCTGACTCCTTTTCTATTTCTCTTCTTCTTCTGAGACCCATATAATTCGAATGTTCGTGCATTTAATGTTGTTCCAAGGGTCGCTGTGACTGTCCTCCTTTCCTTTCTTTCTTTATTCTTTATTTTGATCCGCAGTATTTATTTGAACTATTTTATCTTCCAGGTCACTTAACCGTTCTTCTGCCTCATTTATTGTGTTAGTGATCAATGCTAGAGAATAATTATTTTCATTTATTGTGTTCTTCATCATTGTTTGTTTGCTCTTCAGTTCTTGTCGACCCTTGTGAAACGTTTCTTGTATTTTCTCTCTCCTATTTCTACGATGTTGAATCGTCTTTCCTATCATGATTCTGAATTCTTTTTCGGGTAGACTGCCTATTTCCTCTTCCTTTGTTAGGTCTGGTGCGTTTTGACCTTGCTGCTTCGTCTGCTGTGTGTTTTTTGGTCTCCTCATTTTGCTTAACTTAATGTGCTTGGGGTTCCTTTTCACAGGTGTCATGCCCGTAGTTATTGTTGTTTTTGGTGTCTGCCTCAGCGGCTAAGGTTTGTTCAGTGGCTTCTGTATGCTTCTTGGTTGAGGGGAGTTGTGCTTGTGTTCTGGAAGATGAGGCTGGATCTTTTCTTTCTGGTGGGCACTTGTACGTCTGTTGGTGTGTATTTTGGTGTCTCTGTCCTTATTATGATTTAAGGCATCCTCTCTGATAACGGATGGGGCTGTGTCTGTCTTGCTCATTGTTTGGCATACGGTGTCCAGCACTGTAGCTTGCTGGTCACTGAGTGAATGTGGGTCTTGGCCTTGAGAAGGAAATCTCTGGGAGATTTTCTCCATTTGATATTATGTGGAGCTGTCAGGTCTCCTGTGGACCAGTGTCCTGAAGTGGGTTTTCCCACCTCAGATGGAGAGCACTGACTCCTGGTTAGAGCACCTAGAGACTTTCATACTCACAGCTCAGAATAAGTGGGAGAAAAAAGAGAAGGAAACAAAGAATGAGGATAAAATAAAACAAAATAAAGTAAAATCAAATAAAATGAAGTTATTAAAATAAAAAATATTTATTACGGGAAAATTTTAAAAAGTAAAAAAAAAAAACAGCCACACAGAACTCTAGCACAAATGGTTAAAGCTTAGCTATACAGACAAAACGACTCACAGTAGCATACACCTACACACTCACAAAAAGTGAAAAAGTGGAAAAACTAATATATCTATGCTCACAAAGTCCACCTTCTCTATATTGGACTGATTCATTGTTCTATTCAGGTGTTCCAGAGATGCGGGGTACTTGACGTTGAATGTGGAGATTTCATCCACTCTTCGTGCCGGTGCTGGGAGAGATTACCTTTTCGCTTCTTTGCTCGCACAGCTCTGCTTTTAGAGTTGCATTTGTTTCATTGCACAGATTTGGGTGTTCCTATTTTCATTTTCAATTTTTCCCAGGTATTTGTGACCCCATCTTGGTTTTCTGCAGTGTATTCTTGGTTATGTAACAGCGTTTTGTTTAGCTTCCATGTGTTTGTATTATGTACAGTTTTTTTTTTCTTTTAATTCCTATCTAGTTTCATAGCACTGTTTGTGGAAATTATACCTGATGCTATTTCAATTTTCTTAGTTTTCTAAGGCTTTATTTGTGACCCTACATATGATATATCTTGGAGAGTGTTTCATGAGTACCTGATGAGAAAGTGTTTTCTGTTGTTTTGCAATAGAATGTTGTATACATATGAATGAATTCCCTCTTGTTCAACGCATCATTGAAAGCTTATGTTTCCTGATTTAGTTTCATTTTGGATGATCTATCCATTGGTGATTGTGGGGTGGTAATGTCCCCTACTCTTATGGTTTCACTGTCAAGTTCCGCTTTATGGCTGTTAGGATATACCTTATGTATTGAAGTGCTCCTCGGTTGGGTTGATAAGTATTTGCATTTCTTATATCCTCTCCTTGGTTTGATCCCTTGATCAGTGTGTAGGGTCCTTGTTTGTTTCTTGAAATAGTCTTTATCTTAAAGTCTATTTCTTCTGATATGAGAATTGTAACTCCAGGTTTCCTTTGATTTCCATTTGCATAGAATGTCTCTTGCCATCTCCTCACTTTCAGTCTGTATGTCTCCCTAGGTCTATAGTGGATCTCTTCTAGGCAGCATATATAATGGGCTTGTTGTTGTATCCCTTCAGCCAGTTTATCTGTTGTGGTTGGAGCAATGAATCCATTTACATGTAAGGTAATTATCAATATGGATGTTCCTCTTACCGTTTTGTTAATTGTTTTTGCTTTGTTCTAGGAGGTCTTTCTTTTCCTTGTGATTCCTGCCTAGAGAAGTTCCTTTATCCTTTGTTATAAAGCTGTTGTTGGTGCTGAATTCTTTTTCCGTTTGTTTTTCTGTAAAGTTTTTAGTTTCTCCGTCCAATCTCAATGAGATTCTTGCTGAAAACAGTAACATCGGTTGTAGCTTTCTTCCTTTCATCTCTTTAAATACGTATACTGCCACTCCTTTCTCTCTGGCAGAATTTCTGCTGTAAGGTCAGCTGTTAATTTACGTGGATTCCCTTGAATGGTATATGGTGCTTTTCCCATGTTGCTTTTTACATGTTTCCTATGCATTTAGTTTTTAATAGTTTGATGAATACGTGTCTTGGCGTGTTTCTCCTTGGATTTATCCTGTATGGGACTCTCTGTGCTTCCTGGACTTGATTGACCCTTTCCGTTCCCTTACTATTGAAGTTGTCAACAATAATCTCTTCAAATATATTCTCACGCCTTTTCTATTTCTCTTCTTCTTCTGAGACCCATATAATTCGAATGTGGTTGCGTTTAATGTTGTCGCAAGGTTCGCTAAGACTTTCCACCATTCCTTTCTTTCTTCTTTCTTATTTTGTCCCGCCGTATTTATTTGAACTATTTTATTTTCCAGGCCACATAACTGTTCTTCTGCCTCACTTATTGTGCTAGTGATCCATGCTAGAGAATAATTATTTTCATTTATTTTGGTCTTCATCATTGTTTGTTTGCTCTTCAGTTCTTGTCGACCCTTGTGAAACGTTTCTTGTATTTTCTCTCTCCTATTTCCACGATGTTGAATCGTCTTTCCTATCATTATTCTGAATTCTTTTTCGGGTGGACTGCCTATTTCCTCTTCATTTGTTAGGTCTGGTGCGTTTTGACCTTGCTGCTTTGTCTGCTGTGTGTTTTTTGGTCTCCTCATTTTGCTTAACTTACTGTGCTTGGGTTTCCTTTTCACAGGCGGCATGCCCGTAGTTATTGCTGTCTTTGGTGTCTGTCCCCAGCGGTTAAGGTTTGTTCAGTGGGTTCTGTATGCTTCTTGGTTGAGGGGAGCTGTGCTTGTGTTCCGGAAGATGAGGCTGGATCTTTTATTTCTGGTGGGCAAGTCCACGTCTGGTGGTGTGTATTTTGGTGTCTCCGTCCTTATTATGATTTAAGGCATCCTGTCTGATAAAGGATGGGGCTGTGTTTCTGTCTTGCTCATTGTTTGTCATACGGTGTCCAGCACTGTAGACTGCTGGTCACTGAGTGATTGTGGGTCTTGTCGTTAAGAAAGAAATCTCTGGGAGTTTATCTCCCTTTGATATTATGTGGAGCTGTCAGGTCTCCTGTGCACCAGTGTCTTGAAGTTGTCTCTCCCACCTCAGATGCACCACACTGACTCCTGGCCGGACCACCAAGAGACATGCATCGTCACGGCTCAGAAAAAGTGGGAGAGGAAAGAGAAGGAAACAAAGAATGCAGATAAAATAAAACAAAATAAACTAAAATAAAATAAAATGAAGTTATTAAAATAAAAAGTATGTATCAAGAGAAAGTTTTAAAAACTAAAAACACATAACAGACGGACAGAACTCTACACAAATGGTTAAAGCTAAGCTATACAGACAAAATCCCAAACAGCAGCATACACCTCCACAGTCACAAAAAGTGAAAAACTGGAAAGAATAATATGTCTTTGCTCACAAAGTCCACCTCGTCAATTTTGGTCTGATTCATTGTGTATTCAGGTGTTCCACAGATGCGCGGTGCTTCACGTTGAGTGTGCAGATTTCATCCACTCTTCCTGCGGCTGCTGGGAGAGATTTCCCTTTGGCTTTTTTTTTCACACAGCTCTCCTTTTACAGTTGCATTTGCTTCATACCATAGTTTTGGGTGGTCTTATTTTCATTGTCACTTTTTCCCAGGTATTTTTGATCCCATCTTGGTTTTCTGCAGTGAAATCTTGGTTATGTAACAGCGTTTTCTTTAGCTTCCCCGTGTTTGTATCATTTACAGTTTTTTTTCCTTTTAATGGCTAACTAGTTTCATAGCACTGTGGGTGGAAAGTATACCTGATACTGTTTCAATTTTCTTAACTTTCTAAGGCTTTATTTGTGGTCCTACATGAAATATACCTTGGAGAATGTGCCATGAGCACCTGAGGAAAAAGTGTTTTCTGTTGTTTTGCAATAGAATGTTGTATACATATGAATGAAGTCCCTCCTGTTCAATGTGTCATTTAAAACTTATGTTTCCTGATTTTTTTTCATTTTGGATGATCTGTCCATTGGTGGAAGTTGTGTGGTAATGTCCCCTACTCTTTTGGTGGTAGTGTCAAGTTCCCCTTTATGGCTGTTAGGATACATGTTATGTAGTGAAGTGCTCCTCGGTTGGGTTCATAAGTATTCGCATTTGTCATATCCTCTCCTTGGTTTGATCCCTTGATCAGTATGTAGTGTCCTTGTTTGTTTCTTGTAATAGTCTTTATCTTAAAGTCTATTTCGCCTGATATGAGAATTGTAACTCCAGGTTTCCTTTGATTTCCATTTGCATGGAATGTCTCTTGCCATCTCCTCACTTTCAGTCTGTATGTCTCCTTAGGTCTAAAGTGGGCCTCTTTTAGGCAGCACATATAATGGTCTTGATGTTGTATCCCTTCAGGGAGTCTATCACCTGTAGTTGGAGCAATGTATCCATTTACATGTAACGTTATTATTAATATGGATGTACCTCTTACCGTTTTGTTAATTGTTTTTGGTTTGTTCTAGGAGGTCTTTTCTTTTCTTTGTGATTCCTGCCTAGAGAAGTTCCTTTATCCTTTGTTATAAAGCTGTTGCATGGTGCTGAATTCTCTTACCGTGTCTTTTTCTGTAAAGTTTTTCGTTTCTCCGTCCAATCTCAGTGAGATTCTTGCTGAGAACAGTAACATCGGTTGTAGGTTTTTTTTCCTTTCATCTCTTTAAATACGTATACTGCCACTCCCTTCTCTCTGGCAGAATTTCTGCTGAAAGGTCAGCTGTTAACTTACCTGGATTCCCTTGTATGGTATATGCTGCTTTTCCCATGCTGCTTTTTACATGCTTTCTATGTATTTAGTTTCTAATAGTTTGATGAATACGTGTCTTGGCGTGTTTCTCCTTGGATTTATCCTGTATGGGACTCTCTGTGCTTCCTGGGCTTGGCTTAATCTTTCGTTTCCCTTACTAGGGAAGTTTTCAACTATAATCTCTTCAAGTATATTCTGACTCCTTTTCTATTTCTCTTCTTCTTCTGAGACCGATATAATTCGAATGTTCGTCCATTTAATGTTGTTCCAAGGGTCGCTGTGACTGTCCTCCTTTCCTTTCTTTCTTTATTCTTTATTTTGATCCGCAGTATTTATTTGAACTATTTTATCTTCCAGGTCACTTAACCGTTCTTCTGCCTCATTTATTGTGTTAGTGATCAATGCTAGAGAATAATTATTTTCATTTATTGTGTTCTTCATCATTGTTTGTTTGCTCTTCAGTTCTTGTCGACCCTTGTGAAACGTTTCTTGTATTTTCTCTCTCCTATTTCTACGATGTTGAATCGTCTTTCCTATCATGATTCTGAATTCTTTTTCGGGTAGACTGCCTATTTCCTCTTCCTTTGTTAGGTCTGGTGCGTTTTGACCTTGCTGCTTCGTCTGCTGTGTGTTTTTTGGTCTCCTCATTTTGCTTAACTTAATGTGCTTGGGGTTCCTTTTCACAGGTGTCATGCCCGTAGTTATTGTTGTTTTTGGTGTCTGCCTCAGCGGCTAAGGTTTGTTCAGTGGCTTCTGTATGCTTCTTGGTTGAGGGGAGTTGTGCTTGTGTTCTGGAAGATGAGGCTGGATCTTTTCTTTCTGGTGGGCACTTGTACGTCTGTTGGTGTGTATTTTGGTGTCTCTGTCCTTATTATGATTTAAGGCATCCTCTCTGATAACGGATGGGGCTGTGTCTGTCTTGCTCATTGTTTGGCATACGGTGTCCAGCACTGTAGCTTGCTGGTCACTGAGTGAATGTGGGTCTTGGCCTTGAGAAGGAAATCTCTGGGAGATTTTCTCCATTTGATATTATGTGGAGCTGTCAGGTCTCCTGTGGACCAGTGTCCTGAAGTGGGTTTTCCCACCTCAGATGGAGAGCACTGACTCCTGGTTAGAGCACCTAGAGACTTTCATACTCACAGCTCAGAATAAGTGGGAGAAAAAAGAGAAGGAAACAAAGAATGAGGATAAAATAAAACAAAATAAAGTAAAATCAAATAAAATGAAGTTATTAAAATAAAAAATATTTATTACGGGAAAATTTTAAAAAGTAAAAAAAAAAAACAGCCACACAGAACTCTAGCACAAATGGTTAAAGCTTAGCTATACAGACAAAACGACTCACAGTAGCATACACCTACACACTCACAAAAAGTGAAAAAGTGGAAAAACTAATATATCTATGCTCACAAAGTCCACCTTCTCTATATTGGACTGATTCATTGTTCTATTCAGGTGTTCCAGAGATGCGGGGTACTTGACGTTGAATGTGGAGATTTCATCCACTCTTCGTGCCGGTGCTGGGAGAGATTACCTTTTCGCTTCTTTGCTCGCACAGCTCTGCTTTTAGAGTTGCATTTGTTTCATTGCACAGATTTGGGTGTTCCTATTTTCATTTTCAATTTTTCCCAGGTATTTGTGACCCCATCTTGGTTTTCTGCAGTGTATTCTTGGTTATGTAACAGCGTTTTGTTTAGCTTCCATGTGTTTGTATTATGTACAGTTTTTTTTTTCTTTTAATTCCTATCTAGTTTCATAGCACTGTTTGTGGAAATTATACCTGATGCTATTTCAATTTTCTTAGTTTTCTAAGGCTTTATTTGTGACCCTACAAATGATATATCTTGGAGAGTGTTTCATGAGTACCTGATGAGAAAGTGTTTTCTGTTGTTTTGCAATAGAATGTTGTATACATATGAATGAATTCCCTCTTGTTCAACGCGTCATTGAAAGCTTATGTTTCCTGATTTAGTTTCATTTTGGATGATCTATCCATTGGTGATTGTGGGGTGGTAATGTCCCCTACTCTTATGGTTTCACTGTCAAGTTCCGCTTTATGGCTGTTAGGATATACCTTATGTATTGAAGTGCTCCTCGGTTGGGTTGATAAGTATTTGCATTTCTTATATCCTCTCCTTGGTTTGATCCCTTGATCAGTGTGTAGGGTCCTTGTTTGTTTCTTGAAATAGTCTTTATCTTAAAGTCTATTTCTTCTGATATGAGAATTGTAACTCCAGGTTTCCTTTGATTTCCATTTGCATAGAATGTCTCTTGCCATCTCCTCACTTTCAGTCTGTATGTCTCCCTAGGTCTATAGTGGATCTCTTCTAGGCAGCATATATAATGGGCTTGTTGTTGTATCCCTTCAGCCAGTTTATCTGTTGTGGTTGGAGCAATGAATCCATTTACATGTAAGGTAATTATCAATATGGATGTTCCTCTTACCGTTTTGTTAATTGTTTTTGCTTTGTTCTAGGAGGTCTTTCTTTTCCTTGTGATTCCTGCCTAGAGAAGTTCCTTTATCCTTTGTTATAAAGCTGTTGTTGGTGCTGAATTCTTTTTCCGTTTGTTTTTCTGTAAAGTTTTTAGTTTCTCCGTCCAATCTCAATGAGATTCTTGCTGAAAACAGTAACATCGGTTGTAGCTTTCTTCCTTTCATCTCTTTAAATACGTATACTGCCACTCCTTTCTCTCTGGCAGAATTTCTGCTGTAAGGTCAGCTGTTAATTTACGTGGATTCCCTTGAATGGTATATGGTGCTTTTCCCATGTTGCTTTTTACATGTTTCCTATGCATTTAGTTTTTAATAGTTTGATGAATACGTGTCTTGGCGTGTTTCTCCTTGGATTTATGCTGTATGGGACTCTCTGTGCTTCCTGGACTTGATTGACCCTTTCCGTTCCCTTACTAGGGAAGTTGTCAACTATAATCTCTTCAAATATATTCTCACGCCTTTTCTATTTCTCTTCTTCTTCTGAGACCCATATAATTCGAATGTGGTTGCGTTTAATGTTGTCGCAAAGGTCGCTAAGACTTTCCACCATTCCTTTCTTTCTTCTTTCTTATTTTGTCCCGCCGTATTTATTTGAACTATTTTATTTTCCAGGCCACATAACTGTTCTTCTGCCTCACTTATTGTGCTAGTGATCCATGCTAGAGAATAATTATTTTCATTTATTTTGGTCTTCATCATTGTTTGTTTGCTCTTCAGTTCTTGTCGACCCTTGTGAAACGTTTCTTGTATTTTCTCTCTCCTATTTCCACGATGTTGAATCGTCTTTCCTATCATTATTCTGAATTCTTTTTCGGGTGGACTGCCTATTTCCTCTTCATTTGTTAGGTCTGGTGCGTTTTGACCTTGCTGCTTTGTCTGCTGTGTGTTTTTTGGTCTCCTCATTTTGCTTAACTTACTGTGCTTGGGTTTCCTTTTCACAGGCGGCATGCCCGTAGTTATTGCTGTCTTTGGTGTCTGTCCCCAGCGGTTAAGGTTTGTTCAGTGGGTTCTGTATGCTTCTTGGTTGAGGGGAGCTGTGCTTGTGTTCCGGAAGATGAGGCTGGATCTTTTATTTCTGGTGGGCAAGTCCACGTCTGGTGGTGTGTATTTTGGTGTCTCCGTCCTTATTATGATTTAAGGCATCCTGTCTGATAAAGGATGGGGCTGTGTTTCTGTCTTGCTCATTGTTTGTCATACGGTGTCCAGCACTGTAGACTGCTGGTCACTGAGTGATTGTGGGTCTTGTCGTTAAGAAAGAAATCTCTGGGAGTTTATCTCCCTTTGATATTATGTGGAGCTGTCAGGTCTCCTGTGCACCAGTGTCTTGAAGTTGTCTCTCCCACCTCAGATGCACCACACTGACTCCTGGCCGGACCACCAAGAGACATGCATCGTCACGGCTCAGAAAAAGTGGGAGAGGAAAGAGAAGGAAACAAAGAATGCAGATAAAATAAAACAAAATAAACTAAAATAAAATAAAATGAAGTTATTAAAATAAAAAGTATGTATCAAGAGAAAGTTTTAAAAACTAAAAACACATAACAGACGGACAGAACTCTACACAAATGGTTAAAGCTAAGCTATACAGACAAAATCCCAAACAGCAGCATACACCTCCACAGTCACAAAAAGTGAAAAACTGGAAAGAATAATATGTCTTTGCTCACAAAGTCCACCTCGTCAATTTTGGTCTGATTCATTGTGTATTCAGGTGTTCCACAGATGCGCGGTGCTTCACGTTGAGTGTGCAGATTTCATCCACTCTTCCTGCGGCTGCTGGGAGAGATTTCCCTTTGGCTTTTTTTTTCACACAGCTCTCCTTTTACAGTTGCATTTGCTTCATACCATAGTTTTGGGTGGTCTTATTTTCATTGTCACTTTTTCCCAGGTATTTTTGATCCCATCTTGGTTTTCTGCAGTGAAATCTTGGTTATGTAACAGCGTTTTCTTTAGCTTCCCCGTGTTTGTATCATTTACAGTTTTTTTTCCTTTTAATGGCTAACTAGTTTCATAGCACTGTGGGTGGAAAGTATACCTGATACTGTTTCAATTTTCTTAACTTTCTAAGGCTTTATTTGTGGTCCTACATGAAATATACCTTGGAGAATGTGCCATGAGCACCTGAGGAAAAAGTGTTTTCTGTTGTTTTGCAATAGAATGTTGTATACATATGAATGAAGTCCCTCCTGTTCAATGTGTCATTTAAAACTTATGTTTCCTGATTTTTTTTCATTTTGGATGATCTGTCCATTGGTGGAAGTTGTGTGGTAATGTCCCCTACTCTTTTGGTGGTAGTGTCAAGTTCCCCTTTATGGCTGTTAGGATACATGTTATGTAGTGAAGTGCTCCTCGGTTGGGTTCATAAGTATTCGCATTTGTCATATCCTCTCCTTGGTTTGATCCCTTGATCAGTATGTAGTGTCCTTGTTTGTTTCTTGTAATAGTCTTTATCTTAAAGTCTATTTCGCCTGATATGAGAATTGTAACTCCAGGTTTCCTTTGATTTCCATTTGCATGGAATGTCTCTTGCCATCTCCTCACTTTCAGTCTGTATGTCTCCTTAGGTCTAAAGTGGGCCTCTTTTAGGCAGCACATATAATGGTCTTGATGTTGTATCCCTTCAGGGAGTCTATCACCTGTAGTTGGAACAATGTATCCATTTACATGTAACGTTATTATTAATATGGATGTACCTCTTACCGTTTTGTTAATTGTTTTTGGTTTGTTCTAGGAGGTCTTTTCTTTTCTTTGTGATTCCTGCCTAGAGAAGTTCCTTTATCCTTTGTTATAAAGCTGTTGCATGGTGCTGAATTCTCTTACCGTGTCTTTTTCTGTAAAGTTTTTCGTTTCTCCGTCCAATCTCAGTGAGATTCTTGCTGAGAACAGTAACATCGGTTGTAGGTTTTTTTTCCTTTCATCTCTTTAAATACGTATACTGCCACTCCCTTCTCTCTGGCAGAATTTCTGCTGAAAGGTCAGCTGTTAACTTACCTGGATTCCCTTGTATGGTATATGCTGCTTTTCCCATGCTGCTTTTTACATGCTTTCTATGTATTTAGTTTCTAATAGTTTGATGAATACGTGTCTTGGCGTGTTTCTCCTTGGATTTATCCTGTATGGGACTCTCTGTGCTTCCTGGGCTTGGCTTAATCTTTCGTTTCCCTTACTAGGGAAGTTTTCAACTATAATCTCTTCAAGTATATTCTGACTCCTTTTCTATTTCTCTTCTTCTTCTGAGACCGATATAATTCGAATGTTCGTGCATTTAATGTTGTTCCAAGGGTCGCTGTGACTGTCCTCCTTTCCTTTCTTTCTTTATTCTTTATTTTGATCCGCAGTATTTATTTGAACTATTTTATCTTCCAGGTCACTTAACCGTTCTTCTGCCTCATTTATTGTGTTAGTGATCAATGCTAGAGAATAATTATTTTCATTTATTGTGTTCTTCATCATTGTTTGTTTGCTCTTCAGTTCTTGTCGACCCTTGTGAAACGTTTCTTGTATTTTCTCTCTCCTATTTCTACGATGTTGAATCGTCTTTCCTATCATGATTCTGAATTCTTTTTCGGGTAGACTGCCTATTTCCTCTTCCTTTGTTACGTCTGGTGCGTTTTGACCTTGCTGCTTCGTCTGCTGTGTGTTTTTTGGTCTCCTCATTTTGCTTAACTTAATGTGCTTGGGGTTCCTTTTCACAGGTGTCATGCCCGTAGTTATTGTTGTTTTTGGTGTCTGCCTCAGCGGCTAAGGTTTGTTCAGTGGCTTCTGTATGCTTCTTGGTTGAGGGGAGTTGTGCTTGTGTTCTGGAAGATGAGGCTGGATCTTTTCTTTCTGGTGGGCACTTGTACGTCTGTTGGTGTGTATTTTGGTGTCTCTGTCCTTATTATGATTTAAGGCATCCTCTCTGATAACGGATGGGGCTGTGTCTGTCTTGCTCATTGTTTGGCATACGGTGTCCAGCACTGTAGCTTGCTGGTCACTGAGTGAATGTGGGTCTTGGCCTTGAGAAGGAAATCTCTGGGAGATTTTCTCCATTTGATATTATGTGGAGCTGTCAGGTCTCCTGTGGACCAGTGTCCTGAAGTGGGTTTTCCCACCTCAGATGGAGAGCACTGACTCCTGGTTAGAGCACCTAGAGACTTTCATACTCACAGCTCAGAATAAGTGGGAGAAAAAAGAGAAGGAAACAAAGAATGAGGATAAAATAAAACAAAATAAAGTAAAATCAAATAAAATGAAGTTATTAAAATAAAAAATATTTATTACGGGAAAATTTTAAAAAGTAAAAAAAAAAAACAGCCACACAGAACTCTAGCACAAATGGTTAAAGCTTAGCTATACAGACAAAACGACTCACAGTAGCATACACCTACACACTCACAAAAAGTGAAAAAGTGGAAAAACTAATATATCTATGCTCACAAAGTCCACCTTCTCTATATTGGACTGATTCATTGTTCTATTCAGGTGTTCCAGAGATGCGGGGTACTTGACGTTGAATGTGGAGATTTCATCCACTCTTCGTGCCGGTGCTGGGAGAGATTACCTTTTCGCTTCTTTGCTCGCACAGCTCTGCTTTTAGAGTTGCATTTGTTTCATTGCACAGATTTGGGTGTTCCTATTTTCATTTTCAATTTTTCCCAGGTATTTGTGACCCCATCTTGGTTTTCTGCAGTGTATTCTTGGTTATGTAACAGCGTTTTGTTTAGCTTCCATGTGTTTGTATTATGTACAGTTTTTTTTTTCTTTTAATTCCTATCTAGTTTCATAGCACTGTTTGTGGAAATTATACCTGATGCTATTTCAATTTTCTTAGTTTTCTAAGGCTTTATTTGTGACCCTACATATGATATATCTTGGAGAGTGTTTCATGAGTACCTGATGAGAAAGTGTTTTCTGTTGTTTTGCAATAGAATGTTGTATACATATGAATGAATTCCCTCTTGTTCAACGCGTCATTGAAAGCTTATGTTTCCTGATTTAGTTTCATTTTGGATGATCTATCCATTGGTGATTGTGGGGTGGTAATGTCCCCTACTCTTATGGTTTCACTGTCAAGTTCCGCTTTATGGCTGTTAGGATATACCTTATGTATTGAAGTGCTCCTCGGTTGGGTTGATAAGTATTTGCATTTCTTATATCCTCTCCTTGGTTTGATCCCTTGATCAGTGTGTAGGGTCCTTGTTTGTTTCTTGAAATAGTCTTTATCTTAAAGTCTATTTCTTCTGATATGAGAATTGTAACTCCAGGTTTCCTTTGATTTCCATTTGCATAGAATGTCTCTTGCCATCTCCTCACTTTCAGTCTGTATGTCTCCCTAGGTCTATAGTGGATCTCTTCTAGGCAGCATATATAATGGGCTTGTTGTTGTATCCCTTCAGCCAGTTTATCTGTTGTGGTTGGAGCAATGAATCCATTTACATGTAAGGTAATTATCAATATGGATGTTCCTCTTACCGTTTTGTTAATTGTTTTTGCTTTGTTCTAGGAGGTCTTTCTTTTCCTTGTGATTCCTGCCTAGAGAAGTTCCTTTATCCTTTGTTATAAAGCTGTTGTTGGTGCTGAATTCTTTTTCCGTTTGTTTTTCTGTAAAGTTTTTAGTTTCTCCGTCCAATCTCAATGAGATTCTTGCTGAAAACAGTAACATCGGTTGTAGCTTTTTTCCTTTCATCTCTTTAAATACGTATACTGCCACTCCTTTCTCTCTGGCAGAATTTCTGCTGTAAGGTCAGCTGTTAATTTACGTGGATTCCCTTGAATGGTATATGGTGCTTTTCCCATGTTGCTTTTTACATGTTTCCTATGCATTTAGTTTTTAATAGTTTGATGAATACGTGTCTTGGCGTGTTTCTCCTTGGATTTATCCTGTATGGGACTCTCTGTGCTTCCTGGACTTGATTGACCCTTTCCGTTCCCTTACTATTGAAGTTGTCAACTATAATCTCTTCAAATATATTCTCACGCCTTTTCTATTTCTCTTCTTCTTCTGAGACCCATATAATTCGAATGTGGTTGCGTTTAATGTTGTCGCAAGGGTCGCTAAGACTTTCCACCATTCCTTTCTTTCTTCTTTCTTATTTTGTCCCGCCGTATTTATTTGAACTATTTTATTTTCCAGGCCACATAACTGTTCTTCTGCCTCACTTATTGTGCTAGTGATCCATGCTAGAGAATAATTATTTTCATTTATTTTGGTCTTCATCATTGTTTGTTTGCTCTTCAGTTCTTGTCGACCCTTGTGAAACGTTTCTTGTATTTTCTCTCTCCTATTTCCACGATGTTGAATCGTCTTTCCTATCATTATTCTGAATTCTTTTTCGGGTGGACTGCCTATTTCCTCTTCATTTGTTAGGTCTGGTGCGTTTTGACCTTGCTGCTTTGTCTGCTGTGTGTTTTTTGGTCTCCTCATTTTGCTTAACTTACTGTGCTTGGGTTTCCTTTTCACAGGCGGCATGCCCGTAGTTATTGCTGTCTTTGGTGTCTGTCCCCAGCGGTTAAGGTTTGTTCAGTGGGTTCTGTATGCTTCTTGGTTGAGGGGAGCTGTGCTTGTGTTCCGGAAGATGAGGCTGGATCTTTTATTTCTGGTGGGCAAGTCCACGTCTGGTGGTGTGTATTTTGGTGTCTCCGTCCTTATTATGATTTAAGGCATCCTGTCTGATAAAGGATGGGGCTGTGTTTCTGTCTTGCTCATTGTTTGTCATACGGTGTCCAGCACTGTAGACTGCTGGTCACTGAGTGATTGTGGGTCTTGTCGTTAAGAAAGAAATCTCTGGGAGTTTATCTCCCTTTGATATTATGTGGAGCTGTCAGGTCTCCTGTGCACCAGTGTCTTGAAGTTGTCTCTCCCACCTCAGATGCACCACACTGACTCCTGGCCGGACCACCAAGAGACATGCATCGTCACGGCTCAGAAAAAGTGGGAGAGGAAAGAGAAGGAAACAAAGAATGCAGATAAAATAAAACAAAATAAACTAAAATAAAATAAAATGAATTTATTAAAATAAAAAGTATGTATCAAGAGAAAGTTTTAAAAACTAAAAACACATAACAGACGGACAGAACTCTACACAAATGGTTAAAGCTAAGCTATACAGACAAAATCCCAAACAGCAGCATACACCTCCACAGTCACAAAAAGTGAAAAACTGGAAAGAATAATATGTCTTTGCTCACAAAGTCCACCTCGTCAATTTTGGTCTGATTCATTGTGTATTCAGGTGTTCCACAGATGCGCGGTGCTTCACGTTGAGTGTGCAGATTTCATCCACTCTTCCTGCGGCTGCTGGGAGAGATTTCCCTTTGGCTTTTTTTTTCACACAGCTCTCCTTTTACAGTTGCATTTGCTTCATACCATAGTTTTGGGTGGTCTTATTTTCATTGTCACTTTTTCCCAGGTATTTTTGATCCCATCTTGGTTTTCTGCAGTGAAATCTTGGTTATGTAACAGCGTTTTCTTTAGCTTCCCCGTGTTTGTATCATTTACAGTTTTTTTTCCTTTTAATGGCTAACTAGTTTCATAGCACTGTGGGTGGAAAGTATACCTGATACTGTTTCAATTTTCTTAACTTTCTAAGGCTTTATTTGTGGTCCTACATGAAATATACCTTGGAGAATGTGCCATGAGCACCTGAGGAAAAAGTGTTTTCTGTTGTTTTGCAATAGAATGTTGTATACATATGAATGAAGTCCCTCCTGTTCAATGTGTCATTTAAAACTTATGTTTCCTGATTTTTTTTCATTTTGGATGATCTGTCCATTGGTGGAAGTTGTGTGGTAATGTCCCCTACTCTTTTGGTAGTAGTGTCAAGTTCCCCTTTATGGCTGTTAGGATACATGTTATGTAGTGAAGTGCTCCTCGGTTGGGTTCATAAGTATTCGCATTTGTCATATCCTCTCCTTGGTTTGATCCCTTGATCAGTATGTAGTGTCCTTGTTTGTTTCTTGTAATAGTCTTTATCTTAAAGTCTATTTCGCCTGATATGAGAATTGTAACTCCAGGTTTCCTTTGATTTCCATTTGCATGGAATGTCTCTTGCCATCTCCTCACTTTCAGTCTGTATGTCTCCTTAGGTCTAAAGTGGGCCTCTTTTAGGCAGCACATATAATGGTCTTGATGTTGTATCCCTTCAGGGAGTCTATCACCTGTAGTTGGAGCAATGTATCCATTTACATGTAACGTTATTATTAATATGGATGTACCTCTTACCGTTTTGTTAATTGTTTTTGGTTTGTTCTAGGAGGTCTTTTCTTTTCTTTGTGATTCCTGCCTAGAGAAGTTCCTTTATCCTTTGTTATAAAGCTGTTGCATGGTGCTGAATTCTCTTACCGTGTCTTTTTCTGTAAAGTTTTTCGTTTCTCCGTCCAATCTCAGTGAGATTCTTGCTGAGAACAGTAACATCGGTTGTAGGTTTTTTTTCCTTTCATCTCTTTAAATACGTATACTGCCACTCCCTTCTCTCTGGCAGAATTTCTGCTGAAAGGTCAGCTGTTAACTTACCTGGATTCCCTTGTATGGTATATGCTGCTTTTCCCATGCTGCTTTTTACATGCTTTCTATGTATTTAGTTTCTAATAGTTTGATGAATACGTGTCTTGGCGTGTTTCTCCTTGGATTTATCCTGTATGGGACTCTCTGTGCTTCCTGGGCTTGGCTTAATCTTTCGTTTCCCTTACTAGGGAAGTTTTCAACTATAATCTCTTCAAGTATATTCTGACTCCTTTTCTATTTCTCTTCTTCTTCTGAGACCGATATAATTCGAATGTTCGTGCATTTAATGTTGTTCCAAGGGTCGCTGTGACTGTCCTCCTTTCCTTTCTTTCTTTATTCTTTATTTTGATCCGCAGTATTTATTTGAACTATTTTATCTTCCAGGTCACTTAACCGTTCTTCTGCCTCATTTATTGTGTTAGTGATCAATGCTAGAGAATAATTATTTTCATTTATTGTGTTCTTCATCATTGTTTGTTTGCTCTTCAGTTCTTGTCGACCCTTGTGAAACGTTTCTTGTATTTTCTCTCTCCTATTTCTACGATGTTGAATCGTCTTTCCTATCATGATTCTGAATTCTTTTTCGGGTAGACTGCCTATTTCCTCTTCCTTTGTTACGTCTGGTGCGTTTTGACCTTGCTGCTTCGTCTGCTGTGTGTTTTTTGGTCTCCTCATTTTGCTTAACTTAATGTGCTTGGGGTTCCTTTTCACAGGTGTCATGCCCGTAGTTATTGTTGTTTTTGGTGTCTGCCTCAGCGGCTAAGGTTTGTTCAGTGGCTTCTGTATGCTTCTTGGTTGAGGGGAGTTGTGCTTGTGTTCTGGAAGATGAGGCTGGATCTTTTCTTTCTGGTGGGCACTTGTACGTCTGTTGGTGTGTATTTTGGTGTCTCTGTCCTTATTATGATTTAAGGCATCCTCTCTGATAACGGATGGGGCTGTGTCTGTCTTGCTCATTGTTTGGCATACGGTGTCCAGCACTGTAGCTTGCTGGTCACTGAGTGAATGTGGGTCTTGGCCTTGAGAAGGAAATCTCTGGGAGATTTTCTCCATTTGATATTATGTGGAGCTGTCAGGTCTCCTGTGGACCAGTGTCCTGAAGTGGGTTTTCCCACCTCAGATGGAGAGCACTGACTCCTGGTTAGAGCACCTAGAGACTTTCATACTCACAGCTCAGAATAAGTGGGAGAAAAAAGAGAAGGAAACAAAGAATGAGGATAAAATAAAACAAAATAAAGTAAAATCAAATAAAATGAAGTTATTAAAATAAAAAATATTTATTACGGGAAAATTATAAAAAGTAAAAAAAAAAAACAGCCACACAGAACTCTAGCACAAATGGTTAAAGCTTAGCTATACAGACAAAACGACTCACAGTAGCATACACCTACACACTCACAAAAAGTGAAAAAGTGGAAAAACTAATATATCTATGCTCACAAAGTCCACCTTCTCTATATTGGACTGATTCATTGTTCTATTCAGGTGTTCCAGAGATGCGGGGTACTTGACGTTGAATGTGGAGATTTCATCCACTCTTCGTGCCGGTGCTGGGAGAGATTACCTTTTCGCTTCTTTGCTCGCACAGCTCTGCTTTTAGAGTTGCATTTGTTTCATTGCACAGATTTGGGTGTTCCTATTTTCATTTTCAATTTTTCCCAGGTATTTGTGACCCCATCTTGGTTTTCTGCAGTGTATTCTTGGTTATGTAACAGCGTTTTGTTTAGCTTCCATGTGTTTGTATTATGTACAGTTTTTTTTTTCTTTTAATTCCTATCTAGTTTCATAGCACTGTTTGTGGAAATTATACCTGATGCTATTTCAATTTTCTTAGTTTTCTAAGGCTTTATTTGTGACCCTACATATGATATATCTTGGAGAGTGTTTCATGAGTACCTGATGAGAAAGTGTTTTCTGTTGTTTTGCAATAGAATGTTGTATACATATGAATGAATTCCCTCTTGTTCAACGCGTCATTGAAAGCTTATGTTTCCTGATTTAGTTTCATTTTGGATGATCTATCCATTGGTGATTGTGGGGTGGTAATGTCCCCTACTCTTATGGTTTCACTGTCAAGTTCCGCTTTATGGCTGTTAGGATATACCTTATGTATTGAAGTGCTCCTCGGTTGGGTTGATAAGTATTTGCATTTCTTATATCCTCTCCTTGGTTTGATCCCTTGATCAGTGTGTAGGGTCCTTGTTTGTTTCTTGAAATAGTCTTTATCTTAAAGTCTATTTCTTCTGATATGAGAATTGTAACTCCAGGTTTCCTTTGATTTCCATTTGCATAGAATGTCTCTTGCCATCTCCTCACTTTCAGTCTGTATGTCTCCCTAGGTCTATAGTGGATCTCTTCTAGGCAGCATATATAATGGGCTTGTTGTTGTATCCCTTCAGCCAGTTTATCTGTTGTGGTTGGAGCAATGAATCCATTTACATGTAAGGTAATTATCAATATGGATGTTCCTCTTACCGTTTTGTTAATTGTTTTTGCTTTGTTCTAGGAGGTCTTTCTTTTCCTTGTGATTCCTGCCTAGAGAAGTTCCTTTATCCTTTGTTATAAAGCTGTTGTTGGTGCTGAATTCTTTTTCCGTTTGTTTTTCTGTAAAGTTTTTAGTTTCTCCGTCCAATCTCAATGAGATTCTTGCTGAAAACAGTAACATCGGTTGTAGCTTTCTTCCTTTCATCTCTTTAAATACGTATACTGCCACTCCTTTCTCTCTGGCAGAATTTCTGCTGTAAGGTCAGCTGTTAATTTACGTGGATTCCCTTGAATGGTATATGGTGCTTTTCCCATGTTGCTTTTTACATGTTTCCTATGCATTTAGTTTTTAATAGTTTGATGAATACGTGTCTTGGCGTGTTTCTCCTTGGATTTATCCTGTATGGGACTCTCTGTGCTTCCTGGACTTGATTGACCCTTTCCGTTCCCTTACTATTGAAGTTGTCAACTATAATCTCTTCAAATATATTCTCACGCCTTTTCTATTTCTCTTCTTCTTCTGAGACCCATATAATTCGAATGTGGTTGCGTTTAATGTTGTCGCAAGGGTCGCTAAGACTTTCCACCATTCCTTTCTTTCTTCTTTCTTATTTTGTCCCGCCGTATTTATTTGAACTATTTTATTTTCCAGGCCACATAACTGTTCTTCTGCCTCACTTATTGTGCTAGTGATCCATGCTAGAGAATAATTATTTTCATTTATTTTGGTCTTCATCATTGTTTGTTTGCTCTTCAGTTCTTGTCGACCCTTGTGAAACGTTTCTTGTATTTTCTCTCTCCTATTTCCACGATGTTGAATCGTCTTTCCTATCATTATTCTGAATTCTTTTTCGGGTGGACTGCCTATTTCCTCTTCATTTGTTAGGTCTGGTGCGTTTTGACCTTGCTGCTTTGTCTGCTGTGTGTTTTTTGGTCTCCTCATTTTGCTTAACTTACTGTGCTTGGGTTTCCTTTTCACAGGCGGCATGCCCGTAGTTATTGCTGTCTTTGGTGTCTGTCCCCAGCGGTTAAGGTTTGTTCAGTGGGTTCTGTATGCTTCTTGGTTGAGGGGAGCTGTGCTTGTGTTCTGGAAGATGAGGCTGGATCTTTTATTTCTGGTGGGCAAGTCCACGTCTGGTGGTGTGTATTTTGGTGTCTCCGTCCTTATTATGATTTAAGGCATCCTGTCTGATAAAGGATGGGGCTGTGTTTCTGTCTTGCTCATTGTTTGTCATACGGTGTCCAGCACTGTAGACTGCTGGTCACTGAGTGATTGTGGGTCTTGTCGTTAAGAAAGAAATCTCTGGGAGTTTATCTCCCTTTGATATTATGTGGAGCTGTCAGGTCTCCTGTGCACCAGTGTCTTGAAGTTGTCTCTCCCACCTCAGATGCACCACACTGACTCCTGGCCGGACCACCAAGAGACATGCATCGTCACGGCTCAGAAAAAGTGGGAGAGGAAAGAGAAGGAAACAAAGAATGCAGATAAAATAAAACAAAATAAACTAAAATAAAATAAAATGAAGTTATTAAAATAAAAAGTATGTATCAAGAGAAAGTTTTAAAAACTAAAAACACATAACAGACGGACAGAACTCTACACAAATGGTTAAAGCTAAGCTATACAGACAAAATCCCAAACAGCAGCATACACCTCCACAGTCACAAAAAGTGAAAAACTGGAAAGAATAATATGTCTTTGCTCACAAAGTCCACCTCGTCAATTTTGGTCTGATTCATTGTGTATTCAGGTGTTCCACAGATGCGCGGTGCTTCACGTTGAGTGTGCAGATTTCATCCACTCTTCCTGCGGCTGCTGGGAGAGATTTCCCTTTGGCTTTTTTTTTCACACAGCTCTCCTTTTACAGTTGCATTTGCTTCATACCATAGTTTTGGGTGGTCTTATTTTCATTGTCACTTTTTCCCAGGTATTTTTGATCCCATCTTGGTTTTCTGCAGTGAAATCTTGGTTATGTAACAGCGTTTTCTTTAGCTTCCCCGTGTTTGTATCATTTACAGTTTTTTTTCCTTTTAATGGCTAACTAGTTTCATAGCACTGTGGGTGGAAAGTATACCTGATACTGTTTCAATTTTCTTAACTTTCTAAGGCTTTATTTGTGGTCCTACATGAAATATACCTTGGAGAATGTGCCATGAGCACCTGAGGAAAAAGTGTTTTCTGTTGTTTTGCAATAGAATGTTGTATACATATGAATGAAGTCCCTCCTGTTCAATGTGTCATTTAAAACTTATGTTTCCTGATTTTTTTTCATTTTGGATGATCTGTCCATTGGTGGAAGTTGTGTGGTAATGTCCCCTACTCTTTTGGTGGTAGTGTCAAGTTCCCCTTTATGGCTGTTAGGATACATGTTATGTAGTGAAGTGCTCCTCGGTTGGGTTCATAAGTATTCGCATTTGTCATATCCTCTCCTTGGTTTGATCCCTTGATCAGTATGTAGTGTCCTTGTTTGTTTCTTGTAATAGTCTTTATCTTAAAGTCTATTTCGCCTGATATGAGAATTGTAACTCCAGGTTTCCTTTGATTTCCATTTGCATGGAATGTCTCTTGCCATCTCCTCACTTTCAGTCTGTATGTCTCCTTAGGTCTAAAGTGGGCCTCTTTTAGGCAGCACATATAATGGTCTTGATGTTGTATCCCTTCAGGGAGTCTATCACTTGTAGTTGGAGCAATGTATCCATTTACATGTAACGTTATTATTAATATGGATGTACCTCTTACCGTTTTGTTAATTGTTTTTGGTTTGTTCTAGGAGGTCTTTTCTTTTCTTTGTGATTCCTGCCTAGAGAAGTTCCTTTATCCTTTGTTATAAAGCTGTTGCATGGTGCTGAATTCTCTTACCGTGTCTTTTTCTGTAAAGTTTTTCGTTTCTCCGTCCAATCTCAGTGAGATTCTTGCTGAGAACAGTAACATCGGTTGTAGGTTTTTTTTCCTTTCATCTCTTTAAATACATATACTGCCACTCCCTTCTCTCTGGCAGAATTTCTGCTGAAAGGTCAGCTGTTAACTTACCTGGATTCCCTTGTATGGTATATGCTGCTTTTCCCATGCTGCTTTTTACATGCTTTCTATGTATTTAGTTTCTAATAGTTTGATGAATACGTGTCTTGGCGTGTTTCTCCTTGGATTTATCCTGTATGGGACTCTCTGTGCTTCCTGGGCTTGGCTTAATCTTTCGTTTCCCTTACTAGGGAAGTTTTCAACTATAATCTCTTCAAGTATATTCTGACTCCTTTTCTATTTCTCTTCTTCTTCTGAGACCGATATAATTCGAATGTTCGTGCATTTAATGTTGTTCCAAGGGTCGCTGTGACTGTCCTCCTTTCCTTTCTTTCTTTATTCTTTATTTTGATCCGCAGTATTTATTTGAACTATTTTATCTTCCAGGTCACTTAACCGTTCTTCTGCCTCATTTATTGTGTTAGTGATCAATGCTAGAGAATAATTATTTTCATTTATTGTGTTCTTCATCATTGTTTGTTTGCTCTTCAGTTCTTGTCGACCCTTGTGAAACGTTTCTTGTATTTTCTCTCTCCTATTTCTACGATGTTGAATCGTCTTTCCTATCATGATTCTGAATTCTTTTTCGGGTAGACTGCCTATTTCCTCTTCCTTTGTTAGGTCTGGTGCGTTTTGACCTTGCTGCTTCGTCTGCTGTGTGTTTTTTGGTCTCCTCATTTTGCTTAACTTAATGTGCTTGGGGTTCCTTTTCACAGGTGTCATGCCCGTAGTTATTGTTGTTTTTGGTGTCTGCCTCAGCGGCTAAGGTTTGTTCAGTGGCTTCTGTATGCTTCTTGGTTGAGGGGAGTTGTGCTTGTGTTCTGGAAGATGAGGCTGGATCTTTTCTTTCTGGTGGGCACTTGTACGTCTGTTGGTGTGTATTTTGGTGTCTCTGTCCTTATTATGATTTAAGGCATCCTCTCTGATAACGGATGGGGCTGTGTCTGTCTTGCTCATTGTTTGGCATACGGTGTCCAGCACTGTAGCTTGCTGGTCACTGAGTGAATGTGGGTCTTGGCCTTGAGAAGGAAATCTCTGGGAGATTTTCTCCATTTGATATTATGTGGAGCTGTCAGGTCTCCTGTGGACCAGTGTCCTGAAGTGGGTTTTCCCACCTCAGATGGAGAGCACTGACTCCTGGTTAGAGCACCTAGAGACTTTCATCCTCACAGCTCAGAATAAGTGGGAGAAAAAAGAGAAGGAAACAAAGAATGAGGATAAAATAAAACAAAATAAAGTAAAATCAAATAAAATGAAGTTATTAAAATAAAAAATATTTATTACGGGAAAATTATAAAAAGTAAAAAAAAAAAACAGCCACACAGAACTCTAGCACAAATGGTTAAAGCTTAGCTATACAGACAAAACGACTCACAGTAGCATACACCTACACACTCACAAAAAGTGAAAAAGTGGAAAAACTAATATATCTATGCTCACAAAGTCCACCTTCTCTATATTGGACTGATTCATTGTTCTATTCAGGTGTTCCAGAGATGCGGGGTACTTGACGTTGAATGTGGAGATTTCATCCACTCTTCGTGCCGGTGCTGGGAGAGATTACCTTTTCGCTTCTTTGCTCGCACAGCTCTGCTTTTAGAGTTGCATTTGTTTCATTGCACAGATTTGGGTGTTCCTATTTTCATTTTCAATTTTTCCCAGGTATTTGTGACCCCATCTTGGTTTTCTGCAGTGTATTCTTGGTTATGTAACAGCGTTTTGTTTAGCTTCCATGTGTTTGTATTATGTACAGTTTTTTTTTTCTTTTAATTCCTATCTAGTTTCATAGCACTGTTTGTGGAAATTATACCTGATGCTATTTCAATTTTCTTAGTTTTCTAAGGCTTTATTTGTGACCCTACATATGATATATCTTGGAGAGTGTTTCATGAGTACCTGATGAGAAAGTGTTTTCTGTTGTTTTGCAATAGAATGTTGTATACATATGAATGAATTCCCTCTTGTTCAACGCGTCATTGAAAGCTTATGTTTCCTGATTTAGTTTCATTTTGGATGATCTATCCATTGGTGATTGTGGGGTGGTAATGTCCCCTACTCTTATGGTTTCACTGTCAAGTTCCGCTTTATGGCTGTTAGGATATACCTTATGTATTGAAGTGCTCCTCGGTTGGGTTGATAAGTATTTGCATTTCTTATATCCTCTCCTTGGTTTGATCCCTTGATCAGTGTGTAGGGTCCTTGTTTGTTTCTTGAAATAGTCTTTATCTTAAAGTCTATTTCTTCTGATATGAGAATTGTAACTCCAGGTTTCCTTTGATTTCCATTTGCATAGAATGTCTCTTGCCATCTCCTCACTTTCAGTCTGTATGTCTCCCTAGGTCTATAGTGGATCTCTTCTAGGCAGCATATATAATGGGCTTGTTGTTGTATCCCTTCAGCCAGTTTATCTGTTGTGGTTGGAGCAATGAATCCATTTACATGTAAGGTAATTATCAATATGGATGTTCCTCTTACCGTTTTGTTAATTGTTTTTGCTTTGTTCTAGGAGGTCTTTCTTTTCCTTGTGATTCCTGCCTAGAGAAGTTCCTTTATCCTTTGTTATAAAGCTGTTGTTGGTGCTGAATTCTTTTTCCGTTTGTTTTTCTGTAAAGTTTTTAGTTTCTCCGTCCAATCTCAATGAGATTCTTGCTGAAAACAGTAACATCGGTTGTAGCTTTCTTCCTTTCATCTCTTTAAATACGTATACTGCCACTCCTTTCTCTCTGGCAGAATTTCTGCTGTAAGGTCAGCTGTTAATTTACGTGGATTCCCTTGAATGGTATATGGTGCTTTTCCCATGTTGCTTTTTACATGTTTCCTATGCATTTAGTTTTTAATAGTTTGATGAATACGTGTCTTGGCGTGTTTCTCCTTGGATTTATCCTGTATGGGACTCTCTGTGCTTCCTGGACTTGATTGACCCTTTCCGTTCCCTTACTATTGAAGTTGTCAACTATAATCTCTTCAAATATATTCTCACGCCTTTTCTATTTCTCTTCTTCTTCTGAGACCCATATAATTCGAATGTGGTTGCGTTTAATGTTGTCGCAAGGGTCGCTAAGACTTTCCACCATTCCTTTCTTTCTTCTTTCTTATTTTGTCCCGCCGTATTTATTTGAACTATTTTATTTTCCAGGCCACATAACTGTTCTTCTGCCTCACTTATTGTGCTAGTGATCCATGCTAGAGAATAATTATTTTCATTTATTTTGGTCTTCATCATTGTTTGTTTGCTCTTCAGTTCTTGTCGACCCTTGTGAAACGTTTCTTGTATTTTCTCTCTCCTATTTCCACGATGTTGAATCGTCTTTCCTATCATTATTCTGAATTCTTTTTCGGGTGGACTGCCTATTTCCTCTTCATTTGTTAGGTCTGGTGCGTTTTGACCTTGCTGCTTTGTCTGCTGTGTGTTTTTTGGTCTCCTCATTTTGCTTAACTTACTGTGCTTGGGTTTCCTTTTCACAGGCGGCATGCCCGTAGTTATTGCTGTCTTTGGTGTCTGTCCCCAGCGGTTAAGGTTTGTTCAGTGGGTTCTGTATGCTTCTTGGTTGAGGGGAGCTGTGCTTGTGTTCTGGAAGATGAGGCTGGATCTTTTATTTCTGGTGGGCAAGTCCACGTCTGGTGGTGTGTATTTTGGTGTCTCCGTCCTTATTATGATTTAAGGCATCCTGTCTGATAAAGGATGGGGCTGTGTTTCTGTCTTGCTCATTGTTTGTCATACGGTGTCCAGCACTGTAGACTGCTGGTCACTGAGTGATT
The DNA here is from genome assembly GCF_965194825.1 of Balaenoptera physalus. NCBI lineage: Eukaryota > Metazoa > Chordata > Mammalia > Artiodactyla > Balaenopteridae > Balaenoptera > Balaenoptera physalus. Next base: position 22,181,905 of record NC_138904.1, read on the forward strand.
GTGGGTCTTGTCGTTAAGAAAGAAATCTCTGGGAGTTTATCTCCCTTTGATATTATGTGGAGCTGTCAGGTCTCCTGTGCACCAGTGTCTTGAAGTTGTCTCTCCCACCTCAGATGCACCACACTGACTCCTGGCCGGACCACCAAGAGACATGCATCGTCACGGCTCAGAAAAAGTGGGAGAGGAAAGAGAAGGAAACAAAGAATGCAGATAAAATAAAACAAAATAAACTAAAATAAAATAAAATGAAGTTATTAAAATAAAAAGTATGTATCAAGAGAAAGTTTTAAAAACTAAAAACACATAACAGACGGACAGAACTCTACACAAATGGTTAAAGCTAAGCTATACAGACAAAATCCCAAACAGCAGCATACACCTCCACAGTCACAAAAAGTGAAAAACTGGAAAGAATAATATGTCTTTGCTCACAAAGTCCACCTCGTCAATTTTGGTCTGATTCATTGTGTATTCAGGTGTTCCACAGATGCGCGGTGCTTCACGTTGAGTGTGCAGATTTCATCCACTCTTCCTGCGGCTGCTGGGAGAGATTTCCCTTTGGCTTTTTTTTTCACACAGCTCTCCTTTTACAGTTGCATTTGCTTCATACCATAGTTTTGGGTGGTCTTATTTTCATTGTCACTTTTTGCCAGGTATTTTTGATCCCATCTTGGTTTTCTGCAGTGAAATCTTGGTTATGTAACAGCGTTTTCTTTAGCTTCCCCGTGTTTGTATCATTTACAGTTTTTTTTCCTTTTAATGGCTAACTAGTTTCATAGCACTGTGGGTGGAAAGTATACCTGATACTGTTTCAATTTTCTTAACTTTCTAAGGCTTTATTTGTGGTCCTACATGAAATATACCTTGGAGAATGTGCCATGAGCACCTGAGGAAAAAGTGTTTTCTGTTGTTTTGCAATAGAATGTTGTATACATATGAATGAAGTCCCTCCTGTTCAATGTGTCATTTAAAACTTATGTTTCCTGATTTTTTTTCATTTTGGATGATCTGTCCATTGGTGGAAGTTGTGTGGTAATGTCCCCTACTCTTTTGGTGGTAGTGTCAAGTTCCCCTTTATGGCTGTTAGGATACATGTTATGTAGTGAAGTGCTCCTCGGTTGGGTTCATAAGTATTCGCATTTGTCATATCCTCTCCTTGGTTTGATCCCTTGATCAGTATGTAGTGTCCTTGTTTGTTTCTTGTAATAGTCTTTATCTTAAAGTCTATTTCGCCTGATATGAGAATTGTAACTCCAGGTTTCCTTTGATTTCCATTTGCATGGAATGTCTCTTGCCATCTCCTCACTTTCAGTCTGTATGTCTCCTTAGGTCTAAAGTGGGCCTCTTTTAGGCAGCACATATAATGGTCTTGATGTTGTATCCCTTCAGGGAGTCTATCACTTGTAGTTGGAGCAATGTATCCATTTACATGTAACGTTATTATTAATATGGATGTACCTCTTACCGTTTTGTTAATTGTTTTTGGTTTGTTCTAGGAGGTCTTTTCTTTTCTTTGTGATTCCTGCCTAGAGAAGTTCCTTTATCCTTTGTTATAAAGCTGTTGCATGGTGCTGAATTCTCTTACCGTGTCTTTTTCTGTAAAGTTTTTCGTTTCTCCGTCCAATCTCAGTGAGATTCTTGCTGAGAACAGTAACATCGGTTGTAGGTTTTTTTTCCTTTCATCTCTTTAAATACGTATACTGCCACTCCCTTCTCTCTGGCAGAATTTCTGCTGAAAGGTCAGCTGTTAACTTACCTGGATTCCCTTGTATGGTATATGCTGCTTTTCCCATGCTGCTTTTTACATGCTTTCTATGTATTTAGTTTCTAATAGTTTGATGAATACGTGTCTTGGCGTGTTTCTCCTTGGATTTATCCTGTATGGGACTCTCTGTGCTTCCTGGGCTTGGCTTAATCTTTCGTTTCCCTTACTAGGGAAGTTTTCAACTATAATCTCTTCAAGTATATTCTGACTCCTTTTCTATTTCTCTTCTTCTTCTGAGACCGATATAATTCGAATGTTCGTGCATTTAATGTTGTTCCAAGGGTCGCTGTGACTGTCCTCCTTTCCTTTCTTTCTTTATTCTTTATTTTGATCCGCAGTATTTATTTGAACTATTTTATCTTCCAGGTCACTTAACCGTTCTTCTGCCTCATTTATTGTGTTAGTGATCAATGCTAGAGAATAATTATTTTCATTTATTGTGTTCTTCATCATTGTTTGTTTGCTCTTCAGTTCTTGTCGACCCTTGTGAAACGTTTCTTGTATTTTCTCTCTCCTATTTCTACGATGTTGAATCGTCTTTCCTATCATGATTCTGAATTCTTTTTCGGGTAGACTGCCTATTTCCTCTTCCTTTGTTAGGTCTGGTGCGTTTTGACCTTGCTGCTTCGTCTGCTGTGTGTTTTTTGGTCTCCTCATTTTGCTTAACTTAATGTGCTTGGGGTTCCTTTTCACAGGTGTCATGCCCGTAGTTATTGTTGTTTTTGGTGTCTGCCTCAGTGGCTAAGGTTTGTTCAGTGGCTTCTGTATGCTTCTTGGTTGAGGGGAGTTGTGCTTGTGTTCTGGAAGATGAGGCTGGATCTTTTCTTTCTGGTGGGCACTTGTACGTCTGTTGGTGTGTATTTTGGTGTCTCTGTCCTTATTATGATTTAAGGCATCCTCTCTGATAACGGATGGGGCTGTGTCTGTCTTGCTCATTGTTTGGCATACGGTGTCCAGCACTGTAGCTTGCTGGTCACTGAGTGAATGTGGGTCTTGGCCTTGAGAAGGAAATCTCTGGGAGATTTTCTCCATTTGATATTATGTGGAGCTGTCAGGTCTCCTGTGGACCAGTGTCCTGAAGTGGGTTTTCCCACCTCAGATGGAGAGCACTGACTCCTGGTTAGAGCACCTAGAGACTTTCATCCTCACAGCTCAGAATAAGTGGGAGAAAAAAGAGAAGGAAACAAAGAATGAGGATAAAATAAAACAAAATAAAGTAAAATCAAATAAAATGAAGTTATTAAAATAAAAAATATTTATTACGAGAAAATTTTAAAAAGTAAAAAAAAAAAACAGCCACACAGAACTCTAGCACAAATGGTTAAAGCTTAGCTATACAGACAAAACGACTCACAGTAGCATACACCTACACACTCACAAAAAGTGAAAAAGTGGAAAAACTAATATATCTATGCTCACAAAGTCCACCTTCTCTATATTGGACTGATTCATTGTTCTATTCAGGTGTTCCAGAGATGCGGGGTACTTGACGTTGAATGTGGAGATTTCATCCACTCTTCGTGCCGGTGCTGGGAGAGATTACCTTTTCGCTTCTTTGCTCCCACAGCTCTGCTTTTAGAGTTGCATTTGTTTCATTGCACAGATTTGGGTGTTCCTATTTTCATTTTCAATTTTTCCCAGGTATTTGTGACCCCATCTTGGTTTTCTGCAGTGTATTCTTGGTTATGTAACAGCGTTTTGTTTAGCTTCCATGTGTTTGTATTATGTACAGTTTTTTTTTTCTTTTAATTCCTATCTAGTTACATAGCACTGTTTGTGGAAATTATACCTGATGCTATTTCAATTTTCTTAGTTTTCTAAGGCTTTATTTGTGACCCTACATATGATATATCTTGGAGAGTGTTTCATAAGTACCTGATGAGAAAGTGTTTTCTGTTGTTTTGCAATAGAATGTTGTATACATATGAATGAATTCCCTCTTGTTCAACGCGTCATTGAAAGCTTATGTTTCCTGATTTAGTTTCATTTTGGATGATCTATCCATTGGTGATTGTGGGGTGGTAATGTCCCCTACTCTTATGGTTTCACTGTCAAGTTCCGCTTTATGGCTGTTAGGATATACCTTATGTATTGAAGTGCTCCTCGGTTGGGTTGATAAGTATTTGCATTTCTTATATCCTCTCCTTGGTTTGATCCCTTGATCAGTGTGTAGGGTCCTTGTTTGTTTCTTGAAATAGTCTTTATCTTAAAGTCTATTTCTTCTGATATGAGAATTGTAACTCCAGGTTTCCTTTGATTTCCATTTGCATAGAATGTCTCTTGCCATCTCCTCACTTTCAGTCTGTATGTCTCCCTAGGTCTATAGTGGATCTCTTCTAGGCAGCATATATAATGGGCTTGTTGTTGTATCCCTTCAGCCAGTTTATCTGTTGTGGTTGGAGCAATGAATCCATTTACATGTAAGGTAATTATCAATATGGATGTTCCTCTTACCGTTTTGTTAATTGTTTTTGCTTTGTTCTAGGAGGTCTTTCTTTTCCTTGTGATTCCTGCCTAGAGAAGTTCCTTTATCCTTTGTTATAAAGCTGTTGTTGGTGCTGAATTCTTTTTCCGTTTGTTTTTCTGTAAAGTTTTTAGTTTCTCCGTCCAATCTCAATGAGATTCTTGCTGAAAACAGTAACATCGGTTGTAGCTTTCTTCCTTTCATCTCTTTAAATACGTATACTGCCACTCCTTTCTCTCTGGCAGAATTTCTGCTGTAAGGTCAGCTGTTAATTGACGTGGATTCCCTTGAATGGTATATGGTGCTTTTCCCATGTTGCTTTTTACATGTTTCCTATGCATTTAGTTTTTAATAGTTTGATGAATACGTGTCTTGGCGTGTTTCTCCTTGGATTTATCCTGTATGGGACTCTCTGTGCTTCCTGGACTTGATTGTCCCTTTCCGTTCCCTTACTAGGGAAGTTGTCAACTATAATCTCTTCAAATATATTCTCACGCCTTTTCTATTTCTCTTCTTCTTCTGAGACCCATATAATTCGAATGTGGTTGCGTTTAATGTTGTCGCAAGGGTCGCTAAGACTTTCCACCATTCCTTTCTTTCTTCTTTCTTATTTTGTCCCGCCGTATTTATTTGAACTATTTTATTTTCCAGGCCACATAACTGTTCTTCTGCCTCACTTATTGTGCTAGTGATCCATGCTAGAGAATAATTATTTTCATTTATTTTGGTCTTCATCATTGTTTGTTTGCTCTTCAGTTCTTGTCGACCCTTGTGAAACGTTTCTTGTATTTTCTCTCTCCTATTTCCACGATGTTGAATCGTCTTTCCTATCATTATTCTGAATTCTTTTTCGGGTGGACTGCCTATTTCCTCTTCATTTGTTAGGTCTGGTGCGTTTTGACCTTGCTGCTTTGTCTGCTGTGTGTTTTTTGGTCTCCTCATTTTGCTTAACTTACTGTGCTTGGGTTTCCTTTTCACAGGCGGCATGCCCGTAGTTATTGCTGTCTTTGGTGTCTGTCCCCAGCGGTTAAGGTTTGTTCAGTGGGTTCTGTATGCTTCTTGGTTGAGGGGAGCTGTGCTTGTGTTCTGGAAGATGAGGCTGGATCTTTTATTTCTGGTGGGCAAGTCCACGTCTGGTGGTGTGTATTTTGGTGTCTCCGTCCTTATTATGATTTAAGGCATCCTGTCTGATAAAGGATGGGGCTGTGTTTCTGTCTTGCTCATTGTTTGTCATACGGTGTCCAGCACTGTAGACTGCTGGTCACTGAGTGATTGTGGGTCTTGTCGTTAAGAAAGAAATCTCTGGGAGTTTATCTCCCTTTGATATTATGTGGAGCTGTCAGGTCTCCTGTGCACCAGTGTCTTGAAGTTGTCTCTCCCACCTCAGATGCACCACACTGACTCCTGGCCGGACCACCAAGAGACATGCATCGTCACGGCTCAGAAAAAGTGGGAGAGGAAAGAGAAGGAAACAAAGAATGCAGATAAAATAAAACAAAATAAACTAAAATAAAATAAAATGAAGTTATTAAAATAAAAAGTATGTATCAAGAGAAAGTTTTAAAAACTAAAAACACATAACAGACGGACAGAACTCTACACAAATGGTTAAAGCTAAGCTATACAGACAAAATCCCAAACAGCAGCATACACCTCCACAGTCACAAAAAGTGAAAAACTGGAAAGAATAATATGTCTTTGCTCACAAAGTCCACCTCGTCAATTTTGGTCTGATTCATTGTGTATTCAGGTGTTCCACAGATGCGCGGTGCTTCACGTTGAGTGTGCAGATTTCATCCACTCTTCCTGCGGCTGCTGGGAGAGATTTCCCTTTGGCTTTTTTTTTCACACAGCTCTCCTTTTACAGTTGCATTTGCTTCATACCATAGTTTTGGGTGGTCTTATTTTCATTGTCACTTTTTGCCAGGTATTTTTGATCCCATCTTGGTTTTCTGCAGTGAAATCTTGGTTATGTAACAGCGTTTTCTTTAGCTTCCCCGTGTTTGTATCATTTACAGTTTTTTTTCCTTTTAATTGCTAACTAGTTTCATAGCACTGTGGGTGGAAAGTATACCTGATACTGTTTCAATTTTCTTAACTTTCTAAGGCTTTATTTGTGGTCCTACATGAAATATACCTTGGAGAATGTGCCATGAGCACCTGAGGAAAAAGTGTTTTCTGTTGTTTAGCAATAGAATGTTGTATACATATGAATGAAGTCCCTCCTGTTCAATGTGTCATTTAAAACTTATGTTTCCTGATTTTTTTTCATTTTGGATGATCTGTCCATTGGTGGAAGTTGTGTGGTAATGTCCCCTACTCTTTTGGTGGTAGTGTCAAGTTCCCCTTTATGGCTGTTAGGATACATGTTATGTAGTGAAGTGCTCCTCGGTTGGGTTCATAAGTATTCGCATTTGTCATATCCTCTCCTTGGTTTGATCCCTTGATCAGTATGTAGTGTCCTTGTTTGTTTCTTGTAATAGTCTTTATCTTAAAGTCTATTTCGCCTGATATGAGAATTGTAACTCCAGGTTTCCTTTGATTTCCATTTGCATGGAATGTCTCTTGCCATCTCCTCACTTTCAGTCTGTATGTCTCCTTAGGTCTAAAGTGGGCCTCTTTTAGGCAGCACATATAATGGTCTTGATGTTGTATCCCTTCAGGGAGTCTATCACTTGTAGTTGGAGCAATGTATCCATTTACATGTAACGTTATTATTAATATGGATGTACCTCTTACCGTTTTGTTAATTGTTTTTGGTTTGTTCTAGGAGGTCTTTTCTTTTCTTTGTGATTCCTGCCTAGAGAAGTTCCTTTATCCTTTGTTATAAAGCTGTTGCATGGTGCTGAATTCTCTTACCGTGTCTTTTTCTGTAAAGTTTTTCGTTTCTCCGTCCAATCTCAGTGAGATTCTTGCTGAGAACAGTAACATCGGTTGTAGGTTTTTTTTCCTTTCATCTCTTTAAATACGTATACTGCCACTCCCTTCTCTCTGGCAGAATTTCTGCTGAAAGGTCAGCTGTTAACTTACCTGGATTCCCTTGTATGGTATATGCTGCTTTTCCCATGCTGCTTTTTACATGCTTTCTATGTATTTAGTTTCTAATAGTTTGATGAATACGTGTCTTGGCGTGTTTCTCCTTGGATTTATCCTGTATGGGACTCTCTGTGCTTCCTGGGCTTGGCTTAATCTTTCGTTTCCCTTACTAGGGAAGTTTTCAACTATAATCTCTTCAAGTATATTCTGACTCCTTTTCTATTTCTCTTCTTCTTCTGAGACCGATATAATTCGAATGTTCGTGCATTTAATGTTGTTCCAAGGGTCGCTGTGACTGTCCTCCTTTCCTTTCTTTCTTTATTCTTTATTTTGATCCGCAGTATTTATTTGAACTATTTTATCTTCCAGGTCACTTAACCGTTCTTCTGCCTCATTTATTGTGTTAGTGATCAATGCTAGAGAATAATTATTTTCATTTATTGTGTTCTTCATCATTGTTTGTTTGCTCTTCAGTTCTTGTCGACCCTTGTGAAACGTTTCTTGTATTTTCTCTCTCCTATTTCTACGATGTTGAATCGTCTTTCCTATCATGATTCTGAATTCTTTTTCGGGTAGACTGCCTATTTCCTCTTCCTTTGTTAGGTCTGGTGCGTTTTGACCTTGCTGCTTCGTCTGCTGTGTGTTTTTTGGTCTCCTCATTTTGCTTAACTTAATGTGCTTGGGGTTCCTTTTCACAGGTGTCATGCCCGTAGTTATTGTTGTTTTTGGTGTCTGCCTCAGCGGCTAAGGTTTGTTCAGTGGCTTCTGTATGCTTCTTGGTTGAGGGGAGTTGTGCTTGTGTTCTGGAAGATGAGGCTGGATCTTTTCTTTCTGGTGGGCACTTGTACGTCTGTTGGTGTGTATTTTGGTGTCTCTGTCCTTATTAGGATTTAAGGCATCCTCTCTGATAACGGATGGGGCTGTGTCTGTCTTGCTCATTGTTTGGCATACGGTGTCCAGCACTGTAGCTTGCTGGTCACTGAGTGAATGTGGGTCTTGGCCTTGAGAAGGAAATCTCTGGGAGATTTTCTCCATTTGATATTATGTGGAGCTGTCAGGTCTCCTGTGGACCAGTGTCCTGAAGTGGGTTTTCCCACCTCAGATGGAGAGCACTGACTCCTGGTTAGAGCACCTAGAGACTTTCATCCTCACAGCTCAGAATAAGTGGGAGAAAAAAGAGAAGGAAACAAAGAATGAGGATAAAATAAAACAAAATAAAGTAAAATCAAATAAAATGAAGTTATTAAAATAAAAAATATTTATTACGAGAAAATTTTAAAAAGTAAAAAAAAAAAACAGCCACACAGAACTCTAGCACAAATGGTTAAAGCTTAGCTATACAGACAAAACGACTCACAGTAGCATACACCTACACACTCACAAAAAGTGAAAAAGTGGAAAAACTAATATATCTATGCTCACAAAGTCCACCTTCTCTATATTGGACTGATTCATTGTTCTATTCAGGTGTTCCAGAGATGCGGGGTACTTGACGTTGAATGTGGAGATTTCATCCACTCTTCGTGCCGGTGCTGGGAGAGATTACCTTTTCGCTTCTTTGCTCCCACAGCTCTGCTTTTAGAGTTGCATTTGTTTCATTGCACAGATTTGGGTGTTCCTATTTTCATTTTCAATTTTTCCCAGGTATTTGTGACCCCATCTTGGTTTTCTGCAGTGTATTCTTGGTTATGTAACAGCGTTTTGTTTAGCTTCCATGTGTTTGTATTATGTACAGTTTTTTTTTTCTTTTAATTCTTATCTAGTTACATAGCACTGTTTGTGGAAATTATACCTGATGCTATTTCAATTTTCTTAGTTTTCTAAGGCTTTATTTGTGACCCTACATATGATATATCTTGGAGAGTGTTTCATAAGTACCTGATGAGAAAGTGTTTTCTGTTGTTTTGCAATAGAATGTTGTATACATATGAATGAATTCCCTCTTGTTCAACGCGTCATTGAAAGCTTATGTTTCCTGATTTAGTTTCATTTTGGATGATCTATCCATTGGTGATTGTGGGGTGGTAATGTCCCCTACTCTTATGGTTTCACTGTCAAGTTCCGCTTTATGGCTGTTAGGATATACCTTATGTATTGAAGTGCTCCTCGGTTGGGTTGATAAGTATTTGCATTTCTTATATCCTCTCCTTGGTTTGATCCCTTGATCAGTGTGTAGGGTCCTTGTTTGTTTCTTGAAATAGTCTTTATCTTAAAGTCTATTTCTTCTGATATGAGAATTGTAACTCCAGGTTTCCTTTGATTTCCATTTGCATAGAATGTCTCTTGCCATCTCCTCACTTTCAGTCTGTATGTCTCCCTAGGTCTATAGTGGATCTCTTCTAGGCAGCATATATAATGGGCTTGTTGTTGTATCCCTTCAGCCAGTTTATCTGTTGTGGTTGGAGCAATGAATCCATTTACATGTAAGGTAATTATCAATATGGATGTTCCTCTTACCGTTTTGTTAATTGTTTTTGCTTTGTTCTAGGAGGTCTTTCTTTTCCTTGTGATTCCTGCCTAGAGAAGTTCCTTTATCCTTTGTTATAAAGCTGTTGTTGGTGCTGAATTCTTTTTCCGTTTGTTTTTCTGTAAAGTTTTTAGTTTCTCCGTCCAATCTCAATGAGATTCTTGCTGAAAACAGTAACATCGGTTGTAGCTTTCTTCCTTTCATCTCTTTAAATACGTATACTGCCACTCCTTTCTCTCTGGCAGAATTTCTGCTGTAAGGTCAGCTGTTAATTGACGTGGATTCCCTTGAATGGTATATGGTGCTTTTCCCATGTTGCTTTTTACATGTTTCCTATGCATTTAGTTTTTAATAGTTTGATGAATACGTGTCTTGGCGTGTTTCTCCTTGGATTTATCCTGTATGGGACTCTCTGTGCTTCCTGGACTTGATTGTCCCTTTCCGTTCCCTTACTAGGGAAGTTGTCAACTATAATCTCTTCAAATATATTCTCACGCCTTTTCTATTTCTCTTCTTCTTCTGAGACCCATATAATTTGAATGTGGTTGCGTTTAATGTTGTCGCAAGGGTCGCTAAGACTTTCCACCATTCCTTTCTTTCTTCTTTCTTATTTTGTCCTGCCGTATTTATTTGAACTATTTTATTTTCCAGGCCACATAACTGTTCTTCTGCCTCACTTATTGTGCTAGTGATCCATGCTAGAGAATAATTATTTTCATTTATTTTGGTCTTCATCATTGTTTGTTTGCTCTTCAGTTCTTGTCGACCGTTGTGAAACGTTTCTTGTATTTTCTCTCTCCTATTTCCACGATGTTGAATCGTCTTTCCTATCATTATTCTGAATTCTTTTTCGGGTGGACTGCCTATTTCCTCTTCATTTGTTAGGTCTGGTGCGTTTTGACCTTGCTGCTTCGTCTGCTGTGTGTTTTTTGGTCTCCTCATTTTGCTTAACTTACTGTGCTTGGGTTTCCTTTTCACAGGCGGCATTCCCGTAGTTATTGCTGTCTTTGGTGTCTGTCCCCAGCGGTTAAGGTTTGTTCAGTGGGTTCTGTATGCTTCTTGGTTGAGGGGAGCTGTGCTTGTGTTCTGGAAGATGAGGCTGGATCTTTTATTTCTGGTGGGCAAGTCCACATCTGGTGGTGTGTATTTTGGTGTCTCCGTCCTTATTATGATTTAAGGCATCCTGTCTGATAAAGGATGGGGCTGTGTTTCTGTCTTGCTCATTGTTTGTCATACGGTGTCCAGCACTGTAGACTGCTGGTCACTGAGTGATTGTGGGTCTTGTCGTTAAGAAAGAAATCTCTGGGAGTTTATCTCCCTTTGATATTATGTGGAGCTGTCAGGTCTCCTGTGCACCAGTGTCTTGAAGTTGTCTCTCCCACCTCAGATGCACCACACTGACTCCTGGCCGGACCACCAAGAGACATGCATCGTCACGGCTCAGAAAAAGTGGGAGAGGAAAGAGAAGGAAACAAAGAATGCAGATAAAATAAAACAAAATAAAGTAAAATAAAATAAAATGAAGTTATTAAAATAAAAAGTATGTATCAAGAGAAAGTTTTAAAAACTAAAAACACATAACAGACGGACAGAACTCTACACAAATGGTTAAAGCTAAGCTATACAGACAAAATCCCAAACAGCAGCATACACCTCCACAGTCACAAAAAGTGAAAAACTGGAAAGAATAATATGTCTTTGCTCACAAAGTCCACCTCGTCAATTTTGGTCTGATTCATTGTGTATTCAGGTGTTCCACAGATGCGCGGTGCTTCACGTTGAGTGTGCAGATTTCATCCACTCTTCCTGCGGCTGCTGGGAGAGATTTCCCTTTGGCTTTTTTTTTCACACAGCTCTCCTTTTACAGTTGCATTTGCTTCATACCATAGTTTTGGGTGGTCTTATTTTCATTGTCACTTTTTCCCAGGTATTTTTGATCCCATCTTGGTTTTCTGCAGTGAAATCTTGGTTATGTAACAGCGTTTTCTTTAGCTTCCCCGTGTTTGTATCATTTACAGTTTTTTTTCCTTTTAATTGCTAACTAGTTTCATAGCACTGTGGGTGGAAAGTATACCTGATACTGTTTCAATTTTCTTAACTTTCTAAGGCTTTATTTGTGGTCCTACATGAAATATACCTTGGAGAATGTGCCATGAGCACCTGAGGAAAAAGTGTTTTCTGTTGTTTTGCAATAGAATGTTGTATACATATGAATGAAGTCCCTCCTGTTCAATGTGTCATTTAAAACTTATGTTTCCTGATTTTTTTCATTTTGGATGATCTGTCCATTGGTGGAAGTTGTGTGGTAATGTCCCCTACTCTTTTGGTGGTAGTGTCAAGTTCCCCTTTATGGCTGTTAGGATACATGTTATGTAGTGAAGTGCTCCTCGGTTGGGTTCATAAGTATTCGCATTTGTCATATCCTCTCCTTGGTTTGATCCCTTGATCAGTATGTAGTGTCCTGGTTTGTTTCTTGTAATAGTCTTTATCTTAAAGTCTATTTCGCCTGATATGAGAATTGTAACTCCAGGTTTCCTTTGATTTCCATTTGCATGGAATGTCTCTTGCCATCTCCTCACTTTCAGTCTGTATGTCTCCTTAGGTCTAAAGTGGGCCTCTTTTAGGCAGCACATATAATGGTCTTGATGTTGTATCCCTTCAGGGAGTCTATCACTTGTAGTTGGAGCAATGTATCCATTTACATGTAACGTTATTATTAATATGGATGTACCTCTTACCGTTTTGTTAATTGTTTTTGGTTTGTTCTAGGAGGTCTTTTCTTTTCTTTGTGATTCCTGCCTAGAGAAGTTCCTTTATCCTTTGTTATAAAGCTGTTGCATGGTGCTGAATTCTCTTACCGTGTCTTTTTCTGTAAAGTTTTTCGTTTCTCCGTCCAATCTCAGTGAGATTCTTGCTGAGAACAGTAACATCGGTTGTAGGTTTTTTTTCCTTTCATCTCTTTAAATACGTATACTGCCACTCCCTTCTCTCTGGCAGAATTTCTGCTGAAAGGTCAGCTGTTAACTTACCTGGATTCCCTTGTATGGTATATGCTGCTTTTCCCATGCTGCTTTTTACATGCTTTCTATGTATTTAGTTTCTAATAGTTTGATGAATACGTGTCTTGGCGTGTTTCTCCTTGGATTTATCCTGTATGGGACTCTCTGTGCTTCCTGGGCTTGGCTTAATCTTTCGTTTCCCTTACTAGGGAAGTTTTCAACTATAATCTCTTCAAGTATATTCTGACTCCTTTTCTATTTCTCTTCTTCTTCTGAGACCCATATAATTCGAATGTTCGTGCATTTAATGTTGTTCCAAGGGTCGCTGTGACTGTCCTCCTTTCCTTTCTTTCTTTATTCTTTATTTTGATCCGCAGTATTTATTTGAACTATTTTATCTTCCAGGTCACTTAACCGTTCTTCTGCCTCATTTATTGTGTTAGTGATCAATGCTAGAGAATAATTATTTTCATTTATTGTGTTCTTCATCATTGTTTGTTTGCTCTTCAGTTCTTGTCGACCCTTGTGAAACGTTTCTTGTATTTTCTCTCTCCTATTTCTACGATGTTGAATCGTCTTTCCTATCATGATTCTGAATTCTTTTTCGGGTAGACTGCCTATTTCCTCTTCCTTTGTTAGGTCTGGTGCGTTTTGACCTTGCTGCTTCGTCTGCTGTGTGTTTTTTGGTCTCCTCATTTTGCTTAACTTAATGTGCTTGGGGTTCCTTTTCACAGGTGTCATGCCCGTAGTTATTGTTGTTTTTGGTGTCTGCCTCAGCGGCTAAGGTTTGTTCAGTGGCTTCTGTATGCTTCTTGGTTGAGGGGAGTTGTGCTTGTGTTCTGGAAGATGAGGCTGGATCTTTTCTTTCTGGTGGGCACTTGTACGTCTGGTGGTGTGTATTTTGGTGTCTCTGTCCTTATTATGATTTAAGGCATCCTCTCTGATAACGGATGGGGCTGTGTCTGTCTTGCTCATTGTTTGGCATACGGTGTCCAGCACTGTAGCTTGCTGGTCACTGAGTGAATGTGGGTCTTGGCCTTGAGAAGGAAATCTCTGCGATATTTTCTCCATTTGATATTATGTGGAGCTGTCAGGTCTCCTGTGGACCAGTGTCCTGAAGTGGGTTTTCCCACCTCAGATGGAGAGCACTGACTCCTGGTTAGAGCACCTAGAGACTTTCATCCTCACAGCTCAGAATAAGTGGGAGAAAAAAGAGAAGGAAACAAAGAATGAGGATAAAATAAAACAAAATAAAGTAAAATCAAATAAAATGAAGTTATTAAAATAAAAAATATTTATTACGAGAAAATTTTAAAAAGTAAAAAAAAAAACAGCCACACAGAACTCTAGCACAAATGGTTAAAGCTTAGCTATACAGACAAAACGACTCACAGTAGCATACACCTACACACTCACAAAAAGTGAAAAAGTGGAAAAACTAATATATCTATGCTCACAAAGTCCACCTTCTCTATATTGGACTGATTCATTGTTCTATTCAGGTGTTCCAGAGATGCGGGGTACTTGACGTTGAATGTGGAGATTTCATCCACTCTTCGTGCCGGTGCTGGGAGAGATTACCTTTTCGCTTCTTTGCTCGCACAGCTCTGCTTTTAGAGTTGCATTTGTTTCATTGCACAGATTTGGGTGTTCCTATTTTCATTTTCAATTTTTCCCAGGTATTTGTGACCCCATCTTGGTTTTCTGCAGTGTATTCTTGGTTATGTAACAGCGTTTTGTTTAGCTTCCATGTGTTTGTATTATGTACAGTTTTTTTTTTCTTTTAATTCCTATCTAGTTTCATAGCACTGTTTGTGGAAATTATACCTGATGCTATTTCAATTTTCTTAGTTTTCTAAGGCTTTATTTGTGACCCTACATATGATATATCTTGGAGAGTGTTTCATGAGTACCTGATGAGAAAGTGTTTTCTGTTGTTTTGCAATAGAATGTTGTATACATATGAATGAATTCCCTCTTGTTCAACGCGTCATTGAAAGCTTATGTTTCCTGATTTAGTTTCATTTTGGATGATCTATCCATTGGTGATTGTGGGGTGGTAATGTCCCCTACTCTTATGGTTTCACTGTCAAGTTCCGCTTTATGGCTGTTAGGATATACCTTATGTATTGAAGTGCTCCTCGGTTGGGTTGATAAGTATTTGCATTTCTTATATCCTCTCCTTGGTTTGATCCCTTGATCAGTGTGTAGGGTCCTTGTTTGTTTCTTGAAATAGTCTTTATCTTAAAGTCTATTTCTTCTGATATGAGAATTGTAACTCCAGGTTTCCTTTGATTTCCATTTGCATAGAATGTCTCTTGCCATCTCCTCACTTTCAGTCTGTATGTCTCCCTAGGTCTATAGTGGATCTCTTCTAGGCAGCATATATAATGGGCTTGTTGTTGTATCCCTTCAGCCAGTTTATCTGTTGTGGTTGGAGCAATGAATCCATTTACATGTAAGGTAATTATCAATATGGATGTTCCTCTTACCGTTTTGTTAATTGTTTTTGCTTTGTTCTAGGAGGTCTTTCTTTTCCTTGTGATTCCTGCCTAGAGAAGTTCCTTTATCCTTTGTTATAAAGCTGTTGTTGGTGCTGAATTCTTTTTCCGTTTGTTTTTCTGTAAAGTTTTTAGTTTCTCCGTCCAATCTCAATGAGATTCTTGCTGAAAACAGTAACATCGGTTGTAGCTTTCTTCCTTTCATCTCTTTAAATACGTATACTGCCACTCCTTTCTCTCTGGCAGAATTTCTGCTGTAAGGTCAGCTGTTAATTGACGTGGATTCCCTTGAATGGTATATGGTGCTTTTCCCATGTTGCTTTTTACATGTTTCCTATGCATTTAGTTTTTAATAGTTTGATGAATACGTGTCTTGGCGTGTTTCTCCTTGGATTTATCCTGTATGGGACTCTCTGTGCTTCCTGGACTTGATTGACCCTTTCCGTTCCCTTACTAGGGAAGTTGTCAACTATAATCTCTTCAAATATATTCTCACGCCTTTTCTATTTCTCTTCTTCTTCTGAGACCCATATAATTCGAATGTGGTTGCGTTTAATGTTGTCGCAAAGGTCGCTAAGACTTTCCACCATTCCTTTCTTTCTTCTTTCTTATTTTGTCCCGCCGTATTTATTTGAACTATTTTATTTTCCAGGCCACATAACTGTTCTTCTGCCTCACTTATTGTGCTAGTGATCCATGCTAGAGAATAATTATTTTCATTTATTTTGGTCTTCATCATTGTTTGTTTGCTCTTCAGTTCTTGTCGACCCTTGTGAAACGTTTCTTGTATTTTCTCTCTCCTATTTCCACGATGTTGAATCGTCTTTCCTATCATTATTCTGAATTCTTTTTCGGGTGGACTGCCTATTTCCTCTTCATTTGTTAGGTCTGGTGCGTTTTGACCTTGCTGCTTCGTCTGCTGTGTGTTTTTTGGTCTCCTCATTTTGCTTAACTTACTGTGCTTGGGTTTCCTTTTCACAGGCGGCATGCCCGTAGTTATTGCTGTCTTTGGTGTCTGTCCCCAGCGGTTAAGGTTTGTTCAGTGGGTTCTGTATGCTTCTTGGTTGAGGGGAGCTGTGCTTGTGTTCCGGAAGATGAGGCTGGATCTTTTATTTCTGGTGGGCAAGTCCACATCTGGTGGTGTGTATTTTGGTGTCTCCGTCCTTATTATGATTTAAGGCATCCTGTCTGATAAAGGATGGGGCTGTGTTTCTGTCTTGCTCATTGTTTGTCATACGGTGTCCAGCACTGTAGACTGCTGGTCACTGAGTGATTGTGGGTCTTGTCGTTAAGAAAGAAATCTCTGGGAGTTTATCTCCCTTTGATATTATGTGGAGCTGTCAGGTCTCCTGTGCACCAGTGTCTTGAAGTTGTCTCTCCCACCTCAGATGCACCACACTGACTCCTGGCCGGACCACCAAGAGACATGCATCGTCACGGCTCAGAAAAAGTGGGAGAGGAAAGAGAAGGAAACAAAGAATGCAGATAAAATAAAACAAAATAAACTAAAATAAAATAAAATGAAGTTATTAAAATAAAAAGTATGTATCAAGAGAAAGTTTTAAAAACTAAAAACACATAACAGACGGACAGAACTCTACACAAATGGTTAAAGCTAAGCTATACAGACAAAATCCCAAACAGCAGCATACACCTCCACAGTCACAAAAAGTGAAAAACTGGAAAGAATAATATGTCTTTGCTCACAAAGTCCACCTCGTCAATTTTGGTCTGATTCATTGTGTATTCAGGTGTTCCACAGATGCGCGGTGCTTCACGTTGAGTGTGCAGATTTCATCCACTCTTCCTGCGGCTGCTGGGAGAGATTTCCCTTTGGCTTTTTTTTTCACACAGCTCTCCTTTTACAGTTGCATTTGCTTCATACCATAGTTTTGGGTGGTCTTATTTTCATTGTCACTTTTTCCCAGGTATTTTTGATCCCATCTTGGTTTTCTGCAGTGAAATCTTGGTTATGTAACAGCGTTTTCTTTAGCTTCCCCGTGTTTGTATCATTTACAGTTTTTTTTCCTTTTAATTGCTAACTAGTTTCATAGCACTGTGGGTGGAAAGTATACCTGATACTGTTTCAATTTTCTTAACTTTCTAAGGCTTTATTTGTGGTCCTACATGAAATATACCTTGGAGAATGTGCCATGAGCACCTGAGGAAAAAGTGTTTTCTGTTGTTTTGCAATAGAATGTTGTATACATATGAATGAAGTCCCTCCTGTTCAATGTGTCATTTAAAACTTATGTTTCCTGATTTTTTTCATTTTGGATGATCTGTCCATTGGTGGAAGTTGTGTGGTAATGTCCCCTACTCTTTTGGTGGTAGTGTCAAGTTCCCCTTTATGGCTGTTAGGATACATGTTATGTATTGAAGTGCTCCTCGGTTGGGTTCATAAGTATTCGCATTTGTCATATCCTCTCCTTGGTTTGATCCCTTGATCAGTATGTAGTGTCCTGGTTTGTTTCTTGTAATAGTCTTTATCTTAAAGTCTATTTCGCCTGATATGAGAATTGTAACTCCAGGTTTCCTTTGATTTCCATTTGCATGGAATGTCTCTTGCCATCTCCTCACTTTCAGTCTGTATGTCTCCTTAGGTCTAAAGTGGGCCTCTTTTAGGCAGCACATATAATGGTCTTGATGTTGTATCCCTTCAGGGAGTCTATCACTTGTAGTTGGAGCAATGTATCCATTTACATGTAACGTTATTATTAATATGGATGTACCTCTTACCGTTTTGTTAATTGTTTTTGGTTTGTTCTAGGAGGTCTTTTCTTTTCTTTGTGATTCCTGCCTAGAGAAGTTCCTTTATCCTTTGTTATAAAGCTGTTGCATGGTGCTGAATTCTCTTACCGTGTCTTTTTCTGTAAAGTTTTTCGTTTCTCCGTCCAATCTCAGTGAGATTCTTGCTGAGAACAGTAACATCGGTTGTAGGTTTTTTTTCCTTTCATCTCTTTAAATACGTATACTGCCACTCCCTTCTCTCTGGCAGAATTTCTGCTGAAAGGTCAGCTGTTAACTTACCTGGATTCCCTTGTATGGTATATGCTGCTTTTCCCATGCTGCTTTTTACATGCTTTCTATGTATTTAGTTTCTAATAGTTTGATGAATACGTGTCTTGGCGTGTTTCTCCTTGGATTTATCCTGTATGGGACTCTCTGTGCTTCCTGGGCTTGGCTTAATCTTTCGTTTCCCTTACTAGGGAAGTTTTCAACTATAATCTCTTCAAGTATATTCTGACTCCTTTTCTATTTCTCTTCTTCTTCTGAGACCGATATAATTCGAATGTTCGTGCATTTAATGTTGTTCCAAGGGTCGCTGTGACTGTCCTCCTTTCCTTTCTTTCTTTATTCTTTATTTTGATCCGCAGTATTTATTTGAACTATTTTATCTTCCAGGTCACTTAACCGTTCTTCTGCCTCATTTATTGTGTTAGTGATCAATGCTAGAGAATAATTATTTTCATTTATTGTGTTCTTCATCATTGTTTGTTTGCTCTTCAGTTCTTGTCGACCCTTGTGAAACGTTTCTTGTATTTTCTCTCTCCTATTTCTACGATGTTGAATCGTCTTTCCTATCATGATTCTGAATTCTTTTTCGGGTAGACTGCCTATTTCCTCTTCCTTTGTTAGGTCTGGTGCGTTTTGACCTTGCTGCTTCGTCTGCTGTGTGTTTTTTGGTCTCCTCATTTTGCTTAACTTAATGTGCTTGGGGTTCCTTTTCACAGGTGTCATGCCCGTAGTTATTGTTGTTTTTGGTGTCTGCCTCAGCGGCTAAGGTTTGTTCAGTGGCTTCTGTATGCTTCTTGGTTGAGGGGAGTTGTGCTTGTGTTCTGGAAGATGAGGCTGGATCTTTTCTTTCTGGTGGGCACTTGTACGTCTGGTGGTGTGTATTTTGGTGTCTCTGTCCTTATTATGATTTAAGGCATCCTCTCTGATAACGGATGGGGCTGTGTCTGTCTTGCTCATTGTTTGGCATACGGTGTCCAGCACTGTAGCTTGCTGGTCACTGAGTGAATGTGGGTCTTGGCCTTGAGAAGGAAATCTCTGGGAGATTTTCTCCATTTGATATTATGTGGAGCTGTCAGGTCTCCTGTGGACCAGTGTCCTGAAGTGGGTTTTCCCACCTCAGATGGAGAGCACTGACTCCTGGTTAGAGCACCTAGAGACTTTCATACTCACAGCTCAGAATAAGTGGGAGAAAAAAGAGAAGGAAACAAAGAATGAGGATAAAATAAAACAAAATAAAGTAAAATCAAATAAAATGAAGTTATTAAAATAAAAAATATTTATTACGGGAAAATTTTAAAAAGTAAAAAAAAAAAACAGCCACACAGAACTCTAGCACAAATGGTTAAAGCTTAGCTATACAGACAAAACGACTCACAGTAGCATACACCTACACACTCACAAAAAGTGAAAAAGTGGAAAAACTAATATATCTATGCTCACAAAGTCCACCTTCTCTATATTGGACTGATTCATTGTTCTATTCAGGTGTTCCAGAGATGCGGGGTACTTGACGTTGAATGTGGAGATTTCATCCACTCTTCGTGCCGGTGCTGGGAGAGATTACCTTTTCGCTTCTTTGCTCCCACAGCTCTGCTTTTAGAGTTGCATTTGTTTCATTGCACAGATTTGGGTGTTCCTATTTTCATTTTCAATTTTTCCCAGGTATTTGTGACCCCATCTTGGTTTTCTGCAGTGTATTCTTGGTTATGTAACAGCGTTTTGTTTAGCTTCCATGTGTTTGTATTATGTACAGTTTTTTTTTTCTTTTAATTCCTATCTAGTTTCATAGCACTGTTTGTGGAAATTATACCTGATGCTATTTCAATTTTCTTAGTTTTCTAAGGCTTTATTTGTGACCCTACATATGATATATCTTGGAGAGTGTTTCATGAGTACCTGATGAGAAAGTGTTTTCTGTTGTTTTGCAATAGAATGTTGTATACATATGAATGAATTCCCTCTTGTTCAACGCGTCATTGAAAGCTTATGTTTCCTGATTTAGTTTCATTTTGGATGATCTATCCATTGGTGATTGTGGGGTGGTAATGTCCCCTACTCTTATGGTTTCACTGTCAAGTTCCGCTTTATGGCTGTTAGGATATAACTTATGTATTGAAGTGCTCCTCGGTTGGGTTGATAAGTATTTGCATTTCTTATATCCTCTCCTTGGTTTGATCCCTTGATCAGTGTGTAGGGTCCTTGTTTGTTTCTTGAAATAGTCTTTATCTTAAAGTCTATTTCTTCTGATATGAGAATTGTAACTCCAGGTTTCCTTTGATTTCCATTTGCATAGAATGTCTCTTGCCATCTCCTCACTTTCAGTCTGTATGTCTCCCTAGGTCTATAGTGGATCTCTTCTAGGCAGCATATATAATGGGCTTGTTGTTGTATCCCTTCAGCCAGTTTATCTGTTGTGGTTGGAGCAATGAATCCATTTACATGTAAGGTAATTATCAATATGGATGTTCCTCTTACCGTTTTGTTAATTGTTTTTGCTTTGTTCTAGGAGGTCTTTCTTTTCCTTGTGATTCCTGCCTAGAGAAGTTCCTTTATCCTTTGTTATAAAGCTGTTGTTGGTGCTGAATTCTTTTTCCGTTTGTTTTTCTGTAAAGTTTTTAGTTTCTCCGTCCAATCTCAATGAGATTCTTGCTGAAAACAGTAACATCGGTTGTAGCTTTCTTCCTTTCATCTCTTTAAATACGTATACTGCCACTCCTTTCTCTCTGGCAGAATTTCTGCTGTAAGGTCAGCTGTTAATTGACGTGGATTCCCTTGAATGGTATATGGTGCTTTTCCCATGTTGCTTTTTACATGTTTCCTATGCATTTAGTTTTTAATAGTTTGATGAATACGTGTCTTGGCGTGTTTCTCCTTGGATTTATCCTGTATGGGACTCTCTGTGCTTCCTGGACTTGATTGACCCTTTCCGTTCCCTTACTAGGGAAGTTGTCAACTATAATCTCTTCAAATATATTCTCACGCCTTTTCTATTTCTCTTCTTCTTCTGAGACCCATATAATTCGAATGTGGTTGCGTTTAATGTTGTCGCAAGGGTCGCTAAGACTTTCCACCATTCCTTTCTTTCTTCTTTCTTATTTTGTCCCGCCGTATTTATTTGAACTATTTTATTTTCCAGGCCACATAACTGTTCTTCTGCCTCACTTATTGTGCTAGTGATCCATGCTAGAGAATAATTATTTTCATTTATTTTGGTCTTCATCATTGTTTGTTTGCTCTTCAGTTCTTGTCGACCCTTGTGAAACGTTTCTTGTATTTTCTCTCTCCTATTTCCACGATGTTGAATCGTCTTTCCTATCATTATTCTGAATTCTTTTTCGGGTGGACTGCCTATTTCCTCTTCATTTGTTAGGTCTGGTGCGTTTTGACCTTGCTGCTTTGTCTGCTGTGTGTTTTTTGGTCTCCTCATTTTGCTTAACTTACTGTGCTTGGGTTTCCTTTTCACAGGCGGCATGCCCGTAGTTATTGCTGTCTTTGGTGTCTGTCCCCAGCGGTTAAGGTTTGTTCAGTGGGTTCTGTATGCTTCTTGGTTGAGGGGAGCTGTGCTTGTGTTCCGGAAGATGAGGCTGGATCTTTTATTTCTGGTGGGCAAGTCCACGTCTGGTGGTGTGTATTTTGGTGTCTCCGTCCTTATTATGATTTAAGGCATCCTGTCTGATAAAGGATGGGGCTGTGTTTCTGTCTTGCTCATTGTTTGTCATACGGTGTCCAGCACTGTAGACTGCTGGTCACTGAGTGATTGTGGGTCTTGTCGTTAAGAAAGAAATCTCTGGGAGTTTATCTCCCTTTGATATTATGTGGAGCTGTCAGGTCTCCTGTGCACCAGTGTCTTGAAGTTGTCTCTCCCACCTCAGATGCACCACACTGACTCCTGGCCGGACCACCAAGAGACATGCATCGTCACGGCTCAGAAAAAGTGGGAGAGGAAAGAGAAGGAAACAAAGAATGCAGATAAAATAAAACAAAATAAACTAAAATAAAATAAAATGAAGTTATTAAAATAAAAAGTATGTATCAAGAGAAAGTTTTAAAAACTAAAAACACATAACAGACGGACAGAACTCTACACAAATGGTTAAAGCTAAGCTATACAGACAAAATCCCAAACAGCAGCATACACCTCCACAGTCACAAAAAGTGAAAAACTGGAAAGAATAATATGTCTTTGCTCACAAAGTCCACCTCGTCAATTTTGGTCTGATTCATTGTGTATTCAGGTGTTCCACAGATGCGCGGTGCTTCACGTTGAGTGTGCAGATTTCATCCACTCTTCCTGCGGCTGCTGGGAGAGATTTCCCTTTGGCTTTTTTTTTCACACAGCTCTCCTTTTACAGTTGCATTTGCTTCATACCATAGTTTTGGGTGGTCTTATTTTCATTGTCACTTTTTCCCAGGTATTTTTGATCCCATCTTGGTTTTCTGCAGTGAAATCTTGGTTATGTAACAGCGTTTTCTTTAGCTTCCCCGTGTTTGTATCATTTACAGTTTTTTTTCCTTTTAATGGCTAACTAGTTTCATAGCACTGTGGGTGGAAAGTATACCTGATACTGTTTCAATTTTCTTAACTTTCTAAGGCTTTATTTGTGGTCCTACATGAAATATACCTTGGAGAATGTGCCATGAGCACCTGAGGAAAAAGTGTTTTCTGTTGTTTTGCAATAGAATGTTGTATACATATGAATGAAGTCCCTCCTGTTCAATGTGTCATTTAAAACTTATGTTTCCTGATTTTTTTTCATTTTGGATGATCTGTCCATTGGTGGAAGTTGTGTGGTAATGTCCCCTACTCTTTTGGTGGTAGTGTCAAGTTCCCCTTTATGGCTGTTAGGATACATGTTATGTAGTGAAGTGCTCCTCGGTTGGGTTCATAAGTATTCGCATTTGTCATATCCTCTCCTTGGTTTGATCCCTTGATCAGTATGTAGTGTCCTTGTTTGTTTCTTGTAATAGTCTTTATCTTAAAGTCTATTTCGCCTGATATGAGAATTGTAACTCCAGGTTTCCTTTGATTTCCATTTGCATGGAATGTCTCTTGCCATCTCCTCACTTTCAGTCTGTATGTCTCCTTAGGTCTAAAGTGGGCCTCTTTTAGGCAGCACATATAATGGTCTTGATGTTGTATCCCTTCAGGGAGTCTATCACTTGTAGTTGGAGCAATGTATCCATTTACATGTAACGTTATTATTAATATGGATGTACCTCTTACCGTTTTGTTAATTGTTTTTGGTTTGTTCTAGGAGGTCTTTTCTTTTCTTTGTGATTCCTGCCTAGAGAAGTTCCTTTATCCTTTGTTATAAAGCTGTTGCATGGTGCTGAATTCTCTTACCGTGTCTTTTTCTGTAAAGTTTTTCGTTTCTCCGTCCAATCTCAGTGAGATTCTTGCTGAGAACAGTAACATCGGTTGTAGGTTTTTTTTCCTTTCATCTCTTTAAATACGTATACTGCCACTCCCTTCTCTCTGGCAGAATTTCTGCTGAAAGGTCAGCTGTTAACTTACCTGGATTCCCTTGTATGGTATATGCTGCTTTTCCCATGATGCTTTTTACATGCTTTCTATGTATTTAGTTTCTAATAGTTTGATGAATACGTGTCTTGGCGTGTTTCTCCTTGGATTTATCCTGTATGGGACTCTCTGTGCTTCCTGGGCTTGGCTTAATCTTTCGTTTCCCTTACTAGGGAAGTTTTCAACTATAATCTCTTCAAGTATATTCTGACTCCTTTTCTATTTCTCTTCTTCTT
The DNA here is from genome assembly GCF_965194825.1 of Balaenoptera physalus. Taxonomy (NCBI): domain Eukaryota; kingdom Metazoa; phylum Chordata; class Mammalia; order Artiodactyla; family Balaenopteridae; genus Balaenoptera; species Balaenoptera physalus. The sequence continues at coordinate 22,205,912 of NC_138904.1, forward strand.
CTGAGACCCATATAATTCGAATGTTCGTGCATTTAATGTTGTTCCAAGGGTCGCTGTGACTGTCCTCCTTTCCTTTCTTTCTTTATTCTTTATTTTGATCCGCAGTATTTATTTGAACTATTTTATCTTCCAGGTCACTTAACCGTTCTTCTGCCTCATTTATTGTGTTAGTGATCAATGCTAGAGAATAATTATTTTCATTTATTGTGTTCTTCATCATTGTTTGTTTGCTCTTCAGTTCTTGTCGACCCTTGTGAAACGTTTCTTGTATTTTCTCTCTCCTATTTCTACGATGTTGAATCGTCTTTCCTATCATGATTCTGAATTCTTTTTCGGGTAGACTGCCTATTTCCTCTTCCTTTGTTAGGTCTGGTGCGTTTTGACCTTGCTGCTTCGTCTGCTGTGTGTTTTTTGGTCTCCTCATTTTGCTTAACTTAATGTGCTTGGGGTTCCTTTTCACAGGTGTCATGCCCGTAGTTATTGTTGTTTTTGGTGTCTGCCTCAGCGGCTAAGGTTTGTTCAGTGGCTTCTGTATGCTTCTTGGTTGAGGGGAGTTGTGCTTGTGTTCTGGAAGATGAGGCTGGATCTTTTCTTTCTGGTGGGCACTTGTACGTCTGTTGGTGTGTATTTTGGTGTCTCTGTCCTTATTATGATTTAAGGCATCCTCTCTGATAACGGATGGGGCTGTGTCTGTCTTGCTCATTGTTTGGCATACGGTGTCCAGCACTGTAGCTTGCTGGTCACTGAGTGAATGTGGGTCTTGGCCTTGAGAAGGAAATCTCTGGGAGATTTTCTCCATTTGATATTATGTGGAGCTGTCAGGTCTCCTGTGGACCAGTGTCCTGAAGTGGGTTTTCCCACCTCAGATGGAGAGCACTGACTCCTGGTTAGAGCACCTAGAGACTTTCATACTCACAGCTCAGAATAAGTGGGAGAAAAAAGAGAAGGAAACAAAGAATGAGGATAAAATAAAACAAAATAAAGTAAAATCAAATAAAATGAAGTTATTAAAATAAAAAATATTTATTACGGGAAAATTTTAAAAAGTAAAAAAAAAAAACAGCCACACAGAACTCTAGCACAAATGGTTAAAGCTTAGCTATACAGACAAAACGACTCACAGTAGCATACACCTACACACTCACAAAAAGTGAAAAAGTGGAAAAACTAATATATCTATGCTCACAAAGTCCACCTTCTCTATATTGGACTGATTCATTGTTCTATTCAGGTGTTCCAGAGATGCGGGGTACTTGACGTTGAATGTGGAGATTTCATCCACTCTTCGTGCCGGTGCTGGGAGAGATTACCTTTTCGCTTCTTTGCTCGCACAGCTCTGCTTTTAGAGTTGCATTTGTTTCATTGCACAGATTTGGGTGTTCCTATTTTCATTTTCAATTTTTCCCAGGTATTTGTGACCCCATCTTGGTTTTCTGCAGTGTATTCTTGGTTATGTAACAGCGTTTTGTTTAGCTTCCATGTGTTTGTATTATGTACAGTTTTTTTTTTCTTTTAATTCCTATCTAGTTTCATAGCACTGTTTGTGGAAATTATACCTGATGCTATTTCAATTTTCTTAGTTTTCTATGGCTTTATTTGTGACCCTACATATGATATATCTCGGAGAGTGTTTCATGAGTACCTGATGAGAAAGTGTTTTCTGTTGTTTTGCAATAGAATGTTGTATACATATGAATGAATTCCCTCTTGTTCAACGCGTCATTGAAAGCTTATGTTTCCTGATTTAGTTTCATTTTGGATGATCTATCCATTGGTGATTGTGGGGTGGTAATGTCCCCTACTCTTATGGTTTCACTGTCAAGTTCCGCTTTATGGCTGTTAGGATATACCTTATGTATTGAAGTGCTCCTCGGTTGGGTTGATAAGTATTTGCATTTCTTATATCCTCTCCTTGGTTTGATCCCTTGATCAGTGTGTAGGGTCCTTGTTTGTTTCTTGAAATAGTCTTTATCTTAAAGTCTATTTCTTCTGATATGAGAATTGTAACTCCAGGTTTCCTTTGATTTCCATTTGCATAGAATGTCTCTTGCCATCTCCTCACTTTCAGTCTGTATGTCTCCCTAGGTCTATAGTGGATCTCTTCTAGGCAGCATATATAATGGGCTTGTTGTTGTATCCCTTCAGCCAGTTTATCTGTTGTGGTTGGAGCAATGAATCCATTTACATGTAAGGTAATTATCAATATGGATGTTCCTCTTACCGTTTTGTTAATTGTTTTTGCTTTGTTCTAGGAGGTCTTTCTTTTCCTTGTGATTCCTGCCTAGAGAAGTTCCTTTATCCTTTGTTATAAAGCTGTTGTTGGTGCTGAATTCTTTTTCCGTTTGTTTTTCTGTAAAGTTTTTAGTTTCTCCGTCCAATCTCAATGAGATTCTTGCTGAAAACAGTAACATCGGTTGTAGCTTTCTTCCTTTCATCTCTTTAAATACGTATACTGCCACTCCTTTCTCTCTGGCAGAATTTCTGCTGTAAGGTCAGCTGTTAATTTACGTGGATTCCCTTGAATGGTATATGGTGCTTTTCCCATGTTGCTTTTTACATGTTTCCTATGCATTTAGTTTTTAATAGTTTGATGAATACGTGTCTTGGCGTGTTTCTCCTTGGATTTATCCTGTATGGGACTCTCTGTGCTTCCTGGACTTGATTGACCCTTTCCGTTCCCTTACTATTGAAGTTGTCAACTATAATCTCTTCAAATATATTCTCACGCCTTTTCTATTTCTCTTCTTCTTCTGAGACCCATATAATTCGAATGTGGTTGCGTTTAATGTTGTCGCAAGGGTCGCTAAGACTTTCCACCATTCCTTTCTTTCTTCTTTCTTATTTTGTCCCGCCGTATTTATTTGAACTATTTTATTTTCCAGGCCACATAACTGTTCTTCTGCCTCACTTATTGTGCTAGTGATCCATGCTAGAGAATAATTATTTTCATTTATTTTGGTCTTCATCATTGTTTGTTTGCTCTTCAGTTCTTGTCGACCCTTGTGAAACGTTTCTTGTATTTTCTCTCTCCTATTTCCACGATGTTGAATCGTCTTTCCTATCATTATTCTGAATTCTTTTTCGGGTGGACTGCCTATTTCCTCTTCATTTGTTAGGTCTGGTGCGTTTTGACCTTGCTGCTTTGTCTGCTGTGTGTTTTTTGGTCTCCTCATTTTGCTTAACTTACTGTGCTTGGGTTTCCTTTTCACAGGCGGCATGCCCGTAGTTATTGCTGTCTTTGGTGTCTGTCCCCAGCGGTTAAGGTTTGTTCAGTGGGTTCTGTATGCTTCTTGGTTGAGGGGAGCTGTGCTTGTGTTCTGGAAGATGAGGCTGGATCTTTTATTTCTGGTGGGCAAGTCCACGTCTGGTGGTGTGTATTTTGGTGTCTCCGTCCTTATTATGATTTAAGGCATCCTGTCTGATAAAGGATGGGGCTGTGTTTCTGTCTTGCTCATTGTTTGTCATACGGTGTCCAGCACTGTAGACTGCTGGTCACTGAGTGATTGTGGGTCTTGTCGTTAAGAAAGAAATCTCTGGGAGTTTATCTCCCTTTGATATTATGTGGAGCTGTCAGGTCTCCTGTGCACCAGTGTCTTGAAGTTGTCTCTCCCACCTCAGATGCACCACACTGACTCCTGGCCGGACCACCAAGAGACATGCATCGTCACGGCTCAGAAAAAGTGGGAGAGGAAAGAGAAGGAAACAAAGAATGCAGATAAAATAAAACAAAATAAACTAAAATAAAATAAAATGAAGTTATTAAAATAAAAAGTATGTATCAAGAGAAAGTTTTAAAAACTAAAAACACATAACAGACGGACAGAACTCTACACAAATGGTTAAAGCTAAGCTATACAGACAAAATCCCAAACAGCAGCATACACCTCCACAGTCACAAAAAGTGAAAAACTGGAAAGAATAATATGTCTTTGCTCACAAAGTCCACCTCGTCAATTTTGGTCTGATTCATTGTGTATTCAGGTGTTCCACAGATGCGCGGTGCTTCACGTTGAGTGTGCAGATTTCATCCACTCTTCCTGCGGCTGCTGGGAGAGATTTCCCTTTGGCTTTTTTTTTCACACAGCTCTCCTTTTACAGTTGCATTTGCTTCATACCATAGTTTTGGGTGGTCTTATTTTCATTGTCACTTTTTCCCAGGTATTTTTGATCCCATCTTGGTTTTCTGCAGTGAAATCTTGGTTATGTAACAGCGTTTTCTTTAGCTTCCCCGTGTTTGTATCATTTACAGTTTTTTTTCCTTTTAATGGCTAACTAGTTTCATAGCACTGTGGGTGGAAAGTATACCTGATACTGTTTCAATTTTCTTAACTTTCTAAGGCTTTATTTGTGGTCCTACATGAAATATACCTTGGAGAATGTGCCATGAGCACCTGAGGAAAAAGTGTTTTCTGTTGTTTTGCAATAGAATGTTGTATACATATGAATGAAGTCCCTCCTGTTCAAAGTGTCATTTAAAACTTATGTTTCCTGATTTTTTTTCATTTTGGATGATCTGTCCATTGGTGGAAGTTGTGTGGTAATGTCCCCTACTCTTTTGGTGGTAGTGTCAAGTTCCCCTTTATGGCTGTTAGGATACATGTTATGTAGTGAAGTGCTCCTCGGTTGGGTTCATAAGTATTCGCATTTGTCATATCCTCTCCTTGGTTTGATCCCTTGATCAGTATGTAGTGTCCTTGTTTGTTTCTTGTAATAGTCTTTATCTTAAAGTCTATTTCGCCTGATATGAGAATTGTAACTCCAGGTTTCCTTTGATTTCCATTTGCATGGAATGTTTCTTGCCATCTCCTCACTTTCAGTCTGTATGTCTCCTTAGGTCTAAAGTGGGCCTCTTTTAGGCAGCACATATAATGGTCTTGATGTTGTATCCCTTCAGGGAGTCTATCACTTGTAGTTGGAGCAATGTATCCATTTACATGTAACGTTATTATTAATATGGATGTACCTCTTACCGTTTTGTTAATTGTTTTTGGTTTGTTCTAGGAGGTCTTTTCTTTTCTTTGTGATTCCTGCCTAGAGAAGTTCCTTTATCCTTTGTTATAAAGCTGTTGCATGGTGCTGAATTCTCTTACCGTGTCTTTTTCTGTAAAGATTTTCGTTTCTCCGTCCAATCTCAGTGAGATTCTTGCTGAGAACAGTAACATCGGTTGTAGGTTTTTTTTCCTTTCATCTCTTTAAATACGTATACTGCCACCTCCTTCTCTCTGGCAGAATTTCTGCTGAAAGGTCAGCTGTTAACTTACCTGGATTCCCTTGTATGGTATATGCTGCTTTTCCCATGCTGCTTTTTACATGCTTTCTATGTATTTAGTTTCTAATAGTTTGATGAATACGTGTCTTGGCGTGTTTCTCCTTGGATTTATCCTGTATGGGACTCTCTGTGCTTCCTGGGCTTGGCTTAATCTTTCGTTTCCCTTACTAGGGAAGTTTTCAACTATAATCTCTTCAAGTATATTCTGACTCCTTTTCTATTTCTCTTCTTCTTCTGAGACCCATATAATTCGAATGTTCGTGCATTTAATGTTGTTCCAAGGGTCGCTGTGACTGTCCTCCTTTCCTTTCTTTCTTTATTCTTTATTTTGATCCGCAGTATTTATTTGAACTATTTTATCTTCCAGGTCACTTAACCGTTCTTCTGCCTCATTTATTGTGTTAGTGATCAATGCTAGAGAATAATTATTTTCATTTATTGTGTTCTTCATCATTGTTTGTTTGCTCTTCAGTTCTTGTCGACCCTTGTGAAACGTTTCTTGTATTTTCTCTCTCCTATTTCTACGATGTTGAATCGTCTTTCCTATCATGATTCTGAATTCTTTTTCGGGTAGACTGCCTATTTCCTCTTCCTTTGTTAGGTCTGGTGCGTTTTGACCTTGCTGCTTCGTCTGCTGTGTGTTTTTTGGTCTCCTCATTTTGCTTAACTTAATGTGCTTGGGGTTCCTTTTCACAGGTGTCATGCCCGTAGTTATTGTTGTTTTTGGTGTCTGCCTCAGCGGCTAAGGTTTGTTCAGTGGCTTCTGTATGCTTCTTGGTTGAGGGGAGTTGTGCTTGTGTTCTGGAAGATGAGGCTGGATCTTTTCTTTCTGGTGGGCACTTGTACGTCTGGTGGTGTGTATTTTGGTGTCTCTGTCCTTATTAGGATTTAAGGCATCCTCTCTGATAACGGATGGGGCTGTGTCTGTCTTGCTCATTGTTTGGCATACGGTGTCCAGCACTGTAGCTTGCTGGTCACTGAGTGAATGTGGGTCTTGGCCTTGAGAAGGAAATCTCTGGGAGATTTTCTCCATTTGATATTATGTGGAGCTGTCAGGTCTCCTGTGGACCAGTGTCCTGAAGTGGGTTTTCCCACCTCAGATGGAGAGCACTGACTCCTGGTTAGAGCACCTGGAGACTTTCATCCTCACAGCTCAGAATAAGTGGGAGAAAAAAGAGAAGGAAACAAAGAATGAGGATAAAATAAAACAAAATAAAGTAAAATCAAATAAAATGAAGTTATTAAAATAAAAAATATTTATTACGAGAAAATTTTAAAAAGTAAAAAAAAAAAACAGCCACACAGAACTCTAGCACAAATGGTTAAAGCTTAGCTATACAGACAAAACGACTCACAGTAGCATACACCTACACACTCACAAAAAGTGAAAAAGTGGAAAAACTAATATATCTATGCTCACAAAGTCCACCTTCTCTATATTGGACTGATTCATTGTTCTATTCAGGTGTTCCAGAGATGCGGGGTACTTGACGTTGAATGTGGAGATTTCATCCACTCTTCGTGCCGGTGCTGGGAGAGATTACCTTTTCGCTTCTTTGCTCGCACAGCTCTGCTTTTAGAGTTGCATTTGTTTCATTGCACAGATTTGGGTGTTCCTATTTTCATTTTCAATTTTTCCCAGGTATTTGTGACCCCATCTTGGTTTTCTGCACTGTATTCTTGGTTATGTAACAGCGTTTTGTTTAGCTTCCATGTGTTTGTATTATGTACAGTTTTTTTTTTCTTTTAATTCCTATCTAGTTTCATAGCACTGTTTGTGGAAATTATACCTGATGCTATTTCAATTTTCTTAGTTTTCTAAGGCTTTATTTGTGACCCTACATATGATATATCTCGGAGAGTGTTTCATAAGTACCTGATGAGAAAGTGTTTTCTGTTGTTTTGCAATAGAATGTTGTATACATATGAATGAATTCCCTCTTGTTCAACGCGTCATTGAAAGCTTATGTTTCCTGATTTAGTTTCATTTTGGATGATCTATCCATTGGTGATTGTGGGGTGGTAATGTCCCCTACTCTTATGGTTTCACTGTCAAGTTCCGCTTTATGGCTGTTAGGATATACCTTATGTATTGAAGTGCTCCTCGGTTGGGTTGATAAGTATTTGCATTTCTTATATCCTCTCCTTGGTTTGATCCCTTGATCAGTGTGTAGGGTCCTTGTTTGTTTCTTGAAATAGTCTTTATCTTAAAGTCTATTTCTTCTGATATGAGAATTGTAACTCCAGGTTTCCTTTGATTTCCATTTGCATAGAATGTCTCTTGCCATCTCCTCACTTTCAGTCTGTATGTCTCCCTAGGTCTATAGTGGATCTCTTCTAGGCAGCATATATAATGGGCTTGTTGTTGTATCCCTTCAGCCAGTTTATCTGTTGTGGTTGGAGCAATGAATCCATTTACATGTAAGGTAATTATCAATATGGATGTTCCTCTTACCGTTTTGTTAATTGTTTTTGCTTTGTTCTAGGAGGTCTTTCTTTTCCTTGTGATTCCTGCCTAGAGAAGTTCCTTTATCCTTTGTTATAAAGCTGTTGTTGGTGCTGAATTCTTTTTCCGTGTGTTTTTCTGTAAAGTTTTTAGTTTCTCCGTCCAATCTCAATGAGATTCTTGCTGAAAACAGTAACATCGGTTGTAGCTTTCTTCCTTTCATCTCTTTAAATACGTATACTGCCACTCCTTTCTCTCTGGCAGGAATTCTGCTGTAAGGTCAGCTGTTAACTTACGTGGATTCCCTTGAATGGTATATGGTGCTTTTCCCATGTTGCTTTTTACATGTTTCCTATGCATTTAGTTTTTAATAGTTTGATGAATACGTGTCTTGTCGTGTTTCTCCTTGGATTTATCCTGTATGGGACTCTCTGTGCTTCCTGGACTTGATTGACCCTTTCCGTTCCCTTACTATTGAAGTTGTCAACTATAATCTCTTCAAATATATTCTCACGCCTTTTCTATTTCTCTTCTTCTTCTGAGACCCATATAATTCGAATGTGGTTGCGTTTAATGTTGTCGCAAGGGTCGCTAAGACTGTCCACCATTCCTTTCTTTCTTCTTTCTTATTTTGTCCCGCCGTATTTATTTGAACTATTTTATTTTCCAGGCCACATAACCGTTCTTCTGCCTCACTTATTGTGCTAGTGATCCATGCTAGAGAATAATTTTTTTCATTTATTTTGGTCTTCATCATTGTTTGTTTGCTCTTCAGTTCTTGTCGACCCTTGTGAAACGTTTCTTGTATTTTCTCTCTCCTATTTCCACGATGTTGAGTCGTCTTTCCTATCATTATTCTGAATTCTTTTTCGGGTGGACTGCCTATTTCCTCTTCATTTGTTAGGTCTGGTGCGTTTTGACCTTGCTGCTTCGTCTGCTGTGTGTTTTTTGGGCTCCTCATTTTGCTTAACTTACTGTGCTTGGGTTTCCTTTTCACAGGCGGCATGCCCGTAGTTATTGCTGTCTTTGGTGTCTGTCCCCAGCGGTTAAGGTTTGTTCAGTGGGTTCTGTATGCTTCTTGGTTGAGGGGAGCTGTGCTTGTGTTCTGGAAGATGAGGCTGGATCTTTTATTTCTGGTGGGCAAGTCCACGTCTGGTGGTGTGTATTTTGGTGTCTCCGTCCTTATTATGATTTAAGGCATCCTGTCTGATAAAGGATGGGGCTGTGTTTCTGTCTTGCTCATTGTTTGTCATACGGTGTCCAGCACTGTAGACTGCTGGTCACTGAGTGATTGTGGGTCTTGTCGTTAAGAAAGAAATCTCTGGGAGTTTATCTCCCTTTGATATTATGTGGAGCTGTCAGGTCTCCTGTGCACCAGTGTCTTGAAGTTGTCTCTCCCACCTCAGATGCACCACACTGACTCCTGGCCGGACCACCAAGAGACATGCATCATCACGGCTCAGAAGAAGTGGGAGAGGAAAGAGAAGGAAACAAAGAATGCAGATAAAATAAAACAAAATAAAGTAAAATAAAATAAAATGAAGTTATTAAAATAAAAAGTATGTATCAAGAGAAAGTTTTAAAAACTAAAAACACATAACAGACGGACAGAACTCTACACAAATGGTTAAAGCTAAGCTATACAGACAAAATCCCAAACAGCAGCATACACCTCCACAGTCACAAAAAGTGAAAAACTGGAAAGAATAATATGTCTTTGCTCACAAAGTCCACCTCGTCAATTTTGGTCTGATTCATTGTGTATTCAGGTGTTCCACAGATGCGCGGTGCTTCACGTTGAGTGTGCAGATTTCATCCACTCTTCCTGCGGCTGCTGGGAGAGATTTCCCTTTGGCTTTTTTTTTCACACAGCTCTCCTTTTACAGTTGCATTTGCTTCATACCATAGTTTTGGGTGGTCTTATTTTCATTGTCACTTTTTGCCAGGTATTTTTGATCCCATCTTGGTTTTCTGCAGTGAAATCTTGGTTATGTAACAGCGTTTTCTTTAGCTTCCCCGTGTTTGTATCATTTACAGTTTTTTTTCCTTTTAATTGCTAACTAGTTTCATAGCACTGTGGGTGGAAAGTATACCTGATACTGTTTCAATTTTCTTAACTTTCTAAGGCTTTATTTGTGGTCCTACATGAAATATACCTTGGAGAATGTGCCATGAGCACCTGAGGAAAAAGTGTTTTCTGTTGTTTTGCAATAGAATGTTGTATACATATGAATGAAGTCCCTCCTGTTCAATGTGTCATTTAAAACTTATGTTTCCTGATTTTTTTTCATTTTGGATGATCTGTCCATTGGTGGAAGTTGTGTGGTAATGTCCCCTACTCTTTTGGTGGTAGTGTCAAGTTCCCCTTTATGGCTGTTAGGATACATGTTATGTAGTGAAGTGCTCCTCGGTTGGGTTCATAAGTATTCGCATTTGTCATATCCTCTCCTTGGTTTGATCCCTTGATCAGTATGTAGTGTCCTTGTTTGTTTCTTGTAATAGTCTTTATCTTAAAGTCTATTTCGCCTGATATGAGAATTGTAACTCCAGGTTTCCTTTGATTTCCATTTGCATGGAATGTCTCTTGCCATCTCCTCACTTTCAGTCTGAATGTCTCCTTAGGTCTAAAGTGGGCCTCTTTTAGGCAGCACATATAATGGTCTTGATGTTGTATCCCTTCAGGGAGTCTATCACTTGTAGTTGGAGCAATGTATCCATTTACATGTAACGTTATTATTAATATGGATGTACCTCTTACCGTTTTGTTAATTGTTTTTGGTTTGTTCTAGGAGGTCTTTTCTTTTCTTTGTGATTCCTGCCTAGAGAAGTTCCTTTATCCTTTGTTATACAGCTGTTGCATGGTGCTGAATTCTCTTACCGTGTCTTTTTCTGTAAAGTTTTTCGTTTCTCCGTCCAATCTCAGTGAGATTCTTGCTGAGAACAGTAACATCGGTTGTAGGTTTTTTTTCCTTTCATCTCTTTAAATACGTATACTGCCACTCCCTTCTCTCTGGCAGAATTTCTGCTGAAAGGTCAGCTGTTAACTTACCTGGATTCCCTTGTATGGTATATGCTGCTTTTCCCATGCTGCTTTTTACATGCTTTCTATGTATTTAGTTTCTAATAGTTTGATGAATACGTGTCTTGGCGTGTTTCTCCTTGGATTTATCCTGTATGGGACTCTCTGTGCTTCCTGGGCTTGGCTTAATCTTTTGTTTCCCTTACTAGGGAAGTTTTCAACTATAATCTCTTCAAGTATATTCTGACTCCTTTTCTATTTCTCTTCTTCTTCTGAGACCCATATAATTCGAATGTTCGTGCATTTAATGTTGTTCCAAGGGTCGCTGTGACTGTCCTCCTTTCCTTTCTTTCTTTATTCTTTATTTTGATCCGCAGTATTTATTTGAACTATTTTATCTTCCAGGTCACTTAACCGTTCTTCTGCCTCATTTATTGTGTTAGTGATCAATGCTAGAGAATAATTATTTTCATTTATTGTGTTCTTCATCATTGTTTGTTTGCTCTTCAGTTCTTGTCGACCCTTGTGAAACGTTTCTTGTATTTTCTCTCTCCTATTTCTACGATGTTGAATCGTCTTTCCTATCATGATTCTGAATTCTTTTTCGGGTAGACTGCCTATTTCCTCTTCCTTTGTTAGGTCTGGTGCGTTTTGACCTTGCTGCTTCGTCTGCTGTGTGTTTTTTGGTCTCCTCATTTTGCTTAACTTAATGTGCTTGGGGTTCCTTTTCACAGGTGTCATGCCCGTAGTTATTGTTGTTTTTGGTGTCTGCCTCAGCGGCTAAGGTTTGTTCAGTGGCTTCTGTATGCTTCTTGGTTGAGGGGAGTTGTGCTTGTGTTCTGGAAGATGAGGCTGGATCTTTTCTTTCTGGTGGGCACTTGTACGTCTGGTGGTGTGTATTTTGGTGTCTCTGTCCTTATTAGGATTTAAGGCATCCTCTCTGATAACGGATGGGGCTGTGTCTGTCTTGCTCATTGTTTGGCATACGGTGTCCAGCACTGTAGCTTGCTGGTCACTGAGTGAATGTGGGTCTTGGCCTTGAGAAGGAAATCTCTGGGAGATTTTCTCCATTTGATATTATGTGGAGCTGTCAGGTCTCCTGTGGACCAGTGTCCTGAAGTGGGTTTTCCCACCTCAGATGGAGAGCACTGACTCCTGGTTAGAGCACCTAGAGACTTTCATCCTCACAGCTCAGAATAAGTGGGAGAAAAAAGAGAAGGAAACAAAGAATGAGGATAAAATAAAACAAAATAAAGTAAAATCAAATAAAATGAAGTTATTAAAATAAAAAATATTTACTACGAGAAAATTTTAAAAAGTAAAAAAAAAAAACAGCCACACAGAACTCTAGCACAAATGGTTAAAGCTTAGCTATACAGACAAAACGACTCACAGTAGCATACACCTACACACTCACAAAAAGTGAAAAAGTGGAAAAACTAATATATCTATGCTCACAAAGTGCACCTTCTCAATATTGGACAGATTCATTGTTCTATTCAGGTGTTCCAGAGATGCGGGGTACTTGACGTTGAATGTGGAGATTTCATCCACTCTTTGTGCCGGTGCTGGGAGAGATTAGCTTTTCGCTTCTTTGCTCGCACAGCTCTGCATTTAGAGTTGCATTTGTTTCATTGCAGAGATTTGGGTGTTCCTATTTTCATTTTCAATTTTTCCCAGGTATTTGTGACCTCATCTTGGTTTTCAGCAGTGTATTCTTGGTTATGTAACAGCGTTTTGTTTAGCTTCCATGTGTTTGTATTATTTACAGTTTTTTTCTTTTAATTCCTATCTAGTTTCATTGCACTCTAGACGGAAATTATACCTGATGCTATTTCAATTTTCTTAGATTTCTAAGGCTTTATGTGTGACCCTACATATGATATATCTTGGAGAGTGTTTCATGAGTACCTGAGGAGAGAGTGTTTTCTGTTGTTTTGCAATAGAATGTTGTATATTTATGAATTAATTCCCTCTTGTTCAACGTGTCATTGAAAGCTTATGTTTCCTAATTTCGTTTCATTTTGCATGATCTATCCATTGGTGATTGTGGGGTGGTAATGTCCCCTACTCTTATGGTTTTACTGTCAAGTTCCGCTTTATGGCTGTTAGGATATACCTTATGTATTGAACTGCTCCTCGGTTGGGTTCATAAGTATTTGCATTTCTTAGATCCTCTCCTTGGTTTGATCCCTTGATCAGTGTGTAGTGTCCTTGTTTGTTTCTTGAAATAGTCTTTATCGTAAAGTCTATTTCTTCTGATATGAGAATTGTAACTCCAGGTTTCCTTTGATTTCCATGTGCATGGAATGTCTCTTGCCATATCCTCAGTTTCAGTCTGTATCTATCCCTAGGTCTAAAATGGGTCTCTCCTAGGCAGCATATATAATGGGCTTGTTGTTGTATCCCTTCAGCCAGTTTATCTGTTGTGGTTGGATCAATGAATCCATTTACATGTGAGGTAATTGTCAATATGGATGTTCCTCTTCCCGTTTTGTTAATTGTTTTTGGTTTGTTCTAGGAGGTCTTTTCTTTTCTTTGTGATTCCTGCCTAGAGAAGTTCCTTTATCCTTTGGTATAAAGCTGTTGCGTGGTGCTGAATTCTCTTTTCCGTTTGTTTTTCTGTAACGTTTTTAGTTTCTCCGTCCAATCTCAATGAGATTCTTGCTGAAAACAGTAACATCGGTTGTAGCTTTCTTCCTTTCATCTCTTTAAATACGTATACTGCCACTCCTTTCTCTCTGGCAGAATTTCTGCTGTAAGGTCAGCTGTTAAGTTACGTGGATTCCCTTGAATGGTATATGGTGCTTTTCCCATGTTGCTTTTTACATGTTTCCTATGCATTTAGTTTTTAATAGTTTGATGAATACGTGTCTTGGCGTGTTTCTCCTTGGATTTATCCTGTATGGGACTCTCTGTGCTTCCTGGACTTGATTGACCCTTTCCATTCCCTTACTATTGAAGTTGTCAACTATAATCTCTTCAAATATATTCTCACGCCTTTTCTATTTCTCTTCTTCTTCTGAGACCCATATAATTCGTATGTGGTTGCGTTTAATGTTGTCGCAAGGGTCGCTAAGACTGTCCACCATTCCTTTCTTTCTTCTTTCTTATTTTGTCCCGCCGTATTTATTTGAACTATTTTATTTTCCAGGCCACATAACCATTCTTCTGCCTCACTTATTGTGCTAGTGATCCATGCTAGAGAATAATTATTTTCATTTATTTTGGTCTTCATCATTGTTTGTTTGCTCTTCAGTTCTTGTCGACCCTTGTGAAACGTTTCTTGTATTTTCTCTCTCCTATTTCCACGATGTTGAATCGTCTTTCCTATCATTATTCTGAATTCTTTTTCGGGTGGACTGCCTATTTCCTCTTCATTTGTTAGGTCTGGTGCGTTTTGACCTTGCTGCTTCGTCTGCTGTGTGTTTTTTGGTCTCCTCATTTTGCTTAACTTACTGTGCTTGGGTTTCCTTTTCACAGGCGGCATGCCCGTAGTTATTGCTGTCTTTGGTGTCTGTCCCCAGCGGTTAAGGTTTGTTCAGTGGGTTCTGTATGCTTCTTGGTTGAGGGGAGCTGTGCTTGTGTTCTGGAAGATGAGGCTGGATCTTTTATTTCTGGTGGGCAAGTCCACGTCTGGTGGTGTGTATTTTGGTGTCTCCGTCCTTATTATGATTTAAGGCATCCTGTCTGATAAAGGATGGGGCTGTGTTTCTGTCTTGCTCATTGTGTGTCATACGGTGTCCAGCACTGTAGACTGCTGGTCACTGAGTGATTGTGGGTCTTGTCGTTAAGAAAGAAATCTCTGGGAGTTTATCTCCCTTTGATATTATGTGGAGCTGTCAGGTCTCCTGTGCACCAGTGTCTTGAAGTTGTCTCTCCCACCTCAGATGCACCACACTGACTCCTGGCCGGACCACCAAGAGACATGCATCGTCACGGCTCAGAAGAAGTGGGAGAGGAAAGAGAAGGAAACAAAGAATGCAGATAAAATAAAACAAAATAAAGTAAAATAAAATAAAATGAAGTTATTAAAATAAAAAGTATGTATCAAGAGAAAGTTTTAAAAACTAAAAACACATAACAGACGGACAGAACTCTACACAAATGGTTAAAGCTAAGCTATACAGACAAAATCCCAAACAGCAGCATACACCTCCACAGTCACAAAAAGTGAAAAACTGGAAAGAATAATATGTCTTTGCTCACAAAGTCCACCTCGTCAATTTTGGTCTGATTCATTGTGTATTCAGGTGTTCCACAGATGCGCGGTGCTTCACGTTGAGTGTGCAGATTTCATCCACTCTTCCTGCGGCTGCTGGGAGAGATTTCCCTTTGGCTTTTTTTTTCACATAGCTCTCCTTTTACAGTTGCATTTGCTTCATACCATAGTTTTGGGTGGTCTTATTTTCATTGTCACTTTTTCCCAGGTATTTTTGATCCCATCTTGGTTTTCTGCAGTGAAATCTTGGTTATGTAACAGCATTTTCTTTAGCTTCCCCGTGTTTGTATCATTTACAGTTTTTTTTCCTTTTAATGGCTAACTAGTTTCATAGCACTGTGGGTGGAAAGTATACCTGATACTGTTTCAATTTTCTTAACTTTCTAAGGCTTTATTTGTGGTCCTACATGAAATATACCTTGGAGAATGTGCCATGAGCACCTGAGGAAAAAGTGTTTTCTGTTGTTTTGCAATAGAATGTTGTATACATATGAATGAAGTCCCTCCTGTTCAATGTGTCATTTATCACTTATGTTTCCTGATTTTTTTTCATTTTGGATGATCTGTCCATTGGTGGAAGTTGTGTGGTAATGTCCCCTACTCTTTTGGTGGTAGTGTCAAGTTCCCCTTTATGGCTGTTAGGATACATGTTATGTAGTGAAGTGCTCCTCGGTTGGGTTCATAAGTATTCGCATTTGTCATATCCTCTCCTTGGTTTGATCCCTTGATCAGTATGTAGTGTCCTGGTTTGTTTCTTGTAATAGTCTTTATCTTAAAGTCTATTTCGCCTGATATGAGAATTGTAACTCCAGGTTTCCTTTGATTTCCATTTGCATGGAATGTCTCTTGCCATCTCCTCACTTTCAGTCTGTATGTCTCCCTAGGTCTAAAGTGGGTCTCTTTTAGGCAGCACATATAATGGTCTTGATGTTGTATCCCTTCAGGGAGTCTATCACTTGTAGTTGGAGCAATGTATCCATTTACATGTAACGTTATTATTAATATGGATGTACCTCTTACCGTTTTGTTAATTGTTTTTGGTTTGTTCTAGGAGGTCTTTTCTTTTCTTTGTGATTCCTGCCTAGAGAAGTTCCTTTATCCTTTGTTATAAAGCTGTTGCATGGTGCTGAATTCTCTTACCGTGTGTTTTTCTGTAAAGTTTTTCGTTTCTCCGTCCAATCTCAGTGAGATTCTTGCTGAGAACAGTAACATCGGTTGTAGGTTTTTTTCCTTTCATCTCTTTAAATACGTATACTGCCACTCCCTTCTCTCTGGCAGAATTTCTGCTGAAAGGTCAGCTGTTAACTTACGTGGATTCCCTTGTATGGTATATGCTGCTTTTCCCATGCTGCTTTTTACATGCTTTCTATGTATTTAGTTTCTAATAGTTTGATGAATACGTGTCTTGGTGTGTTTCTCCTTGGATTTATCCTGTATGGGACTCTCTGTGCTTCCTGGGCTTGGCTTAATCTTTCGTTTCCCTTACTAGGGAAGTTTTCAACTATAATCTCTTAAAGTATATTCTGAAGCCTTTTCTATTTCTCTTCTTCTTCTGAGACCCATATAATTCGAATGTTCGTGCATTTAATGTTGTTCCAAGGGTCGCTATGACTGTCCTCGTTCCTTTCTTTCTTTGTTCTTTATTTTGATCCGCAGTATTTATTTGAACTATTTTATCTTCCAGGTCACTTAACCGTTCTTCTGCCTCATTTATTGTGCTAGTGATCCATGCTAGAGAATAATTATTTTCATTTATTGTGTTCTTCATCATTGTTTGTTTGCTCTTCAGTTCTTGTCGACCCTTGTGAAACGTTTCTTGTATTTTCTCTCTCCTATTTCTACGATGTTGAATCGTCTTTCCTATCATGATTCTGAATTCTTTTTCGGGTAGACTGCCTATTTCCTCTTCCTTTGTTAGGTCTGGTGCGTTTTGACCTTGCTGCTTCGTCTGCTGTGTGTTTTTTGGTCTCCTCATTTTGCTTAACTTAATGTGCTTGGGGTTCCTTTTCACAGGTGTCATGCCCGTAGTTATTGTTGTTTTTGGTGTCTGCCTCAGCGGCTAAGGTTTGTTCAGTGGCTTCTGTATGCTTCTTGGTTGAGGGGAGTTGTGCTTGTGTTCTGGAAGATGAGGCTGGATCTTTTCTTTCTGGTGGGCACTTGTACGTCTGGTGGTGTGTATTTTGGTGTCTCTGTCCTTATTAGGATTTAAGGCATCCTCTCTGATAACGGATGGGGCTGTGTCTGTCTTGCTCATTGTTTGGCATACGGTGTCCAGCACTGTAGCTTGCTGGTCACTGAGTGAATGTGGGTCTTGGCCTTGAGAAGGAAATCTCTGGGAGATTTTCTCCATTTGATATTATGTGGAGCTGTCAGGTCTCCTGTGGACCAGTGTCCTGAAGTGGGTTTTCCCACCTCAGATGGAGAGCACTGACTCCTGGTTAGAGCACCTAGAGACTTTCATCCTCACAGCTCAGAATAAGTGGGAGAAAAAAGAGAAGGAAACAAAGAATGAGGATAAAATAAAACAAAATAAAGTAAAATCAAATAAAATGAAGTTATTAAAATAAAAAATATTTACTACGAGAAAATTTTAAAAAGTAAAAAAAAAAAACAGCCACACAGAACTCTAGCACAAATGGTTAAAGCTTAGCTATACAGACAAAACGACTCACAGTAGCATACACCTACACACTCACAAAAAGTGAAAAAGTGGAAAAACTAATATATCTATGCTCACAAAGTCCACCTTCTCAATATTGGACAGATTCATTGTTCTATTCAGGTGTTCCAGAGATGCGGGGTACTTGACGTTGAATGTGGAGATTTCATCCACTCTTTGTGCCGGTGCTGGGAGAGATTAGCTTTTCGCTTCTTTGCTCGCACAGCTCTGCATTTAGAGTTGCATTTGTTTCATTGCAGAGATTTGGGTGTTCCTATTTTCATTTTCAATTTTTCCCAGGTATTTGTGACCTCATCTTGGTTTTCTGCAGTGTATTCTTGGTTATGTAACAGCGTTTTGTTTAGCTTCCATGTGTTTGTATTATTTACAGTTTTTTTCTTTTAATTCCTATCTAGTTTCATTGCACTCTAGACGGAAATTATACCTGATGCTATTTCAATTTTCTTAGATTTCTAAGGCTTTATGTGTGACCCTACATATGATATATCTTGGAGAGTGTTTCATGAGTACCTGAGGAGAGAGTGTTTTCTGTTGTTTTGCAATAGAATGTTGTATATTTATGAATTAATTCCCTCTTGTTCAACGTGTCATTGAAAGCTTATGTTTCCTAATTTCGTTTCATTTTGCATGATCTATCCATTGGTGATTGTGGGGTGGTAATGTCCCCTACTCTTATGGTTTTACTGTCAAGTTCCGCTTTATGGCTGTTAGGATATACCTTATGTATTGAACTGCTCCTCGGTTGGGTTCATAAGTATTTGCATTTCTTAGATCCTCTCCTTGGTTTGATCCCTTGATCAGTGTGTAGTGTCCTTGTTTGTTTCTTGAAATAGTCTTTATCGTAAAGTCTATTTCTTCTGATATGAGAATTGTAACTCCAGGTTTCCTTTGATTTCCATGTGCATGGAATGTCTCTTGCCATATCCTCAGTTTCAGTCTGTATCTATCCCTAGGTCTAAAATGGGTCTCTCCTAGGCAGCATATATAATGGGCTTGTTGTTGTATCCCTTCAGCCAGTTTATCTGTTGTGGTTGGATCAATGAATCCATTTACATGTGAGGTAATTGTCAATATGGATGTTCCTCTTCCCGTTTTGTTAATTGTTTTTGGTTTGTTCTAGGAGGTCTTTTCTTTTCTTTGTGATTCCTGCCTAGAGAAGTTCCTTTATCCTTTGGTATAAAGCTGTTGCGTGGTGCTGAATTCTCTTTCCGTTTGTTTTTCTGTAACGTTTTTAGTTTCTCCGTCCAATCTCAATGAGATTCTTGCTGAAAACAGTAACATCGGTTGTAGCTTTCTTCCTTTCATCTCTTTAAATACGTATACTGCCACTCCTTTCTCTCTGGCAGAATTTCTGCTGTAAGGTCAGCTGTTAAGTTACGTGGATTCCCTTGAATGGTATATGGTGCTTTTCCCATGTTGCTTTTTACATGTTTCCTATGCATTTAGTTTTTAATAGTTTGATGAATACGTGTCTTGGCGTGTTTCTCCTTGGATTTATCCTGTATGGGACTCTCTGTGCTTCCTGGACTTGATTGACCCTTTCCGTTCCCTTACTATTGAAGTTGTCAACTATAATCTCTTCAAATATATTCTCACGCCTTTTCTATTTCTCTTCTTCTTCTGAGACCCATATAATTCGTATGTGGTTGCGTTTAATGTTGTCGCAAGGGTCGCTAAGACTGTCCACCATTCCTTTCTTTCTTCTTTCTTATTTTGTCCCGCCGTATTTATTTGAACTATTTTATTTTCCAGGCCACATAACCATTCTTCTGCCTCACTTATTGTGCTAGTGATCCATGCTAGAGAATAATTATTTTCATTTATTTTGGTCTTCATCATTGTTTGTTTGCTCTTCAGTTCTTGTCGACCCTTGTGAAACGTTTCTTGTATTTTCTCTCTCCTATTTCCACGATGTTGAATCGTCTTTCCTATCATTATTCTGAATTCTTTTTCGGGTGGACTGCCTATTTCCTCTTCATTTGTTAGGTCTGGTGCGTTTTGACCTTGCTGCTTCGTCTGCTGTGTGTTTTTTGGTCTCCTCATTTTGCTTAACTTACTGTGCTTGGGTTTCCTTTTCACAGGCGGCATGCCCGTAGTTATTGCTGTCTTTGGTGTCTGTCCCCAGCGGTTAAGGTTTGTTCAGTGGGTTCTGTATGCTTCTTGGTTGAGGGGAGCTGTGCTTGTGTTCTGGAAGATGAGGCTGGATCTTTTATTTCTGGTGGGCAAGTCCACGTCTGGTGGTGTGTATTTTGGTGTCTCCGTCCTTATTATGATTTAAGGCATCCTGTCTGATAAAGGATGGGGCTGTGTTTCTGTCTTGCTCATTGTTTGTCATACGGTGTCCAGCACTGTAGACTGCTGGTCACTGAGTGATTGTGGGTCTTGTCGTTAAGAAAGAAATCTCTGGGAGTTTATCTCCCTTTGATATTATGTGGAGCTGTCAGGTCTCCTGTGCACCAGTGTCTTGAAGTTGTCTCTCCCACCTCAGATGCACCACACTGACTCCTGGCCGGACCACCAAGAGACATGCATCGTCACGGCTCAGAAGAAGTGGGAGAGGAAAGAGAAGGAAACAAAGAATGCAGATAAAATAAAACAAAATAAAGTAAAATAAAATAAAATGAAGTTATTAAAATAAAAAGTATGTATCAAGAGAAAGTTTTAAAAACTAAAAACACATAACAGACGGACAGAACTCTACACAAATGGTTAAAGCTAAGCTATACAGACAAAATCCCAAACAGCAGCATACACCTCCACAGTCACAAAAAGTGAAAAACTGGAAAGAATAATATGTCTTTGCTCACAAAGTCCACCTCGTCAATTTTGGTCTGATTCATTGTGTATTCAGGTGTTCCACAGATGCGCGGTGCTTCACGTTGAGTGTGCAGATTTCATCCACTCTTCCTGCGGCTGCTGGGAGAGATTTCCCTTTGGCTTTTTTTTTCACATAGCTCTCCTTTTACAGTTGCATTTGCTTCATACCATAGTTTTGGGTGGTCTTATTTTCATTGTCACTTTTTCGCAGGTATTTTTGATCCCATCTTGGTTTTCTGCAGTGAAATCTTGGTTATGTAACAGCATTTTCTTTAGCTTCCCCGTGTTTGTATCATTTACACTTTTTTTTCCTTTTAATGGCTAACTAGTTTCATAGCACTGTGGGTGGAAAGTATACCTGATACTGTTTCAATTTTCTTAACTTTCTAAGGCTTTATTTGTGGTCCTACATGAAATATACCTTGGAGAATGTGCCATGAGCACCTGAGGAAAAAGTGTTTTCTGTTGTTTTGCAATAGAATGTTGTATACATATGAATGAAGTCCCTCCTGTTCAATGTGTCATTTATCACTTATGTTTCCTGATTTTTTTTCATTTTGGATGATCTGTCCATTGGTGGAAGTTGTGTGGTAATGTCCCCTACTCTTTTGGTGGTAGTGTCAAGTTCCCCTTTATGGCTGTTAGGATACATGTTATGTATTGAAGTGCTCCTCGGTTGGGTTCATAAGTATTCGCATTTGTCATATCCTCTCCTTGGTTTGATCCCTTGATCAGTATGTAGTGTCCTGGTTTGTTTCTTGTAATAGTCTTTATCTTAAAGTCTATTTCGCCTGATATGAGAATTGTAACTCCAGGTTTCCTTTGATTTCCATTTGCATGGAATGTCTCTTGCCATCTCCTCACTTTCAGTCTGTATGTCTCCCTAGGTCTAAAGTGGGTCTCTTTTAGGCAGCACATATAATGGTCTTGATGTTGTATCCCTTCAGGGAGTCTATCACTTGTAGTTGGAGCAATGTATCCATTTACATGTAACGTTATTATTAATATGGATGTACCTCTTACCGTTTTGTTAATTGTTTTTTGTTTGTTCTAGGAGGTCTTTTCTTTTCTTTGTGATTCCTGCCTAGAGAAGTTCCTTTATCCTTTGTTATAAAGCTGTTGCATGGTGCTGAATTCTCTTACCGTGTGTTTTTCTGTAAAGTTTTTCGTTTCTCCGTCCAATCTCAGTGAGATTCTTGCTGAGAACAGTAACATCGGTTGTAGGTTTTTTTCCTTTCATCTCTTTAAATACGTATACTGCCACTCCCTTCTCTCTGGCAGAATTTCTGCTGAAAGGTCAGCTGTTAACTTACGTGGATTCCCTTGTATGGTATATGCTGCTTTTCCCATGCTGCTTTTTACATGCTTTCTATGTATTTAGTTTCTAATAGTTTGATGAATACGTGTCTTGGTGTGTTTCTCCTTGGATTTATCCTGTATGGGACTCTCTGTGCTTCCTGGGCTTGGCTTAATCTTTCGTTTCCCTTACTAGGGAAGTTTTCAACTATAATCTCTTAAAGTATATTCTGAAGCCTTTTCTATTTCTCTTCTTCTTCTGAGACCCATATAATTCGAATGTTCGTGCATTTAATGTTGTTCCAAGGGTCGCTATGACTGTCCTCGTTCCTTTCTTTCTTTGTTCTTTATTTTGATCCGCAGTATTTATTTGAACTAGTTTATCTTCCAGGTCACTTAACCGTTCTTCTGCCTCATTTATTGTGCTAGTGATCCATGCTAGAGAATAATTATTTTCATTTATTGTGTTCTTCATCATTGTTTGTTTGCTCTTCAGTTCTTGTCGACCCTTGTGAAACGTTTCTTGTATTTTCTCTCTCCTATTTCTACGATGTTGAATCGTCTTTCCTATCATGATTCTGAATTCTTTTTCGGGTAGACTGCCTATTTCCTCTTCCTTTGTTAGGTCTGGTGCGTTTTGACCTTGCTGCTTCGTCTGCTGTGTGTTTTTTGGTCTCCTCATTTTGCTTAACTTAATGTGCTTGGGGTTCCTTTTCACAGGTGTCATGCCCGTAGTTATTGTTGTTTTTGGTGTCTGCCTCAGCGGCTAAGGTTTGTTCAGTGGCTTCTGTATGCTTCTTGGTTGAGGGGAGTTGTGCTTGTCTTCTGGAAGATGAGGCTGGATCTTTTCTTTCTGGTGGGCACTTGTACGTCTGGTGGTGTGTATTTTGGTGTCTCTGTCCTTATTAGGATTTAAGGCATCCTCTCTGATAACGGATGGGGCTGTGTCTGTCTTGCTCATTGTTTGGCATACGGTGTCCAGCACTGTAGCTTGCTGGTCACTGAGTGAATGTGGGTCTTGGCCTTGAGAAGGAAATCTCTGGGAGATTTTCTCCATTTGATATTATGTGGAGCTGTCAGGTCTCCTGTGGACCAGTGTCCTGAAGTGGGTTTTCCCACCTCAGATGGAGAGCACTGACTCCTGGTTAGAGCACCTAGAGACTTTCATCCTCACAGCTCAGAATAAGTGGGAGAAAAAAGAGAAGGAAACAAAGAATGAGGATAAAATAAAACAAAATAAAGTAAAATCAAATAAAATGAAGTTATTAAAATAAAAAATATTTACTACGAGAAAATTTTAAAAAGTAAAAAAAAAAAACAGCCACACAGAACTCTAGCACAAATGGTTAAAGCTTAGCTATACAGACAAAACGACTCACAGTAGCATACACCTACACACTCACAAAAAGTGAAAAAGTGGAAAAACTAATATATCTATGCTCACAAAGTCCACCTTCTCAATATTGGACAGATTCATTGTTCTATTCAGGTGTTCCAGAGATGCGGGGTACTTGACGTTGAATGTGGAGATTTCATCCACTCTTTGTGCCGGTGCTGGGAGAGATTAGCTTTTCGCTTCTTTGCTCGCACAGCTCTGCTTTTAGAGTTGCATTTGTTTCATTGCAGAGATTTGGGTGTTCCTATTTTCATTTTCAATTTTTCCCAGGTATTTGTGACCTCATCTTGGTTTTCTGCAGTGTATTCTTGGTTATGTAACAGCGTTTTGTTTAGCTTCCATGTGTTTGTATTATTTACAGTTTTTTTCTTTTAATTCCTATCTAGTTTCATTGCACTCTAGACGGAAATTATACCTGATGCTATTTCAATTTTCTTAGATTTCTAAGGCTTTATGTGTGACCCTACATATGATATATCTTGGAGAGTGTTTCATGAGTACCTGAGGAGAGAGTGTTTTCTGTTGTTTTGCAATAGAATGTTGTATATTTATGAATTAATTCCCTCTTGTTCAACGTGTCATTGAAAGCTTATGTTTCCTAATTTCGTTTCATTTTGCATGATCTATCCATTGGTGATTGTGGGGTGGTAATGTCCCCTACTCTTATGGTTTTACTGTCAAGTTCCGCTTTATGGCTGTTAGGATATACCTTATGTATTGAACTGCTCCTCGGTTGGGTTCATAAGTATTTGCATTTCTTAGATCCTCTCCTTGGTTTGATCCCTTGATCAGTGTGTAGTGTCCTTGTTTGTTTCTTGAAATAGTCTTTATCGTAAAGTCTATTTCTTCTGATATGAGAATTGTAACTCCAGGTTTCCTTTGATTTCCATGTGCATGGAATGTCTCTTGCCATATCCTCAGTTTCAGTCTGTATCTATCCCTAGGTCTAAAATGGGTCTCTCCTAGGCAGCATATATAATGGGCTTGTTGTTGTATCCCTTCAGCCAGTTTATCTGTTGTGGTTGGATCAATGAATCCATTTACATGTGAGGTAATTGTCAATATGGATGTTCCTCTTCCCGTTTTGTTAATTGTTTTTGGTTTGTTCTAGGAGGTCTTTTCTTTTCTTTGTGATTCCTGCCTAGAGAAGTTCCTTTATCCTTTGGTATAAAGCTGTTGCGTGGTGCTGAATTCTCTTTCCGTTTGTTTTTCTGTAACGTTTTTAGTTTCTCCGTCCAATCTCAATGAGATTCTTGCTGAAAACAGTAACATCGGTTGTAGCTTTCTTCCTTTCATCTCTTTAAATACGTATACTGCCACTCCTTTCTCTCTGGCAGAATTTCTGCTGTAAGGTCAGCTGTTAAGTTACGTGGATTCCCTTGAATGGTATATGGTGCTTTTCCCATGTTGCTTTTTACATGTTTCCTATGCATTTAGTTTTTAATAGTTTGATGAATACGTGTCTTGGCGTGTTTCTCCTTGGATTTATCCTGTATGGGACTCTCTGTGCTTCCTGGACTTGATTGACCCTTTCCGTTCCCTTACTATTGAAGTTGTCAACTATAATCTCTTCAAATATATTCTCACGCCTTTTCTATTTCTCTTCTTCTTCTGAGACCCATATAATTCGTATGTGGTTGCGTTTAATGTTGTCGCAAGGGTCGCTAAGACTGTCCACCATTCCTTTCTTTCTTCTTTCTTATTTTGTCCCGCCGTATTTATTTGAACTATTTTATTTTCCAGGCCACATAACCATTCTTCTGCCTCACTTATTGTGCTAGTGATCCATGCTAGAGAATAATTATTTTCATTTATTTTGGTCTTCATCATTGTTTGTTTGCTCTTCAGTTCTTGTCGACCCTTGTGAAACGTTTCTTGTATTTTCTCTCTCCTATTTCCACGATGTTGAATCGTCTTTCCTATCATTATTCTGAATTCTTTTTCGGGTGGACTGCCTATTTCCTCTTCATTTGTTAGGTCTGGTGCGTTTTGACCTTGCTGCTTCGTCTGCTGTGTGTTTTTTGGTCTCCTCATTTTGCTTAACTTACTGTGCTTGGGTTTCCTTTTCACAGGCGGCATGCCCGTAGTTATTGCTGTCTTTGGTGTCTGTCCCCAGCGGTTAAGGTTTGTTCAGTGGGTTCTGTATGCTTCTTGGTTGAGGGGAGCTGTGCTTGTGTTCTGGAAGATGAGGCTGGATCTTTTATTTCTGGTGGGCAAGTCCACGTCTGGTGGTGTGTATTTTGGTGTCTCCGTCCTTATTATGATTTAAGGCATCCTGTCTGATAAAGGATGGGGCTGTGTTTCTGTCTTGCTCATTGTGTGTCATACGGTGTCCAGCACTGTAGACTGCTGGTCACTGAGTGATTGTGGGTCTTGTCGTTAAGAAAGAAATCTCTGGGAGTTTATCTCCCTTTGATATTATGTGGAGCTGTCAGGTCTCCTGTGCACCAGTGTCTTGAAGTTGTCTCTCCCACCTCAGATGCACCACACTGACTCCTGGCCGGACCACCAAGAGACATGCATCGTCACGGCTCAGAAGAAGTGGGAGAGGAAAGAGAAGGAAACAAAGAATGCAGATAAAATAAAACAAAATAAAGTAAAATAAAATAAAATGCAGTTATTAAAATAAAAAGTATGTATCAAGAGAAAGTTTTAAAAACTAAAAACACATAACAGACGGACAGAACTCTACACAAATGGTTAAAGCTAAGCTATACAGACAAAATCCCAAACAGCAGCATACACCTCCACAGTCACAAAAAGTGAAAAACTGGAAAGAATAATATGTCTTTGCTCACAAAGTCCACCTCGTCAATTTTGGTCTGATTCATTGTGTATTCAGGTGTTCCACAGATGCGCGGTGCTTCACGTTGAGTGTGCAGATTTCATCCACTCTTCCTGCGGCTGCTGGGAGAGATTTCCCTTTGGCTTTTTTTTTCACATAGCTCTCCTTTTACAGTTGCATTTGCTTCATACCATAGTTTTGGGTGGTCTTATTTTCATTGTCACTTTTTCCCAGGTATTTTTGATCCCATCTTGGTTTTCTGCAGTGAAATCTTGGTTATGTAACAGCATTTTCTTTAGCTTCCCCGTGTTTGTATCATTTACAGTTTTTTTTCCTTTTAATGGCTAACTAGTTTCATAGCACTGTGGGTGGAAAGTATACCTGATACTGTTTCAATTTTCTTAACTTTCTAAGGCTTTATTTGTGGTCCTACATGAAATATACCTTGGAGAATGTGCCATGAGCACCTGAGGAAAAAGTGTTTTCTGTTGTTTTGCAATAGAATGTTGTATACATATGAATGAAGTCCCTCCTGTTCAATGTGTCATTTATCACTTATGTTTCCTGATTTTTTTTCATTTTGGATGATCTGTCCATTGGTGGAAGTTGTGTGGTAATGTCCCCTACTCTTTTGGTGGTAGTGTCAAGTTCCCCTTTATGGCTGTTAGGATACATGTTATGTAGTGAAGTGCTCCTCGGTTGGGTTCATAAGTATTCGCATTTGTCATATCCTCTCCTTGGTTTGATCCCTTGATCAGTATGTAGTGTCCTGGTTTGTTTCTTGTAATAGTCTTTATCTTAAAGTCTATTTCGCCTGATATGAGAATTGTAACTCCAGGTTTCCTTTGATTTCCATTTGCATGGAATGTCTCTTGCCATCTCCTCACTTTCAGTCTGTATGTCTCCCTAGGTCTAAAGTGGGTCTCTTTTAGGCAGCACATATAATGGTCTTGATGTTGTATCCCTTCAGGGAGTCTATCACTTGTAGTTGGAGCAACGTATCCATTTACATGTAACGTTATTATTAATATGGATGTACCTCTTACCGTTTTGTTAATTGTTTTTGGTTTGTTCTAGGAGGTCTTTTCTTTTCTTTGTGATTCCTGCCTAGAGAAGTTCCTTTATCCTTTGTTATAAAGCTGTTGCATGGTGCTGAATTCTCTTACCGTGTGTTTTTCTGTAAAGTTTTTCGTTTCTCCGTCCAATCTCAGTGAGATTCTTGCTGAGAACAGTAACATCGGTTGTAGGTTTTTTTCCTTTCATCTCTTTAAATACGTATACTGCCACTCCCTTCTCTCTGGCAGAATTTCTGCTGAAAGGTCAGCTGTTAACTTACGTGGATTCCCTTGTATGGTATATGCTGCTTTTCCCATGCTGCTTTTTACATGCTTTCTATGTATTTAGTTTCTAATAGTTTGATGAATACGTGTCTTGGTGTGTTTCTCCTTGGATTTATCCTGTATGGGACTCTCTGTGCTTCCTGGGCTTGGCTTAATCTTTCGTTTCCCTTACTAGGGAAGTTTTCAACTATAATCTCTTAAAGTATATTCTGAAGCCTTTTCTATTTCTCTTCTTCTTCTGAGACCCATATAATTCGAATGTTCGTGCATTTAATGTTGTTCCAAGGGTCGCTATGACTGTCCTCGTTCCTTTCTTTCTTTGTTCTTTATTTTGATCCGCAGTATTTATTTGAACTATTTTATCTTCCAGGTCACTTAACCGTTCTTCTGCCTCATTTATTGTGCTAGTGATCCATGCTAGAGAATAATTATTTTCATTTATTGTGTTCTTCATCATTGTTTGTTTGCTCTTCAGTTCTTGTCGACCCTTGTGAAACGTTTCTTGTATTTTCTCTCTCCTATTTCTACGATGTTGAATCGTCTTTCCTATCATGATTCTGAATTCTTTTTCGGGTAGACTGCCTATTTCCTCTTCCTTTGTTAGGTCTGGTGCGTTTTGACCTTGCTGCTTCGTCTGCTGTGTGTTTTTTGGTCTCCTCATTTTGCTTAACTTAATGTGCTTGGGGTTCCTTTTCACAGGTGTCATGCCCGTAGTTATTGTTGTTTTTGGTGTCTGCCTCAGCGGCTAAGGTTTGTTCAGTGGCTTCTGTATGCTTCTTGGTTGAGGGGAGTTGTGCTTGTGTTCTGGAAGATGAGGCTGGATCTTTTCTTTCTGGTGAGCACTTGTACGTCTGGTGGTGTGTATTTTGGTGTCTCTGTCCTTATTAGGATTTAAGGCATCCTCTCTGAT
The DNA here is from genome assembly GCF_965194825.1 of Balaenoptera physalus. Classification (NCBI taxonomy): domain Eukaryota; kingdom Metazoa; phylum Chordata; class Mammalia; order Artiodactyla; family Balaenopteridae; genus Balaenoptera; species Balaenoptera physalus. The sequence continues at coordinate 22,234,092 of NC_138904.1, forward strand.
AACGGATGGGGCTGTGTCTGTCTTGCTCATTGTTTGGCATACGGTGTCCAGCACTGTAGCTTGCTGGTCACTGAGTGAATGTGGGTCTTGGCCTTGAGAAGGAAATCTCTGGGAGATTTTCTCCATTTGATATTATGTGGAGCTGTCAGGTCTCCTGTGGACCAGTGTCCTGAAGTGGGTTTTCCCACCTCAGATGGAGAGCACTGACTCCTGGTTAGAGCACCTAGAGACTTTCATCCTCACAGCTCAGAATAAGTGGGAGAAAAAAGAGAAGGAAACAAAGAATGAGGATAAAATAAAACAAAATAAAGTAAAATCAAATAAAATGAAGTTATTAAAATAAAAAATATTTACTACGAGAAAATTTTAAAAAGTAAAAAAAAAAAACAGCCACACAGAACTCTAGCACAAATGGTTAAAGCTTAGCTATACAGACAAAACGACTCACAGTAGCATACACCTACACACTCACAAAAAGTGAAAAAGTGGAAAAACTAATATATCTATGTTCACAAAGTCCACCTTCTCAATATTGGACAGATTTATTGTTCTATTCAGGTGTTCCAGAGATGCGGGGTACTTGACGTTGAATGTGGAGATTTCATCCACTCTTTGTGCCGGTGCTGGGAGAGATTAGCTTTTCGCTTCTTTGCTCGCACAGTTCTGCTTTTAGAGTTGCATTTGTTTCATTGCAGAGATTTGGGTGTTCCTATTTTCATTTTCAATTTTTCCCAGGTATTTGTGACCTCATCTTGGTTTTCTGCAGTGTATTCTTGGTTATGTAACAGCGTTTTGTTTAGCTTCCATGTGTTTGTATTATTTACAGTTTTTTTTTCTTTTAATTCCTATCTAGTTTCATAGCACTCTAGACGGAAATTATACCTGATGCTATTTCAATTTTCTTAGATTTCTAAGGCTTTATGTGTGACCCTACATATGATATATCTTGGAGAGTGTTTCATGAGTACATGAGGAGAGAGTGTTTTCTGTTGTTTTGCAATAGAATGTTGTATATTTATGAATTAATTCCCTCTTGTTCAACGTGTCATTGAAAGCTTATGTTTCCTAATTTCGTTTCATTTTGCATGATCTATCCATTGGTGATTGTGGGGTGGTAATGTCCCCTACTCTTATGGTTTTACTGTCAAGTTCCGCTTTATGGCTGTTAGGATATACCTTATGTATTGAACTGCTCCTCGGTTGGGTTCATAAGTATTTGCATTTCTTAGATCCTCTCCTTGGTTTGATCCCTTGATCAGTGTGTAGTGTCCTTGTTTGTTTCTTGAAATAGTCTTTATCGTAAAGTCTATTTCTTCTGATATGAGAATTGTAACTCCAGGTTTCCTTTGATTTCCATGTGCATGGAATGTCTCTTGCCATATCCTCAGTTTCAGTCTGTATCTATCCCTAGGTCTAAAATGGGTCTCTCCTAGGCAGCATATATAATGGGCTTGTTGTTGTATCCCTTCAGCCAGTTTATCTGTTGTGGTTGGATCAATGAATCCATTTACATGTGAGGTAATTGTCAATATGGATGTTCCTCTTCCCGTTTTGTTAATTGTTTTTGGTTTGTTCTAGGAGGTCTTTTCTTTTCTTTGTGATTCCTGCCTAGAGAAGTTCCTTTATCCTTTGGTATAAAGCTGTTGCGTGGTGCTGAATTCTCTTTCCGTTTGTTTTTCTGTAACGTTTTTAGTTTCTCCGTCCAATCTCAATGAGATTCTTGCTGAAAACAGTAACATCGGTTGTAGCTTTCTTCCTTTCATCTCTTTAAATACGTATACTGCCACTCCTTTCTCTCTGGCAGAATTTCTGCTGTAAGTTCAGCTGTTAACTTACGTGGATTCCCTTGAATGGTATATGGTGCTTTTCCCATGTTGCTTTTTACATGTTTCCTATGCATTTAGTTTTTAATAGTTTGATGAATACGTGTCTTGGCGTGTTTCTCCTTGGATTTATCCTGTATGGGACTCTCTGTGCTTCCTGGACTTGATTGACCCTTTCCGTTCCCTTACTAGGGAAGTTGTCAACTATAATCTCTTCAAATATATTCTCACGCCTTTTCTATTTCTCTTCTTCTTCTGAGACCCATATAATTCGAATGTGGTTGCGTTTAATGTTGTCGCAAGGGTCGCTAAGAGTGTCCACCATTCCTTTCTTTCTTCTTTCTTATTTTGTCCCGCCGTATTTATTTGAACTATTTTATTTTCCAGGCCACATAACCATTCTTCTGCCTCACTTATTGTGCTAGTGATCCATGCTAGAGAATAATTATTTTCATTTATTTTGGTCTTCATCATTGTTTGTTTGCTCTTCAGTTCTTGTCGACCCTTGTGAAACGTTTCTTGTATTTTCTCTCTCCTATTTCCACGATGTTGAATCGTCTTTCCTATCATTATTCTGAATTCTTTTTCGGGTGGACTGCCTATTTCCTCTTCATTTGTTAGGTCTGGTGCGTTTTGACCTTGCTGCTTCGTCTGCTGTGTGTTTTTTGGTCTCCTCATTTTGCTTAACTTACTGTGCTTGGGTTTCCTTTTCACAGGCGGCATGCCCGTAGTTATTGCTGTCTTTGGTGTCTGTCCCCAGCGGTTAAGGTTTGTTCAGTGGGTTCTGTATGCTTCTTGGTTGAGGGGAGCTGTGCTTGTGTTCTGGAAGATGAGGCTGGATCTTTTATTTCTGGTGGGCAAGTCCACGTCTGGTGGTGTGTATTTTGGTGTCTCCGTCCTTATTATGATTTAAGGCATCCTGTCTGATAAAGGATGGGGCTGTGTTTCTGTCTTGCTCATTGTGTGTCATACGGTGTCCAGCACTGTAGACTGCTGGTCACTGAGTGATTGTGGGTCTTGTCGTTAAGAAAGAAATCTCTGGGAGTTTATCTCCCTTTGATATTATGTGGAGCTGTCAGGTCTCCTGTGCACCAGTGTCTTGAAGTTGTCTCTCCCACCTCAGATGCACCACACTGACTCCTGGCCGGACCACCAAGAGACATGCATCGTCACGGCTCAGAAGAAGTGGGAGAGGAAAGAGAAGGAAACAAAGAATGCAGATAAAATAAAACAAAATAAAGTAAAATAAAATAAAATGCAGTTATTAAAATAAAAAGTATGTATCAAGAGAAAGTTTTAAAAACTAAAAACACATAACAGACGGACAGAACTCTACACAAATGGTTAAAGCTAAGCTATACAGACAAAATCCCAAACAGCAGCATACACCTCCACAGTCACAAAAAGTGAAAAACTGGAAAGAATAATATGTCTTTGCTCACAAAGTCCACCTCGTCAATTTTGGTCTGATTCATTGTGTATTCAGGTGTTCCACAGATGCGCGGTGCTTCACGTTGAGTGTGCAGATTTCATCCACTCTTCCTGCGGCTGCTGGGAGAGATTTCCCTTTGGCTTTTTTTTTCACATAGCTCTCCTTTTACAGTTGCATTTGCTTCATACCATAGTTTTGGGTGGTCTTATTTTCATTGTCACTTTTTCCCAGGTATTTTTGATCCCATCTTGGTTTTCTGCAGTGAAATCTTGGTTATGTAACAGCATTTTCTTTAGCTTCCCCGTGTTTGTATCATTTACAGTTTTTTTTCCTTTTAATGGCTAACTAGTTTCATAGCACTGTGGGTGGAAAGTATACCTGATACTGTTTCAATTTTCTTAACTTTCTAAGGCTTTATTTGTGGTCCTACATGAAATATACCTTGGAGAATGTGCCATGAGCACCTGAGGAAAAAGTGTTTTCTGTTGTTTTGCAATAGAATGTTGTATACATATGAATGAAGTCCCTCCTGTTCAATGTGTCATTTATCACTTATGTTTCCTGATTTTTTTTCATTTTGGATGATCTGTCCATTGGTGGAAGTTGTGTGGTAATGTCCCCTACTCTTTTGGTGGTAGTGTCAAGTTCCCCTTTATGGCTGTTAGGATACATGTTATGTAGTGAAGTGCTCCTCGGTTGGGTTCATAAGTATTCGCATTTGTCATATCCTCTCCTTGGTTTGATCCCTTGATCAGTATGTAGTGTCCTGGTTTGTTTCTTGTAATAGTCTTTATCTTAAAGTCTATTTCGCCTGATATGAGAATTGTAACTCCAGGTTTCCTTTGATTTCCATTTGCATGGAATGTCTCTTGCCATCTCCTCACTTTCAGTCTGTATGTCTCCCTAGGTCTAAAGTGGGTCTCTTTTAGGCAGCACATATAATGGTCTTGATGTTGTATCCCTTCAGGGAGTCTATCACTTGTAGTTGGAGCAACGTATCCATTTACATGTAACGTTATTATTAATATGGATGTACCTCTTACCGTTTTGTTAATTGTTTTTGGTTTGTTCTAGGAGGTCTTTTCTTTTCTTTGTGATTCCTGCCTAGAGAAGTTCCTTTATCCTTTGTTATAAAGCTGTTGCATGGTGCTGAATTCTCTTACCGTGTGTTTTTCTGTAAAGTTTTTCGTTTCTCCGTCCAATCTCAGTGAGATTCTTGCTGAGAACAGTAACATCGGTTGTAGGTTTTTTTCCTTTCATCTCTTTAAATACGTATACTGCCACTCCCTTCTCTCTGGCAGAATTTCTGCTGAAAGGTCAGCTGTTAACTTACGTGGATTCCCTTGTATGGTATATGCTGCTTTTCCCATGCTGCTTTTTACATGCTTTCTATGTATTTAGTTTCTAATAGTTTGATGAATACGTGTCTTGGTGTGTTTCTCCTTGGATTTATCCTGTATGGGACTCTCTGTGCTTCCTGGGCTTGGCTTAATCTTTCGTTTCCCTTACTAGGGAAGTTTTCAACTATAATCTCTTAAAGTATATTCTGAAGCCTTTTCTATTTCTCTTCTTCTTCTGAGACCCATATAATTCGAATGTTCGTGCATTTAATGTTGTTCCAAGGGTCGCTATGACTGTCCTCGTTCCTTTCTTTCTTTGTTCTTTATTTTGATCCGCAGTATTTATTTGAACTATTTTATCTTCCAGGTCACTTAACCGTTCTTCTGCCTCATTTATTGTGCTAGTGATCCATGCTAGAGAATAATTATTTTCATTTATTGTGTTCTTCATCATTGTTTGTTTGCTCTTCAGTTCTTGTCGACCCTTGTGAAACGTTTCTTGTATTTTCTCTCTCCTATTTCTACGATGTTGAATCGTCTTTCCTATCATGATTCTGAATTCTTTTTCGGGTAGACTGCCTATTTCCTCTTCCTTTGTTAGGTCTGGTGCGTTTTGACCTTGCTGCTTCGTCTGCTGTGTGTTTTTTGGTCTCCTCATTTTGCTTAACTTAATGTGCTTGGGGTTCCTTTTCACAGGTGTCATGCCCGTAGTTATTGTTGTTTTTGGTGTCTGCCTCAGCGGCTAAGGTTTGTTCAGTGGCTTCTGTATGCTTCTTGGTTGAGGGGAGTTGTGCTTGTGTTCTGGAAGATGAGGCTGGATCTTTTCTTTCTGGTGAGCACTTGTACGTCTGGTGGTGTGTATTTTGGTGTCTCTGTCCTTATTAGGATTTAAGGCATCCTCTCTGATAACGGATGGGGCTGTGTCTGTCTTGCTCATTGTTTGGCATACGGTGTCCAGCACTGTAGCTTGCTGGTCACTGAGTGAATGTGGGTCTTGGCCTTGAGAAGGAAATCTCTGGGAGATTTTCTCCATTTGATATTATGTGGAGCTGTCAGGTCTCCTGTGGACCAGTGTCCTGAAGTGGGTTTTCCCACCTCAGATGGAGAGCACTGACTCCTGGTTAGAGCACCTAGAGACTTTCATCCTCACAGCTCAGAATAAGTGGGAGAAAAAAGAGAAGGAAACAAAGAATGAGGATAAAATAAAACAAAATAAAGTAAAATCAAATAAAATGAAGTTATTAAAATAAAAAATATTTACTACGAGAAAATTTTAAAAAGTAAAAAAAAAAAACAGCCACACAGAACTCTAGCACAAATGGTTAAAGCTTAGCTATACAGACAAAACGACTCACAGTAGCATACACCTACACACTCACAAAAAGTGAAAAAGTGGAAAAACTAATATATCTATGTTCACAAAGTCCACCTTCTCAATATTGGACAGATTTATTGTTCTATTCAGGTGTTCCAGAGATGCGGGGTACTTGACGTTGAATGTGGAGATTTCATCCACTCTTTGTGCCGGTGCTGGGAGAGATTAGCTTTTCGCTTCTTTGCTCGCACAGTTCTGCTTTTAGAGTTGCATTTGTTTCATTGCAGAGATTTGGGTGTTCCTATTTTCATTTTCAATTTTTCCCAGGTATTTGTGACCTCATCTTGGTTTTCTGCAGTGTATTCTTGGTTATGTAACAGCGTTTTGTTTAGCTTCCATGTGTTTGTATTATTTACAGTTTTTTTTTCTTTTAATTCCTATCTAGTTTCATAGCACTCTAGACGGAAATTATACCTGATGCTATTTCAATTTTCTTAGATTTCTAAGGCTTTATGTGTGACCCTACATATGATATATCTTGGAGAGTGTTTCATGAGTACATGAGGAGAGAGTGTTTTCTGTTGTTTTGCAATAGAATGTTGTATATTTATGAATTAATTCCCTCTTGTTCAACGTGTCATTGAAAGCTTATGTTTCCTAATTTCGTTTCATTTTGCATGATCTATCCATTGGTGATTGTGGGGTGGTAATGTCCCCTACTCTTATGGTTTTACTGTCAAGTTCCGCTTTATGGCTGTTAGGATATACCTTATGTATTGAACTGCTCCTCGGTTGGGTTCATAAGTATTTGCATTTCTTAGATCCTCTCCTTGGTTTGATCCCTTGATCAGTGTGTAGTGTCCTTGTTTGTTTCTTGAAATAGTCTTTATCGTAAAGTCTATTTCTTCTGATATGAGAATTGTAACTCCAGGTTTCCTTTGATTTCCATGTGCATGGAATGTCTCTTGCCATATCCTCAGTTTCAGTCTGTATCTATCCCTAGGTCTAAAATGGGTCTCTCCTAGGCAGCATATATAATGGGCTTGTTGTTGTATCCCTTCAGCCAGTTTATCTGTTGTGGTTGGATCAATGAATCCATTTACATGTGAGGTAATTGTCAATATGGATGTTCCTCTTCCCGTTTTGTTAATTGTTTTTGGTTTGTTCTAGGAGGTCTTTTCTTTTCTTTGTGATTCCTGCCTAGAGAAGTTCCTTTATCCTTTGGTATAAAGCTGTTGCGTGGTGCTGAATTCTCTTTCCGTTTGTTTTTCTGTAACGTTTTTAGTTTCTCCGTCCAATCTCAATGAGATTCTTGCTGAAAACAGTAACATCGGTTGTAGCTTTCTTCCTTTCATCTCTTTAAATACGTATACTGCCACTCCTTTCTCTCTGGCAGAATTTCTGCTGTAAGTTCAGCTGTTAACTTACGTGGATTCCCTTGAATGGTATATGGTGCTTTTCCCATGTTGCTTTTTACATGTTTCCTATGCATTTAGTTTTTAATAGTTTGATGAATACGTGTCTTGGCGTGTTTCTCCTTGGATTTATCCTGTATGGGACTCTCTGTGCTTCCTGGACTTGATTGACCCTTTCCGTTCCCTTACTAGGGAAGTTGTCAACTATAATCTCTTCAAATATATTCTCACGCCTTTTCTATTTCTCTTCTTCTTCTGAGACCCATATAATTCGAATGTGGTTGCGTTTAATGTTGTCGCAAGGGTCGCTAAGAGTGTCCACCATTCCTTTCTTTCTTCTTTCTTATTTTGTCCCGCCGTATTTATTTGAACTATTTTATTTTCCAGGCCACATAACCGTTCTTCTGCCTCACTTATTGTGCTAGTGATCCATGCTAGAGAATAATTATTTTCATTTATTTTGGTCTTCATCATTGTTTGTTTGCTCTTCAGTTCTTGTCGACCCTTGTGAAACGTTTCTTGTATTTTCTCTCTCCTATTTCCACGATGTTGAATCGTCTTTCCTATCATTATTCTGAATTCTTTTTCGGGTGGACTGCCTATTTCCTCTTCATTTGTTAGGTCTGGTGCGTTTTGACCTTGCTGCTTCGTCTGCTGTGTGTTTTTTGGTCTCCTCATTTTGCTTAACTTACTGTGCTTGGGTTTCCTTTTCACAGACGGCATGCCCGTAGTTATTGCTGTCTTTGGTGTCTGTCCCCAGCGGTTAAGGTTTGTTCAGTGGGTTCTGTATGCTTCTTGGTTGAGGGGAGCTGTGCTTGTGTTCTGGAAGATGAGGCTGGATCTTTTATTTCTGGTGGGCAAGTCCACGTCTGGTGGTGTGTATTTTGGTGTCTCCGTCCTTATTATGATTTAAGGCATCCTTTCTGATAAAGGATGGGGCTGTGTTTCTGTCTTGCTCATTGTTTGTCATATGGTGTCCAGCACTGTAGACTGCTGGTCACTGAGTGATTGTGGGTCTTGTCGTTAAGAAAGAAATCTCTGGGAGTTTATCTCCCTTTGATATTATGTGGAGCTGTTAGGTCTCCTGTGCACCAGTGTCTTGAAGTTGTCTCTCCCACCTCAGATGCACCACACTGACTCCTGGCCGGACCACCAAGAGACATGCATCGTCACGGCTCAGAAAAAGTGGGAGAGGAAAGAGAAGGAAACAAAGAATGCAGATAAAATAAAACAAAATAAAGTAAAATAAAATAAAATGAAGTTATTAAAATAAAAAGTATGTATCAAGAGAAAGTTTTAAAAACTAAAAACACATAGCAGACGGACAGAACTCTACACAAATGGTTAAAGCTAAGCTATACAGACAAAATCCCAAACAGCAGCATACACCTCCACAGTCACCAAAAGTGAAAAACTGGAAAGAATAATATGTCTTTGCTCACAAAGTCCACCTCGTCAATTTTGGTCTGATTCATTGTGTATTCAGGTGTTCCACAGATGCGCGGTACTTCACGTTGAGTGTGCAGATTTCATCCACTCTTCCTGCGGCTGCTGGGAGAGATTTCCCTTTGGCTTTTTTTTTCACACAGCTCTCCTTTTACAGTTGCATTTGCTTCATACCATAGTTTTGGGTGGTCTTATTTTCATTGTCACTTTTTCCCAGGTATTTTTGATCCCATCTTGGTTTTCTGCAGTGAAATCTTGGTTATGTAACAGCGTTTTCTTTACCTTCCCCGTGTTTGTATCATTTACAGTTTTTTTTCCTTTTAATGGCTAACTAGTTTCATAGCACTGTGGGTGGAAAGTATACCTGATACTGTTTCAATTTTCTTAACTTTCTAAGGCTTTATTTGTGGTCCTACATGAAATATACCTTGGAGAATGTGCCATGAGCACCTGAGGAAAAAGTGTTTTCTGTTGTTTTGCAATAGAATGTTGTATACATATGAATGAAGTCCCTCCTGTTCAATGTGTCATTTATCACTTATGTTTCCTGATTTTTTTTCATTTTGGATGATCTGTCCATTGGTGGAAGTTGTGTGGTAATGTCCCCTACTCTTTTGGTGGTAGTGTCAAGTTCCCCTTTATGGCTGTTAGGATACATGTTATGTAGTGAAGTGCTCCTCGGTTGGGTTCATAAGTATTCGCATTTGTCATATCCTCTCCTTGGTTTGATCCCTTGATCAGTATGTAGTGTCCTTGTTTGTTTCTTGTAATAGTCTTTATCTTAAAGTCTATTTCGCCTGATATGAGAATTGTAACTCCAGGTTTCCTTTGATTTCCATTTGCATGGAATGTCTCTTGCCATCTCCTCACTTTCAGTCTGTATGTCTCCTTAGGTCTAAAGTGGGCCTCTTTTAGGCAGCACATATAATGGTCTTGATGTTGTATCCCTTCAGGGAGTCTATCACTTGTAGTTGGAGCAATGTATCCATTTACATGTAACGTTATTATTAATATGGATGTACCTCTTACCGTTTTGTTAATTGTTTTTGGTTTGTTCTAGGAGGTCTTTTCTTTTCTTTGTGATTCCTGCCTAGAGAAGTTCCTTTATCCTTTGTTATAAAGCTGTTGCATGGTGCTGAATTCTCTTACCGTGTGTTTTTCTGTAAAGTTTTTCGTTTCTCCGTCCAATCTCAGTGAGATTCTTGCTGAGAACAGTAACATCGGTTGTAGGTTTTTTTCCTTTCATCTCTTTAAATACGTATACTGCCACTCCCTTCTCTCTGGCAGAATTTCTGCTGAAAGGTCAGCTGTTAACTTACGTGGATTCCCTTGTATGGTATATGCTGCTTTTCCCATGCTGCTTTTTACATGCTTTCTATGTATTTAGTTTCTAATAGTTTGATGAATACGTGTCTTGGCGTGTTTCTCCTTGGATTTATCCTGTATGGGACTCTCTGTGCTTCCTGGGCTTGGCTTAATCTTTCGTTTCCCTTACTAGGGAAGTTTTCAACTATAATCTCTTCAAGTATATTCTGACTCCTTTTCTATTTCTCTTCTTCTTCTGAGACCCATATAATTCGAATGTTCGTGCATTTAATGTTGTTCCAAGGGTCGCTGTGACTGTCCTCCTTTCCTTTCTTTCTTTATTCTTTATTTTGATCCGCAGTATTTAATTGAACTATTTTATCTTCCAGGTCACTTAACCGTTCTTCTGCCTCATTTATTGTGTTAGTGATCAATGCTGGAGAATAATTATTTTCATTTATTGTGTTCTTCATCATTGTTTGTTTGCTCTTCAGTTCTTGTCGACCCTTGTGAAACGTTTCTTGTATTTTCTCTCTCCTATTTCTACGATGTTGAATCGTCTTTCCTATCATGATTCTGAATTCTTTTTCGGGTAGACTGCCTATTTCCTCTTCCTTTGTTAGGTCTGGTGCGTTTTGACCTTGCTGCTTCGTCTGCTGTGTGTTTTTTGGTCTCCTCATTTTGCTTAACTTAATGTGCTTGGGGTTCCTTTTCACAGGTGTCATGCCCGTAGTTATTGTTGTTTTTGGTGTCTGCCTCAGCGGCTAAGGTTTGTTCAGTGGCTTCTGTATGCTTCTTGGTTGAGGGGAGTTGTGCTTGTGTTCTGGAAGATGAGGCTGGATCTTTTCTTTCTGGTGGGCACTTGTACGTCTGGTGGTGTGTATTTTGGTGTCTCTGTCCTTATTATGATTTAAGGCATCCTCTCTGATAACGGATGGGGCTGTGTCTGTCTTGCTCATTGTTTGGCATACGGTGTCCAGCACTGTAGCTTGCTGGTCACTGAGTGAATGTGGGTCTTGGCCTTGAGAAGGAAATCTCTGGGAGATTTTCTCCATTTGATATTATGTGGAGCTGTCAGGTCTCCTGTGGACCAGTGTCCTGAAGTGGGTTTTCCCACCTCAGATGGAGAGCACTGACTCCTGGTTAGAGCACCTAGAGACTTTCATCCTCACAGCTCAGAATAAGTGGGAGAAAAAAGAGAAGGAAACAAAGAATGAGGATAAAATAAAACAAAATAAAGTAAAATTAAATAAAATGAAGTTATTAAAATAAAAAATATTTATTACGAGAAAATTTTAAAAAGTAAAAAAAAAAAACAGCCACACAGAACTCTAGCACAAATGGTTAAAGCTTAGCTATACAGACAAAACGACTCACAGTAGCATACACCTACACACTCACAAAAAGTGAAAAAGTGGAAAAACTAATATATCTATGCTCACAAAGTCCACCTTCTCAATATTGGACAGATTCATTGTTCTATTCAGGTGTTCCAGAGATGCGGGGTACTTGACGTTGAATGTGGAGATTTCATCCACTCTTTGTGCCGGTGCTGGGAGAGATTAGCTTTTCGCTTCTTTGCTCGCACAGCTCTGCTTTTAGAGTTGCATTTGTTTCATTGCAGAGATTTGGGTGTTCCTATTTTCATTTTCAATTTTTCCCAGGTATTTGTGACCCCATCTTGGTTTTCTGCAGTGTATTCTTGGTTATGTAACAGCGTTTTGTTTAGATTCCATGTGTTTGTATTATGTACAGTTTTTTTTTTCTTTTAATTCCTATCTAGTTTCATAGCACTGTTTGTGGAAATTATACCCGATGCTATTTCAATTTTCTTAGTTTTCTAAGGCTTTATTTGTGACCCTACATATGATATATCTTGGAGAGTGTTTCATGAGTACCTGAGGAGAAAGTGTTTTCTGTTGTTTTGCAATAGAATGCTGTATACATATGAATGAATTCCCTCTTGTTCAACGCGTCATTGAAAGCTTATGTTTCCTGATTTAGTTTCATTTTGGATGATCTATCCATTGGTGATTGTGGGCTGGTAATGTCCCCTACTCTTATGGTTTCACTGTCAACTTCCGCTTTATGGCTGTTAGGATATACCTTATGTATTGAAGTGCTCCTCGGTTGGGTTGATAAGTATTTGCATTTCTTAGATCCTCTCCTTGGTTTGATCCCTTGAGCAGTGTGTAGGGTCCTTGTTTGTTTCTTGAAATAGTCTTTATCTTAAAGTCTATTTCTTCTGATATGAGAATTGTAACTCCAGGTTTCCTTTGATTTCCATTTCCATAGAATGTCTCTTGCCATCTCCTCACTTTCAGTCTGTATGTCTCCCTAGGTCTATAGTGGATCTCTTCTAGGCAGCATATATAATGGGCTTGTTGTTGTATCCCTTCAGCCAGTTTATCTGTTGTGGTTGGAGCAATGAATCCATTTACATGTAAGGTAATTTTCAATATGGATGTTCCTCTTACCGTTTTGTTAATTGTTTTTGCTTTGTTCTAGGAGGTCTTTCTTTTCCTTGTGATTCCTGCCTAGAGAAGTTCCTTTATCCTTTGTTATAAAGCTGTTGTTGGTGCTGAATTCTTTTTCCGTTTGTTTTTCTGTAAAGATTTTAGTTTCTCCGTCCAATCTCAATGAGATTCTTGCTGAAAACAGTAACATCGGTTGTAGCTTTCTTCCTTTCATCTCTTTAAATACGTATACTGCCACTCCTTTCTCTCTGGCAGGATTTCTGCTGTAAGGTCAGCTGTTAACTTACGTGGATTCCCTTGAATGGTATATGGTGCTTTTCCCATGATGCTTTTTACATGTTTCCTATACATTTAGATTTTAATAGTTTGATGAATACGTGTCTTGGCGTGTTTCTCCTCGGATTTATCCTGTATGGGACTCTCTGTGCTTCCTGGACTTGATTGACCCTTTCCGTTCACTTACTAGGGAAGTTGTCAACTATAATCTCTTCAAATATATTCTCACGCCTTTTCTATTTCTCTTCTTCTTCTGAGACCCATATAATTCGAATGTGGTTGCGTTTAATATTGTCGCAAGGGTCGCTAAGACTGTCCACCATTCCTTTCTTTCTTCTTTCTTATTTTGTCCCGCCGTATTTATTTGAACTATTTTATTTTCCAGGCCACATAACCGTTCTTCTGCCTCACTTATTGTGCTAGTGATCCATGCTAGAGAATAATTATTTTCATTTATTTTGGTCTTCATCATTGTTTGTTTGCTCTTCAGTTCTTGTCGACCCTTGTGAAACGTTTCTTGTATTTTCTCTCTCCTATTTCCACGATGTTGAATCGTCTTTCCTATCATTATTCTGAATTCTTTTTCGGGTGGACTGCCTATTTCCTCTTCATTTGTTAGGTCTGGTGCGTTTTGACCTTCCTGCTTCGTCTGCTGTGTGTTTTTTGGTCTCCTCATTTTGCTTAACTTACTGTGCTTGGGTTTCCTTTTCACAGGCGGCATGCCCGTAGTTATTGCTGTCTTTGGTGTCTGTCCCCAGCGGTTAAGGTTTGTTCAGTGGGTTCTGTATGCTTCTTGGTTGAGGGGAGCTGTGCTTGTGTTCTGGAAGATGAGGCTGGATCTTTTATTTCTGGTGGGCAAGTCCACGTCTGGTGGTGTGTATTTTGGTGTCTCCGTCCTTATTATGATTTAAGGCATCCTGTCTGATAAAGGATGGGGCTGTGTTTCTGACTTGCTCATTGTTTCTCATACGGTGTCCAGCACTGTAGACTGCTGGTCACTGAGTGATTGTGGGTCTTGTCGTTAAGAAAGAAATCTCTGGGAGTTTATCTCCCTTTGATATTATGTGGAGCTGTCAGGTCTCCTGTGCACCAGTGTCTTGAAGTTGTCTCTCCCACCTCAGATGCACCACACTGACTCCTGGCCGGACCACCAAGAGACATGCATCGTCACGGCTCAGAAGAAGTGGGAGAGGAAAGAGAAGGAAACAAAGAATGCAGATAAAATAAAACAAAATAAAGTAAAATAAAATAAAATGAAGTTATTAAAATAAAAAGTATGTATCAAGAGAAAGTTTTAAAAACTAAAAACACATAACAGACGGACAGAACTCTACACAAATGGTTAAAGCTAAGCTATACAGACAAAATCCCAAACAGCAGCATACACCTCCACAGTCACAAAAAGTGAAAAACTGGAAGGAATAATATGTCTTTGCTCACAAAGTCCACCTCGTCAATTTTGGTCTGATTCATTGTGTATTCAGGTGTTCCACAGATGCGCGGTGCTTCACGTTGAGTGTGCAGATTTCATCCACTCTTCCTGCGGCTGCTGGGAGAGATTTCCCTTTGGCTTTTTTTTTCACACAGCTCTCCTTTTACAGTTGCATTTGCTTCATACCATAGTTTTGGGTGGTCTTATTTTCACTGTCACTTTTTCCCAGGTATTTTTGATCCCATCTTGGTTTTCTGCAGTGAAATCTTGGTTATGTAACAGCGTTTTCTTTAGCTTCCCCGTGTTTGTATCATTTACAGTTTTTTTTCCTTTTAATTGCTAACTAGTTTCATAGCACTGTGGGTGGAAAGTATACCTGATACTGTTTCAATTTTCTTAACTTTCTAAGGCTTTATTTGTGGTCCTACATGAAATATACCTTGGAGAATGTGCCATGAGCACCTGAGGAAAAAGTGTTTTCTGTTGTTTTGCAATAGAATGTTGTATACATATGAATGAAGTCCCTCCTGTTCAATGTGTCATTTAAAACTTATGTTTCCTGATTTTTTTTCATTTTGGATGATCTGTCCATTGGTGGAAGTTGTGTGGTAATGTCCCCTACTCTTTTGGTGGTAGTGTCAAGTTCCCCTTTATGGCTGTTAGGATACATGTTATGTAGTGAAGTGCTCCTCGGTTGGGTTCATAAGTATTCGCATTTGTCATATCCTCTCCTTGGTTTGAACCCTTGATCAGTATGTAGTGTCCTGGTTTGTTTCTTGTAATAGTCTTTATCTTAAAGTCTATTTCGCCTGATATGAGAATTGTAACTCCAGGTTTCCTTTGATTTCCATTTGCATGGAATGTCTCTTGCCATCTCCTCACTTTCAGTCTGTATGTCTCCTTAGGTCTAAAGTGGGCCTCTTTTAGGCAGCACATATAATGGTCTTGATGTTGTATCCCTTCAGGGAGTCTATCACTTGTAGTTGGAGCAATGTATCCATTTACATGTAACGTTATTATTAATATGGATGTACCTCTTACCGTTTTGTTAATTGTTTTTGGTTTGTTCTAGGAGGTCTTTTCTTTTCTTTGTGATTCCTGCCTAGAGAAGTTCCTTTATCCTTTGTTATAAAGCTGTTGCTTGGTGCTGAATTCTCTTACCGTGTGTTTTTCTGTAAAGTTTTTCGTTTCTCCGTCCAATCTCAGTGAGATTCTTGCTGAGAACAGTAACATCGGTTGTAGGTTTTTTTCCTTTCATCTCTTTAAATACGTATACTGCCACTCCCTTCTCTCTGGCAGAATTTCTGCTGAAAGGTCAGCTGTTAACTTACGTGGATTCCCTTGTATGGTATATGCTGCTTTTCCCATGCTGCTTTTTACATGCTTTCTATGTATTTAGTTTCTAATAGTTTGATGAATACGTGTCTTGGCGTGTTTCTCCTTGGATTTATCCTGTATGGGACTCTCTGTGCTTCCTGGGCTTGGCTTAATCTTTCGTTTCCCTTACTAGGGAAGTTTTCAACTATAATCTCTTCAAGTATATTCTGACTCCTTTTCTATTTCTCTTCTTCTTCTGAGACCCATATAATTCGAATGTTCGTGCATTTAATGTTGTTCCAAGGGTCGCTGTGACTGTCCTCCTTTCCTTTCTTTCTTTATTCTTTATTTTGATCCGCAGTATTTATTTGAACTATTTTATCTTCCAGGTCACTTAACCGTTCTTCTGCCTCATTTATTGTGTTAGTGATCAATGCTAGAGAATAATTATTTTCATTTATTGTGTTCTTCATCATTGTTTGTTTGCTCTTCAGTTCTTGTCGACCCTTGTGAAACGTTTCTTGTATTTTCTCTCTCCTATTTCTACGATGTTGAATCGTCTTTCCTATCATGATTCTGAATTCTTTTTCGGGTAGACTGCCTATTTCCTCTTCCTTTGTTAGGTCTGGTGCGTTTTGACCTTGCTGCTTCGTCTGCTGTGTGTTTTTTGGTCTCCTCATTTTGCTTAACTTAATGTGCTTGGGGTTCCTTTTCACAGGTGTCATGCCCGTAGTTATTGTTGTTTTTGGTGTCTGCCTCAGCGGCTAAGGTTTGTTCAGTGGCTTCTGTATGCTTCTTGGTTGAGGGGAGTTGTGCTTGTGTTCTGGAAGATGAGGCTGGATCTTTTCTTTCTGGTGGGCACTTGTACGTCTGGTGGTGTGTATTTTGGTGTCTCTGTCCTTATTAGGATTTAAGGCATCCTCTCTGATAACGGATGGGGCTGTGTCTGTCTTGCTCATTGTTTGGCATACGGTGTCCAGCACTGTAGCTTGCTGGTCACTGAGTGAATGTGGGTCTTGGCCTTGAGAAGGAAATCTCTGGGAGATTTTCTCCATTTGATATTATGTGGAGCTGTCAGGTCTCCTGTGGACCAGTGTCCTGAAGTGGGTTTTCCCACCTCAGATGGAGAGCACTGACTCCTGGTTAGAGCACCTAGAGACTTTCATCCTCACAGCTCAGAATAAGTGGGAGAAAAAAGAGAAGGAAACAAAGAATGAGGATAAAATAAAACAAAATAAAGTAAAATCAAATAAAATGAAGTTATTAAAATAAAAAATATTTACTACGAGAAAATTTTAAAAAGTAAAAAAAAAAACAGCCACACAGAACTCTAGCACAAATGGTTAAAGCTTAGCTATACAGACAAAACGACTCACAGTAGCATACACCTACACACTCACAAAAAGTGAAAAAGTGGAAAAACTAATATATCTATGCTCACAAAGTCCACCTTCTCAATATTGGACAGATTCATTGTTCTATTCAGGTGTTCCAGAGATGCGGGGTACTTGACGTTGAATGTGGAGATTTCATCCACTCTTTGTGCCGGTGCTGGGAGAGATTAGCTTTTCGCTTCTTTGCTCGCACAGCTCTGCTTTTAGAGTTGCATTTGTTTCATTGCAGAGATTTGGGTGTTCCTATTTTCATTTTCAATTTTTCCCAGGTATTTGTGACCTCATCTTGGTTTTCTGCAGTGTATTCTTGGTTATGTAACAGCGTTTTGTTTAGCTTCCATGTGTTTGTATTATTTACAGTTTTTTTCTTTTAATTCCTATCTAGTTTCATTGCACTCTAGACGGAAATTATACCTGATGCTATTTCAATTTTCTTAGATTTCTAAGGCTTTATGTGTGACCCTACATATGATATATCTTGGAGAGTGTTTCATGAGTACCTGAGGAGAGAGTGTTTTCTGTTGTTTTGCAATAGAATGTTGTATATTTATGAATTAATTCCCTCTTGTTCAACGTGTCATTGAAAGCTTATGTTTCCTAATTTCGTTTCATTTTGCATGATCTATCCATTGGTGATTGTGGGGTGGTAATGTCCCCTACTCTTATGGTTTTACTGTCAAGTTCCGCTTTATGGCTGTTAGGATATACCTTATGTATTGAACTGCTCCTCGGTTGGGTTCATAAGTATTTGCATTTCTTAGATCCTCTCCTTGGTTTGATCCCTTGATCAGTGTGTAGTGTCCTTGTTTGTTTCTTGAAATAGTCTTTATCGTAAAGTCTATTTCTTCTGATATGAGAATTGTAACTCCAGGTTTCCTTTGATTTCCATGTGCATGGAATGTCTCTTGCCATATCCTCAGTTTCAGTCTGTATCTATCCCTAGGTCTAAAATGGGTCTCTCCTAGGCAGCATATATAATGGGCTTGTTGTTGTATCCCTTCAGCCAGTTTATCTGTTGTGGTTGGATCTATGAATCCATTTACATGTGAGGTAATTGTCAATATGGATGTTCCTCTTCCCGTTTTGTTAATTGTTTTTTGTTTGTTCTAGGAGGTCTTTTCTTTTCTTTGTGATTCCTGCCTAGAGAAGTTCCTTTATCCTTTGGTATAAAGCTGTTGCGTGGTGCTGAATTCTCTTTCCGTTTGTTTTTCTGTAACTTTTTTAGTTTCTCCGTCCAATCTCAATGAGATTCTTGCTGAAAACAGTAACATCGGTTGTAGCTTTCTTCCTTTCATCTCTTTAAATACGTATACTGCCACTCCTTTCTCTCTGGCAGAATTTCTGCTGTAAGGTCAGCTGTTAAGTTACGTGGATTCCCTTGAATGGTATATGGTGCTTTTCCCATGTTGCTTTTTACATGTTTCCTATGCATTTAGTTTTTAATAGTTTGATGAATACGTGTCTTGGCGTGTTTCTCCTTGGATTTATCCTGTATGGGACTCTCTGTGCTTCCTGGACTTGATTGACCCTTTCCGTTCCCTTACTATTGAAGTTGTCAACTATAATCTCTTCAAATATATTCTCACGCCTTTTCTATTTCTCTTCTTCTTCTGAGACCCATATAATTCGTATGTGGTTGCGTTTAATGTTGTCGCAAGGGTCGCTAAGACTGTCCACCATTCCTTTCTTTCTTCTTTCTTATTTTGTCCCGCCGTATTTATTTGAACTATTTTATTTTCCAGGCCACATAACCGTTCTTCTGCCTCACTTATTGTGCTAGTGATCCATGCTAGAGAATAATTATTTTCATTTATTTTGGTCTTCATCATTGTTTGTTTGCTCTTCAGTTCTTGTCGACCCTTGTGAAACGTTTCTTGTATTTTCTCTCTCCTATTTCCACGATGTTGAATCGTCTTTCCTATCATTATTCTGAATTCTTTTTCGGGTGGACTGCCTATTTCCTCTTCATTTGTTAGGTCTGGTGCGTTTTGACCTTCCTGCTTCGTCTGCTGTGTGTTTTTTGGTCTCCTCATTTTGCTTAACTTACTGTGCTTGGGTTTCCTTTTCACAGGCGGCATGCCCGTAGTTATTGCTGTCTTTGGTGTCTGTCCCCAGCGGTTAAGGTTTGTTCAGTGGGTTCTGTATGCTTCTTGGTTGAGGGGAGCTGTGCTTGTGTTCTGGAAGATGAGGCTGGATCTTTTATTTCTGGTGGGCAAGTCCACGTCTGGTGGTGTGTATTTTGGTGTCTCCGTCCTTATTATGATTTAAGGCATCCTGTCTGATAAAGGATGGGGCTGTGTTTCTGACTTGCTCATTGTTTCTCATACGGTGTCCAGCACTGTAGACTGCTGGTCACTGAGTGATTGTGGGTCTTGTCGTTAAGAAAGAAATCTCTGGGAGTTTATCTCCCTTTGATATTATGTGGAGCTGTCAGGTCTCCTGTGCACCAGTGTCTTGAAGTTGTCTCTCCCACCTCAGATGCACCACACTGACTCCTGGCCGGACCACCAAGAGACATGCATCATCACGGCTCAGAAGAAGTGGGAGAGGAAAGAGAAGGAAACAAAGAATGCAGATAAAATAAAACAAAATAAAGTAAAATAAAATAAAATGAAGTTATTAAAATAAAAAGTATGTATCAAGAGAAAGTTTTAAAAACTAAAAACACATAACAGACGGACAGAACTCTACACAAATGGTTAAAGCTAAGCTATACAGACAAAATCCCAAACAGCAGCATACACCTCCACAGTCACAAAAAGTGAAAAACTGGAAGGAATAATATGTCTTTGCTCACAAAGTCCACCTCGTCAATTTTGGTCTGATTCATTGTGTATTCAGGTGTTCCACAGATGCGCGGTGCTTCACGTTGAGTGTGCAGATTTCATCCACTCTTCCTGCGGCTGCTGGGAGAGATTTCCCTTTGGCTTTTTTTTTCACACAGCTCTCCTTTTACAGTTGCATTTGCTTCATACCATAGTTTTGGGTGGTCTTATTTTCACTGTCACTTTTTCCCAGGTATTTTTGATCCCATCTTGGTTTTCTGCAGTGAAATCTTGGTTATGTAACAGCGTTTTCTTTAGCTTCCCCGTGTTTGTATCATTTACAGTTTTTTTTCCTTTTAATTGCTAACTAGTTTCATAGCACTGTGGGTGGAAAGTATACCTGATACTGTTTCAATTTTCTTAACTTTCTAAGGCTTTATTTGTGGTCCTACATGAAATATACCTTGGAGAATGTGCCATGAGCACCTGAGGAAAAAGTGTTTTCTGTTGTTTTGCAATAGAATGTTGTATACATATGAATGAAGTCCCTCCTGTTCAATGTGTCATTTAAAACTTATGTTTCCTGATTTTTTTTCATTTTGGATGATCTGTCCATTGGTGGAAGTTGTGTGGTAATGTCCCCTACTCTTTTGGTGGTAGTGTCAAGTTCCCCTTTATGGCTGTTAGGATACATGTTATGTAGTGAAGTGCTCCTCGGTTGGGTTCATAAGTATTCGCATTTGTCATATCCTCTCCTTGGTTTGAACCCTTGATCAGTATGTAGTGTCCTGGTTTGTTTCTTGTAATAGTCTTTATCTTAAAGTCTATTTCGCCTGATATGAGAATTGTAACTCCAGGTTTCCTTTGATTTCCATTTGCATGGAATGTCTCTTGCCATCTCCTCACTTTCAGTCTGTATGTCTCCTTAGGTCTAAAGTGGGCCTCTTTTAGGCAGCACATATAATGGTCTTGATGTTGTATCCCTTCAGGGAGTCTATCACTTGTAGTTGGAGCAATGTATCCATTTACATGTAACGTTATTATTAATATGGATGTACCTCTTACCGTTTTGTTAATTGTTTTTGGTTTGTTCTAGGAGGTCTTTTCTTTTCTTTGTGATTCCTGCCTAGAGAAGTTCCTTTATCCTTTGTTATAAAGCTGTTGCTTGGTGCTGAATTCTCTTACCGTGTGTTTTTCTGTAAAGTTTTTCGTTTCTCCGTCCAATCTCAGTGAGATTCTTGCTGAGAACAGTAACATCGGTTGTAGGTTTTTTTCCTTTCATCTCTTTAAATACGTATACTGCCACTCCCTTCTCTCTGGCAGAATTTCTGCTGAAAGGTCAGCTGTTAACTTACGTGGATTCCCTTGTATGGTATATGCTGCTTTTCCCATGCTGCTTTTTACATGCTTTCTATGTATTTAGTTTCTAATAGTTTGATGAATACGTGTCTTGGCGTGTTTCTCCTTGGATTTATCCTGTATGGGACTCTCTGTGCTTCCTGGGCTTGGCTTAATCTTTCGTTTCCCTTACTAGGGAAGTTTTCAACTATAATCTCTTCAAGTATATTCTGACTCCTTTTCTATTTCTCTTCTTCTTCTGAGACCCATATAATTCGAATGTTCGTGCATTTAATGTTGTTCCAAGGGTCGCTGTGACTGTCCTCCTTTCCTTTCTTTCTTTATTCTTTATTTTGATCCGCAGTATTTATTTGAACTATTTTATCTTCCAGGTCACTTAACCGTTCTTCTGCCTCATTTATTGTGTTAGTGATCAATGCTAGAGAATAATTATTTTCATTTATTGTGTTCTTCATCATTGTTTGTTTGCTCTTCAGTTCTTGTCGACCCTTGTGAAACGTTTCTTGTATTTTCTCTCTCCTATTTCTACGATGTTGAATCGTCTTTCCTATCATGATTCTGAATTCTTTTTCGGGTAGACTGCCTATTTCCTCTTCCTTTGTTAGGTCTGGTGCGTTTTGACCTTGCTGCTTCGTCTGCTGTGTGTTTTTTGGTCTCCTCATTTTGCTTAACTTAATGTGCTTGGGGTTCCTTTTCACAGGTGTCATGCCCGTAGTTATTGTTGTTTTTGGTGTCTGCCTCAGCGGCTAAGGTTTGTTCAGTGGCTTCTGTATGCTTCTTGGTTGAGGGGAGTTGTGCTTGTGTTCTGGAAGATGAGGCTGGATCTTTTCTTTCTGGTGGGCACTTGTACGTCTGGTGGTGTGTATTTTGGTGTCTCTGTCCTTATTAGGATTTAAGGCATCCTCTCTGATAACGGATGGGGCTGTGTCTGTCTTGCTCATTGTTTGGCATACGGTGTCCAGCACTGTAGCTTGCTGGTCACTGAGTGAATGTGGGTCTTGGCCTTGAGAAGGAAATCTCTGGGAGATTTTCTCCATTTGATATTATGTGGAGCTGTCAGGTCTCCTGTGGACCAGTGTCCTGAAGTGGGTTTTCCCACCTCAGATGGAGAGCACTGACTCCTGGTTAGAGCACCTAGAGACTTTCATCCTCACAGCTCAGAATAAGTGGGAGAAAAAAGAGAAGGAAACAAAGAATGAGGATAAAATAAAACAAAATAAAGTAAAATCAAATAAAATGAAGTTATTAAAATAAAAAATATTTACTACGAGAAAATTTTAAAAAGTAAAAAAAAAAACAGCCACACAGAACTCTAGCACAAATGGTTAAAGCTTAGCTATACAGACAAAACGACTCACAGTAGCATACACCTACACACTCACAAAAAGTGAAAAAGTGGAAAAACTAATATATCTATGCTCACAAAGTCCACCTTCTCAATATTGGACAGATTCATTGTTCTATTCAGGTGTTCCAGAGATGCGGGGTACTTGACGTTGAATGTGGAGATTTCATCCACTCTTTGTGCCGGTGCTGGGAGAGATTAGCTTTTCGCTTCTTTGCTCGCACAGCTCTGCTTTTAGAGTTGCATTTGTTTCATTGCAGAGATTTGGGTGTTCCTATTTTCATTTTCAATTTTTCCCAGGTATTTGTGACCTCATCTTGGTTTTCTGCAGTGTATTCTTGGTTATGTAACAGCGTTTTGTTTAGCTTCCATGTGTTTGTATTATTTACAGTTTTTTTCTTTTAATTCCTATCTAGTTTCATTGCACTCTAGACGGAAATTATACCTGATGCTATTTCAATTTTCTTAGATTTCTAAGGCTTTATGTGTGACCCTACATATGATATATCTTGGAGAGTGTTTCATGAGTACCTGAGGAGAGAGTGTTTTCTGTTGTTTTGCAATAGAATGTTGTATATTTATGAATTAATTCCCTCTTGTTCAACGTGTCATTGAAAGCTTATGTTTCCTAATTTCGTTTCATTTTGCATGATCTATCCATTGGTGATTGTGGGGTGGTAATGTCCCCTACTCTTATGGTTTTACTGTCAAGTTCCGCTTTATGGCTGTTAGGATATACCTTATGTATTGAACTGCTCCTCGGTTGGGTTCATAAGTATTTGCATTTCTTAGATCCTCTCCTTGGTTTGATCCCTTGATCAGTGTGTAGTGTCCTTGTTTGTTTCTTGAAATAGTCTTTATCGTAAAGTCTATTTCTTCTGATATGAGAATTGTAACTCCAGGTTTCCTTTGATTTCCATGTGCATGGAATGTCTCTTGCCATATCCTCAGTTTCAGTCTGTATCTATCCCTAGGTCTAAAATGGGTCTCTCCTAGGCAGCATATATAATGGGCTTGTTGTTGTATCCCTTCAGCCAGTTTATCTGTTGTGGTTGGATCTATGAATCCATTTACATGTGAGGTAATTGTCAATATGGATGTTCCTCTTCCCGTTTTGTTAATTGTTTTTTGTTTGTTCTAGGAGGTCTTTTCTTTTCTTTGTGATTCCTGCCTAGAGAAGTTCCTTTATCCTTTGGTATAAAGCTGTTGCGTGGTGCTGAATTCTCTTTCCGTTTGTTTTTCTGTAACTTTTTTAGTTTCTCCGTCCAATCTCAATGAGATTCTTGCTGAAAACAGTAACATCGGTTGTAGCTTTCTTCCTTTCATCTCTTTAAATACGTATACTGCCACTCCTTTCTCTCTGGCAGAATTTCTGCTGTAAGGTCAGCTGTTAAGTTACGTGGATTCCCTTGAATGGTATATGGTGCTTTTCCCATGTTGCTTTTTACATGTTTCCTATGCATTTAGTTTTTAATAGTTTGATGAATACGTGTCTTGGCGTGTTTCTCCTTGGATTTATCCTGTATGGGACTCTCTGTGCTTCCTGGACTTGATTGACCCTTTCCGTTCCCTTACTATTGAAGTTGTCAACTATAATCTCTTCAAATATATTCTCACGCCTTTTCTATTTCTCTTCTTCTTCTGAGACCCATATAATTCGTATGTGGTTGCGTTTAATGTTGTCGCAAGGGTCGCTAAGACTGTCCACCATTCCTTTCTTTCTTCTTTCTTATTTTGTCCCGCCGTATTTATTTGAACTATTTTATTTTCCAGGCCACATAACCATTCTTCTGCCTCACTTATTGTGCTAGTGATCCATGCTAGAGAATAATTATTTTCATTTATTTTGGTCTTCATCATTGTTTGTTTGCTCTTCAGTTCTTGTCGACCCTTGTGAAACGTTTCTTGTATTTTCTCTCTCCTATTTCCACGATGTTGAATCGTCTTTCCTATCATTATTCTGAATTCTTTTTCGGGTGGACTGCCTATTTCCTCTTCATTTGTTAGGTCTGGTGCGTTTTGACCTTGCTGCTTCGTCTGCTGTGTGTTTTTTGGTCTCCTCATTTTGCTTAACTTACTGTGCTTGGGTTTCCTTTTCACAGGCGGCATGCCCGTAGTTATTGCTGTCTTTGGTGTCTGTCCCCAGCGGTTAAGGTTTGTTCAGTGGGTTCTGTATGCTTCTTGGTTGAGGGGAGCTGTGCTTGTGTTCTGGAAGATGAGGCTGGATCTTTTATTTCTGGTGGGCAAGTCCACGTCTGGTGGTGTGTATTTTGGTGTCTCCGTCCTTATTATGATTTAAGGCATCCTGTCTGATAAAGGATGGGGCTGTGTTTCTGTCTTGCTCATTGTTTGTCATACGGTGTCCAGCACTGTAGACTGCTGGTCACTGAGTGATTGTGGGTCTTGTCGTTAAGAAAGAAATCTCTGGGAGTTTATCTCCCTTTGATATTATGTGGAGCTGTCAGGTCTCCTGTGCACCAGTGTCTTGAAGTTGTCTCTCCCACCTCAGATGCACCACACTGACTCCTGGCCGGACCACCAAGAGACATGCATCGTCACGGCTCAGAAGAAGTGGGAGAGGAAAGAGAAGGAAACAAAGAATGCAGATAAAATAAAACAAAATAAAGTAAAATAAAATAAAATGAAGTTATTAAAATAAAAATATGTATCAAGAGAAAGTTTTAAAAACTAAAAACACATAACAGACGGACAGAACTCTACACAAATGGTTAAAGCTAAGCTATACAGACAAAATCCCAAACAGCAGCATACACCTCCACAGTCACAAAAAGTGAAAAACTGGAAAGAATAATATGTCTTTGCTCACAAAGTCCACCTCGTCAATTTTGGTCTGATTCATTGTGTATTCAGGTGTTCCACAGATGCGCGGTGCTTCACGTTGAGTGTGCAGATTTCATCCACTCTTCCTGCGGCTGCTGGGAGAGATTTCCCTT
Source organism: Balaenoptera physalus (assembly GCF_965194825.1). Lineage (NCBI taxonomy): Eukaryota > Metazoa > Chordata > Mammalia > Artiodactyla > Balaenopteridae > Balaenoptera > Balaenoptera physalus. The sequence continues at coordinate 22,259,487 of NC_138904.1, forward strand.
TGGCTTTTTTTTTCACATAGCTCTCCTTTTACAGTTGCATTTGCTTCATACCATAGTTTTGGGTGGTCTTATTTTCATTGTCACTTTTTCCCAGGTATTTTTGATCCCATCTTGGTTTTCTGCAGTGAAATCTTGGTTATGTAACAGCATTTTCTTTAGCTTCCCCGTGTTTGTATCATTTACAGTTTTTTTTCCTTTTAATGGCTAACTAGTTTCATAGCACTGTGGGTGGAAAGTATACCTGATACTGTTTCAATTTTCTTAACTTTCTACGGCTTTATTTGTGGTCCTACATGACATATACCTTGGAGAATGTGCCATGAGCACCTGAGGAAAAAGTGTTTTCTGTTGTTTTGCAATAGAATGTTGTATACATATGAATGAAGTCCCTCCTGTTCAATGTGTCATTTATCACTTATGTTTCCTGATTTTTTTTCATTTTGGATGATCTGTCCATTGGTGGAAGTTGTGTGGTAATGTCCCCTACTCTTTTGGTGGTAGTGACAAGTTCCCCTTTATGGCTGTTAGGATACATGTTATGTATTGAAGTGCTCCTCGGTTGGGTTCATAAGTATTCGCATTTGTCATATCCTCTCCTTGGTTTGATCCCTTGATCAGTATGTAGTGTCCTTGTTTGTTTCTTGTAATAGTCTTTATCTTAAAGTCTATTTCGCCTGATATGAGAATTGTAACTCCAGGTTTCCTTTGATTTCCATTTGCATGGAATGTCTCTTGCCATCTCCTCACTTTCAGTCTGTATGTCTCCCTAGGTCTAAAGTGGGTCTCTTTTAGGCAGCACATATAATGGTCTTGATGTTGTATCCCTTCAGGGAGTCTATCACTTGTAGTTGGAGCAATGTATCCATTTACATGTAACGTTATTATTAATATGGATGTACCTCTTACCGTTTTGTTAATTGTTTTTGGTTTGTTCTAGGAGGTCTTTTCTTTTCTTTGTGATTCCTGCCTAGAGAAGTTCCTTTATCCTTTGTTATAAAGCTGTTGCATGGTGCTGAATTCTCTTACCGTGTGTTTTTCTGTAAAGTTTTTCGTTTCTCCGTCCAATCTCAGTGAGATTCTTGCTGAGAACAGTAACATCGGTTGTAGGTTTTTTTCCTTTCATCTCTTTAAATACGTATACTGCCACTCCCTTCTCTCTGGCAGAATTTCTGCTGAAAGGTCAGCTGTTAACTTACGTGGATTCCCTTGTATGGTATATGCTGCTTTTCCCTTGCTGCTTTTTACATGCTTTCTATGTATTTAGTTTCTAATAGTTTGATGAATACGTGTCTTGGTGTGTTTCTCCTTGGATTTATCCTGTATGGGACTCTCTGTGCTTCCTGGGCTTGGCTTAATCTTTCGTTTCCCTTACTAGGGAAGTTTTCAACTATAATCTCTTAAAGTATATTCTGAAGCCTTTTCTATTTCTCTTCTTCTTCTGAGACCCATATAATTCGAATGTTCGTGCATTTAATGTTGTTCCAAGGGTCGCTATGACTGTCCTCGTTCCTTTCTTTCTTTGTTCTTTATTTTGATCCGCAGTATTTATTTGAACTATTTTATCTTCCAGGTCACTTAACCGTTCTTCTGCCTCATTTATTGTGCTAGTGATCCATGCTAGAGAATAATTATTTTCATTTATTGTGTTCTTCATCATTGTTTGTTTGCTCTTCAGTTCTTGTCGACCCTTGTGAAACGTTTCTTGTATTTTCTCTCTCCTATTTCTACGATGTTGAATCGTCTTTCCTATCATGATTCTGAATTCTTTTTCGGGTAGACTGCCTATTTCCTCTTCCTTTGTTAGGTCTGGTGCGTTTTGACCTTGCTGCTTCGTCTGCTGTGTGTTTTTTGGTCTCCTCATTTTGCTTAACTTAATGTGCTTGGGGTTCCTTTTCACAGGTGTCATGCCCGTAGTTATTGTTGTTTTTGGTGTCTGCCTCAGCGGCTAAGGTTTGTTCAGTGGCTTCTGTATGCTTCTTGGTTGAGGGGAGTTGTGCTTGTGTTCTGGAAGATGAGGCTGGATCTTTTCTTTCTGGTGGGCACTTGTACGTCTGGTGGTGTGTATTTTGGTGTCTCTGTCCTTATTAGGATTTAAGGCATCCTCTCTGATAACGGATGGGGCTGTGTCTGTCTTGCTCATTGTTTGGCATACGGTGTCCAGCACTGTAGCTTGCTGGTCACTGAGTGAATGTGGGTCTTGGCGTTGAGAAGGAAATCTCTGGGAGATTTTCTCCATTTGATATTATGTGGAGCTGTCAGGTCTCCTGTGGACCAGTGTCCTGAAGTGGGTTTTCCCACCTCAGATGGAGAGCACTGACTCCTGGTTAGAGCACCTAGAGACTTTCATCCTCACAGCTCAGAATAAGTGGGAGAAAAAAGAGAAGGAAACAAAGAATGAGGATAAAATAAAACAAAATAAAGTAAAATCAAATAAAATGAAGTTATTAAAATAAAAAATATTTATTACGAGAAAATTTTAAAAAGTAAAAAAAAAAAACAGCCACACAGAACTCTAGCACAAATGGTTAAAGCTTAGCTATACAGACAAAACGACTCACAGTAGCATACACCTACACACTCACAAAAAGTGAAAAAGTGGAAAAACTAATATATCTATGTTCACAAAGTCCACCTTCTCAATATTGGACAGATTTATTGTTCTATTCAGGTGTTCCAGAGATGCGGGGTACTTGACGTTGAATGTGGAGATTTCATCCACTCTTTGTGCCGGTGCTGGGAGAGATTAGCTTTTCGCTTCTTTGCTCGCACTGTTCTGCTTTTAGAGTTGCATTTGTTTCATTGCAGAGATTTGGGTGTTCCTATTTTCATTTTCAATTTTTCCCAGGTATTTGTGACCTCATCTTGGTTTTCTGCAGTGTATTCTTGGTTATGTAACAGCGTTTTGTTTAGCTTCCATGTGTTTGTATTATTTACAGTTTTTTTTCTTTTAATTCCTATCTAGTTTCATAGCACTCTAGACGGAAATTATACCTGATGCTATTTCAATTTTCTTAGATTTCTAAGGCTTTATGTGTGACCCTACATATGATATATCTTGGAGAGTGTTTCATGAGTACATGAGGAGAGAGTGTTTTCTGTTGTTTTGCAATAGAATGTTGTATATTTATGAATTAATTCCCTCTTGTTCAACGTGTCATTGAAAGCTTATGTTTCCTAATTTCGTTTCATTTTGCATGATCTATCCATTGGTGATTGTGGGGTGGTAATGTCCCCTACTCTTATGGTTTTACTGTCAAGTTCCGCTTTATGGCTGTTAGGATATACCTTATGTATTGAACTGCTCCTCGGTTGGGTTCATAAGTATTTGCATTTCTTAGATCCTCTCCTTGGTTTGATCCCTTGATCAGTGTGTAGTGTCCTTGTTTGTTTCTTGAAATAGTCTTTATCGTAAAGTCTATTTCTTCTGATATGAGAATTGTAACTCCAGGTTTCCTTTGATTTCCATGTGCATGGAATGTCTCTTGCCATATCCTCAGTTTCAGTCTGTATCTATCCCTAGGTCTAAAATGGGTCTCTCCTAGGCAGCATATATAATGGGCTTGTTGTTGTATCCCTTCAGCCAGTTTATCTGTTGTGGTTGGATCAATGAATCCATTTACATGTGAGGTAATTGTCAATATGGATGTTCCTCTTCCCGTTTTGTTAATTGTTTTTGGTTTGTTCTAGGAGGTCTTTTCTTTTCTTTGTGATTCCTGCCTAGAGAAGTTCCTTTATCCTTTGGTATAAAGCTGTTGCGTGGTGCTGAATTCTCTTTCCGTTTGTTTTTCTGTAACGTTTTTAGTTTCTCCGTCCAATCTCAATGAGATTCTTGCTGAAAACAGTAACATCGGTTGTAGCTTTCTTCCTTTCATCTCTTTAAATACGTATACTGCCACTCCTTTCTCTCTGGCAGAATTTCTGCTGTAAGGTCAGCTGTTAACTTACGTGGATTCCCTTGAATGGTATATGGTGCTTTTCCCATGTTGCTTTTTACATGTTTCCTATGCATTTAGTTTTTAATAGTTTGATGAATACGTGTCTTGGCGTGTTTCTCCTTGGATTTATCCTGTATGGGACTCTCTGTGCTTCCTGGACTTGATTGACCCTTTCCTTTCCCTTACTAGGGAAGTTGTCAACTATAATCTCTTCAAATATATTCTCACGCCTTTTCTATTTCTCTTCTTCTTCTGAGACCCATATAATTCGAATGTGGTTGCGTTTAATGTTGTCGCAAGGGTCGCTAAGACTGTCCACCATTCCTTTCTTTCTTCTTTCTTATTTTGTCCCGCCGTATTTATTTGAACTATTTTATTTTCCAGGCCACATAACCGTTCTTCTGCCTCACTTATTGTGCTAGTGATCCATGCTAGAGAATAATTATTTTCATTTATTTTGGTCTTTATCATTGTTTGTTTGCTCTTCAGTTCTTGTCGACCCTTGTGAAACGTTTCTTGTATTTTCTCTCTCCTATTTCCACGATGTTGAATCGTCTTTCCTATCATTATTCTGAATTCTTTTTCGGGTGGACTTCCTATTTCCTCTTCATTTGTTAGGTCTGGTGCGTTTTGACCTTGCTGCTTCGTCTGCTGTGTGTTTTTTGGTCTCCTCATTTTGCTTAACTTACTGTGCTTGGGTTTCCTTTTCACAGACGGCATGCCCGTAGTTATTGCTGTCTTTGGTGTCTGTCCCCAGCGGTTAAGGTTTGTTCAGTGGGTTCTGTATGCTTCTTGGTTGAGGGGAGCTGTGCTTGTGTTCTGGAAGATGAGGCTGGATCTTTTATTTCTGGTGGGCAAGTCCACGTCTGGTGGTGTGTATTTTGGTGTCTCCGTCCTTATTATGATTTAAGGCATCCTTTCTGATAAAGGATGGGGCTGTGTTTCTGTCTTGCTCATTGTTTGTCATATGGTGTCCAGCACTGTAGACTGCTGGTCACTGAGTGATTGTGGGTCTTGTCGTTAAGAAAGAAATCTCTGGGAGTTTATCTCCCTTTGATATTATGTGGAGCTGTTAGGTCTCCTGTGCACCAGTGTCTTGAAGTTGTCTCTCCCACCTCAGATGCACCACACTGACTCCTGGCCGGACCACCAAGAGACATGCATCGTCACGGCTCAGAAAAAGTGGGAGAGGAAAGAGAAGGAAACAAAGAATGCAGATAAAATAAAACAAAATAAAGTAAAATAAAATAAAATGAAGTTATTAAAATAAAAAGTATGTATCAAGAGAAAGTTTTAAAAACTAAAAACACATAACAGACGGACAGAACTCTACACAAATGGTTAAAGCTAAGCTATACAGACAAAATCCCAAACAGCAGCATACACCTCCACAGTCACCAAAAGTGAAAAACTGGAAAGAATAATATGTCTTTGCTCACAAAGTCCACCTCGTCAATTTTGGTCTGATTCATTGTGTATTCAGGTGTTCCACAGATGCGCGGTACTTCACGTTGAGTGTGCAGATTTCATCCACTCTTCCTGCGGCTGCTGGGAGAGATTTCCCTTTGGCTTTTTTTTTCACACAGCTCTCCTTTTACAGTTGCATTTGCTTCATACCATAGTTTTGGGTGGTCTTATTTTCATTGTCACTTTTTCCCAGGTATTTTTGATCCCATCTTGGTTTTCTGCAGTGAAATCTTGGTTATGTAACAGCGTTTTCTTTACCTTCCCCGTGTTTGTATCATTTACAGTTTTTTTTCCTTTTAATGGCTAACTAGTTTCATAGCACTGTGGGTGGAAAGTATACCTGATACTGTTTCAATTTTCTTAACTTTCTAAGGCTTTATTTGTGGTCCTACATGAAATATACCTTGGAGAATGTGCCATGAGCACCTGAGGAAAAAGTGTTTTCTGTTGTTTTGCAATAGAATGTTGTATACATATGAATGAAGTCCCTCCTGTTCAATGTGTCATTTATCACTTATGTTTCCTGATTTTTTTTCATTTTGGATGATCTGTCCATTGGTGGAAGTTGTGTGGTAATGTCCCCTACTCTTTTGGTGGTAGTGTCAAGTTCCCCTTTATGGCTGTTAGGATACATGTTATGTAGTGAAGTGCTCCTCGGTTGGGTTCATAAGTATTCGCATTTGTCATATCCTCTCCTTGGTTTGATCCCTTGATCAGTATGTAGTGTCCTTGTTTGTTTCTTGTAATAGTCTTTATCTTAAAGTCTATTTCGCCTGATATGAGAATTGTAACTCCAGGTTTCCTTTGATTTCCATTTGCATGGAATGTCTCTTGCCATCTCCTCACTTTCAGTCTGTATGTCTCCTTAGGTCTAAAGTGGGCCTCTTTTAGGCAGCACATATAATGGTCTTGATGTTGTATCCCTTCAGGGAGTCTATCACTTGTAGTTGGAGCAATGTATCCATTTACATGTAACGTTATTATTAATATGGATGTACCTCTTACCGTTTTGTTAATTGTTTTTGGTTTGCTCTAGGAGGTCTTTTCTTTTCTTTGTGATTCCTGCCTAGAGAAGTTCCTTTATCCTTTGTTATAAAGCTGTTGCATGGTGCTGAATTCTCTTACCGTGTGTTTTTCTGTAAAGTTTTTCGTTTCTCCGTCCAATCTCAGTGAGATTCTTGCTGAGAACAGTAACATCGGTTGTAGGTTTTTTTCCTTTCATCTCTTTAAATACGTATACTGCCACTCCCTTCTCTCTGGCAGAATTTCTGCTGAAAGGTCAGCTGTTAACTTACGTGGATTCCCTTGTATGGTATATGCTGCTTTTCCCATGCTGCTTTTTACATGCTTTCTATGTATTTAGTTTCTAATAGTTTGATGAATACGTGTCTTGGCGTGTTTCTCCTTGGATTTATCCTGTATGGGACTCTCTGTGCTTCCTGGGCTTGGCTTAATCTTTCATTTCCCTTACTAGGGAAGTTTTCAACTATAATCTCTTCAAGTATATTCTGACTCCTTTTCTATTTCTCTTCTTCTTCTGAGACCCATATAATTCGAATGTTCGTGCATTTAATGTTGTTCCAAGGGTCGCTGTGACTGTCCTCCTTTCCTTTCTTTCTTTATTCTTTATTTTGATCCGCAGTATTTAATTGAACTATTTTATCTTCCAGGTCACTTAACCGTTCTTCTGCCTCATTTATTGTGTTAGTGATCAATGCTGGAGAATAATTATTTTCATTTATTGTGTTCTTCATCATTGTTTGTTTGCTCTTCAGTTCTTGTCGACCCTTGTGAAACGTTTCTTGTATTTTCTCTCTCCTATTTCTACGATGTTGAATCGTCTTTCCTATCATGATTCTGAATTCTTTTTCGGGTAGACTGCCTATTTCCTCTTCCTTTGTTAGGTCTGGTGCGTTTTGACCTTGCTGCTTCGTCTGCTGTGTGTTTTTTGGTCTCCTCATTTTGCTTAACTTAATGTGCTTGGGGTTCCTTTTCACAGGTGTCATGCCCGTAGTTATTGTTGTTTTTGGTGTCTGCCTCAGCGGCTAAGGTTTGTTCAGTGGCTTCTGTATGCTTCTTGGTTGAGGGGAGTTGTGCTTGTGTTCTGGAAGATGAGGCTGGATCTTTTCTTTCTGGTGGGCACTTGTACGTCTGGTGGTGTGTATTTTGGTGTCTCTGTCCTTATTAGGATTTAAGGCATCCTCTCTGATAACGGATGGGGCTGTGTCTGTCTTGCTCATTGTTTGGCATACGGTGTCCAGCACTGTAGCTTGCTGGTCACTGAGTGAATGTGGGTCTTGGCCTTGAGAAGGAAATCTCTGGGAGATTTTCTCCATTTGATATTATGTGGAGCTGTCAGGTCTCCTGTGGACCAGTGTCCTGAAGTGGGTTTTCCCACCTCAGATGGAGAGCACTGACTCCTGGTTAGAGCACCTAGAGACTTTCATCCTCACAGCTCAGAATAAGTGGGAGAAAAAAGAGAAGGAAACAAAGAATGAGGATAAAATAAAACAAAATAAAGTAAAATTAAATAAAATGAAGTTATTAAAATAAAAAATATTTATTACGAGAAAATTTTAAAAAGTAAAAAAAAAAAACAGCCACACAGAACTCTAGCACAAATGGTTAAAGCTTAGCTATACAGACAAAACGACTCACAGTAGCATACACCTACACACTCACAAAAAGTGAAAAAGTGGAAAAACTAATATATCTATGCTCACAAAGTCCACCTTCTCAATATTGGACAGATTCATTGTTCTATTCAGGTGTTCCAGAGATGCGGGGTACTTGACGTTGAATGTGGAGATTTCATCCACTCTTTGTGCCGGTGCTGGGAGAGATTAGCTTTTCGCTTCTTTGCTCGCACAGCTCTGCTTTTAGAGTTGCATTTGTTTCATTGCAGAGATTTGGGTGTTCCTATTTTCATTTTCAATTTTTCCCAGGTATTTGTGACCCCATCTTGGTTTTCTGCAGTGTATTCTTGGTTATGTAACAGCGTTTTGTTTAGCTTCCATGTGTTTGTATTATGTACAGTTTTTTTTTCTTTTAATTCCTATCTAGTTTCATAGCACTGTTTGTGGAAATTATACCCGATGCTATTTCAATTTTCTTAGTTTTCTAAGGCTTTATTTGTGACCCTACATATGATATATCTTGGAGAGTGTTTCATGAGTACCTGAGGAGAAAGTGTTTTCTGTTGTTTTGCAATAGAATGCTGTATACATATGAATGAATTCCCTCTTGTTCAACGCGTCATTGAAAGCTTATGTTTCCTGATTTAGTTTCATTTTGGATGATCTATCCATTGGTGATTGTGGGCTGGTAATGTCCCCTACTCTTATGGTTTCACTGTCAACTTCCGCTTTATGGCTGTTAGGATATACCTTATGTATTGAAGTGCTCCTCGGTTGGGTTGATAAGTATTTGCATTTCTTAGATCCTCTCCTTGGTTTGATCCCTTGAGCAGTGTGTAGGGTCCTTGTTTGTTTCTTGAAATAGTCTTTATCTTAAAGTCTATTTCTTCTGATATGAGAATTGTAACTCCAGGTTTCCTTTGATTTCCATTTCCATAGAATGTCTCTTGCCATCTCCTCACTTTCAGTCTGTATGTCTCCCTAGGTCTATAGTGGATCTCTTCTAGGCAGCATATATAATGGGCTTGTTGTTGTATCCCTTCAGCCAGTTTATCTGTTGTGGTTGGAGCAATGAATCCATTTACATGTAAGGTAATTTTCAATATGGATGTTCCTCTTACCGTTTTGTTAATTGTTTTTGCTTTGTTCTAGGAGGTCTTTCTTTTCCTTGTGATTCCTGCCTAGAGAAGTTCCTTTATCCCTTGTTATAAAGCTGTTGTTGGTGCTGAATTCTTTTTCCGTTTGTTTTTCTGTAAAGATTTTAGTTTCTCCGTCCAATCTCAATGAGATTCTTGCTGAAAACAGTAACATCGGTTGTAGCTTTCTTCCTTTCATCTCTTTAAATACGTATACTGCCACTCCTTTCTCTCTGGCAGGATTTCTGCTGTAAGGTCAGCTGTTAACTTACGTGGATTCCCTTGAATGGTATATGGTGCTTTTCCCATGATGCTTTTTACATGTTTCCTATACATTTAGATTTTAATAGTTTGATGAATACGTGTCTTGGCGTGTTTCTCCTCGGATTTATCCTGTATGGGACTCTCTGTGCTTCCTGGACTTGATTGACCCTTTCCGTTCACTTACTAGGGAAGTTGTCAACTATAATCTCTTCAAATATATTCTCACGCCTTTTCTATTTCTCTTCTTCTTCTGAGACCCATATAATTCGAATGTGGTTGCGTTTAATATTGTCGCAAGGGTCGCTAAGACTGTCCACCATTCCTTTCTTTCTTCTTTCTTATTTTGTCCCGCCGTATTTATTTGAACTATTTTATTTTCCAGGCCACATAACCGTTCTTCTGCCTCACTTATTGTGCTAGTGATCCATGCTAGAGAATAATTATTTTCATTTATTTTGGTCTTCATCATTGTTTGTTTGCTCTTCAGTTCTTGTCGACCCTTGTGAAACGTTTCTTGTATTTTCTCTCTCCTATTTCCACGATGTTGAATCGTCTTTCCTATCATTATTCTGAATTCTTTTTCGGGTGGACTGCCTATTTCCTCTTCATTTGTTAGGTCTGGTGCGTTTTGACCTTCCTGCTTCGTCTGCTGTGTGTTTTTTGGTCTCCTCATTTTGCTTAACTTACTGTGCTTGGGTTTCCTTTTCACAGGCGGCATGCCCGTAGTTATTGCTGTCTTTGGTGTCTGTCCCCAGCGGTTAAGGTTTGTTCAGTGGGTTCTGTATGCTTCTTGGTTGAGGGGAGCTGTGCTTGTGTTCTGGAAGATGAGGCTGGATCTTTTATTTCTGGTGGGCAAGTCCACGTCTGGTGGTGTGTATTTTGGTGTCTCCGTCCTTATTATGATTTAAGGCATCCTGTCTGATAAAGGATGGGGCTGTGTTTCTGACTTGCTCATTGTTTCTCATACGGTGTCCAGCACTGTAGACTGCTGGTCACTGAGTGATTGTGGGTCTTGTCGTTAAGAAAGAAATCTCTGGGAGTTTATCTCCCTTTGATATTATGTGGAGCTGTCAGGTCTCCTGTGCACCAGTGTCTTGAAGTTGTCTCTCCCACCTCAGATGCACCACACTGACTCCTGGCCGGACCACCAAGAGACATGCATCGTCACGGCTCAGAAGAAGTGGGAGAGGAAAGAGAAGGAAACAAAGAATGCAGATAAAATAAAACAAAATAAAGTAAAATAAAATAAAATGAAGTTATTAAAATAAAAAGTATGTATCAAGAGAAAGTTTTAAAAACTAAAAACACATAACAGACGGACAGAACTCTACACAAATGGTTAAAGCTAAGCTATACAGACAAAATCCCAAACAGCAGCATACACCTCCACAGTCACAAAAAGTGAAAAACTGGAAGGAATAATATGTCTTTGCTCACAAAGTCCACCTCGTCAATTTTGGTCTGATTCATTGTGTATTCAGGTGTTCCACAGATGCGCGGTGCTTCACGTTGAGTGTGCAGATTTCATCCACTCTTCCTGCGGCTGCTGGGAGAGATTTCCCTTTGGCTTTTTTTTTCACACAGCTCTCCTTTTACAGTTGCATTTGCTTCATACCATAGTTTTGGGTGGTCTTATTTTCACTGTCACTTTTTCCCAGGTATTTTTGATCCCATCTTGGTTTTCTGCAGTGAAATCTTGGTTATGTAACAGCGTTTTCTTTAGCTTCCCCGTGTTTGTATCATTTACAGTTTTTTTTCCTTTTAATTGCTAACTAGTTTCATAGCACTGTGGGTGGAAAGTATACCTGATACTGTTTCAATTTTCTTAACTTTCTAAGGCTTTATTTGTGGTCCTACATGAAATATACCTTGGAGAATGTGCCATGAGCACCTGAGGAAAAAGTGTTTTCTGTTGTTTTGCAATAGAATGTTGTATACATATGAATGAAGTCCCTCCTGTTCAATGTGTCATTTAAAACTTATGTTTCCTGATTTTTTTTCATTTTGGATGATCTGTCCATTGGTGGAAGTTGTGTGGTAATGTCCCCTACTCTTTTGGTGGTAGTGTCAAGTTCCCCTTTATGGCTGTTAGGATACATGTTATGTAGTGAAGTGCTCCTCGGTTGGGTTCATAAGTATTCGCATTTGTCATATCCTCTCCTTGGTTTGAACCCTTGATCAGTATGTAGTGTCCTGGTTTGTTTCTTGTAATAGTCTTTATCTTAAAGTCTATTTCGCCTGATATGAGAATTGTAACTCCAGGTTTCCTTTGATTTCCATTTGCATGGAATGTCTCTTGCCATCTCCTCACTTTCAGTCTGTATGTCTCCTTAGGTCTAAAGTGGGCCTCTTTTAGGCAGCACATATAATGGTCTTGATGTTGTATCCCTTCAGGGAGTCTATCACTTGTAGTTGGAGCAATGTATCCATTTACATGTAACGTTATTATTAATATGGATGTACCTCTTACCGTTTTGTTAATTGTTTTTGGTTTGTTCTAGGAGGTCTTTTCTTTTCTTTGTGATTCCTGCCTAGAGAAGTTCCTTTATTCTTTGTTATAAAGCTGTTGCTTGGTGCTGAATTCTCTTACCGTGTGTTTTTCTGTAAAGTTTTTCGTTTCTCCGTCCAATCTCAGTGAGATTCTTGCTGAGAACAGTAACATCGGTTGTAGGTTTTTTTCCTTTCATCTCTTTAAATACGTATACTGCCACTCCCTTCTCTCTGGCAGAATTTCTGCTGAAAGGTCAGCTGTTAACTTACGTGGATTCCCTTGTATGGTATATGCTGCTTTTCCCATGCTGCTTTTTACATGCTTTCTATGTATTTAGTTTCTAATAGTTTGATGAATATGTGTCTTGGCGTGTTTCTCCTTGGATTTATCCTGTATGGGACTCTCTGTGCTTCCTGGGCTTGGCTTAATCTTTCATTTCCCTTACTAGGGAAGTTTTCAACTATAATCTCTTCAAGTATATTCTGACTCCTTTTCTATTTCTCTTCTTCTTCTGAGACCCATATAATTCGAATGTTCGTGCATTTAATGTTGTTCCAAGGGTCGCTGTGACTGTCCTCCTTTCCTTTCTTTCTTTATTCTTTATTTTGATCCGCAGTATTTATTTGAACTATTTTATCTTCCAGGTCACTTAACCGTTCTTCTGCCTCATTTATTGTGTTAGTGATCAATGCTAGAGAATAATTATTTTCATTTATTGTGTTCTTCATCATTGTTTGTTTGCTCTTCAGTTCTTGTCGACCCTTGTGAAACGTTTCTTGTATTTTCTCTCTCCTATTTCTACGATGTTGAATCGTCTTTCCTATCATGATTCTGAATTCTTTTTCGGGTAGACTGCCTATTTCCTCTTCCTTTGTTAGGTCTGGTGCGTTTTGACCTTGCTGCTTCGTCTGCTGTGTGTTTTTTGGTCTCCTCATTTTGCTTAACTTAATGTGCTTGGGGTTCCTTTTCACAGGTGTCATGCCCGTAGTTATTGTTGTTTTTGGTGTCTGCCTCAGCGGCTAAGGTTTGTTCAGTGGCTTCTGTATGCTTCTTGGTTGAGGGGAGTTGTGCTTGTGTTCTGGAAGATGAGGCTGGATCTTTTCTTTCTGGTGGGCACTTGTACGTCTGGTGGTGTGTATTTTGGTGTCTCTGTCCTTATTAGGATTTAAGGCATCCTCTCTGATAACGGATGGGGCTGTGTCTGTCTTGCTCATTGTTTGGCATACGGTGTCCAGCACTGTAGCTTGCTGGTCACTGAGTGAATGTGGGTCTTGGCCTTGAGAAGGAAATCTCTGGGAGATTTTCTCCATTTGATATTATGTGGAGCTGTCAGGTCTCCTGTGGACCAGTGTCCTGAAGTGGGTTTTCCCACCTCAGATGGAGAGCACTGACTCCTGGTTAGAGCACCTAGAGACTTTCATCCTCACAGCTCAGAATAAGTGGGAGAAAAAAGAGAAGGAAACAAAGAATGAGGATAAAATAAAACAAAATAAAGTAAAATCAAATAAAATGAAGTTATTAAAATAAAAAATATTTACTACGAGAAAATTTTAAAAAGTAAAAAAAAAAACAGCCACACAGAACTCTAGCACAAATGGTTAAAGCTTAGCTATACAGACAAAACGACTCACAGTAGCATACACCTACACACTCACAAAAAGTGAAAAAGTGGAAAAACTAATATATCTATGCTCACAAAGTCCACCTTCTCAATATTGGACAGATTCATTGTTCTATTCAGGTGTTCCAGAGATGCGGGGTACTTGACGTTGAATGTGGAGATTTCATCCACTCTTTGTGCCGGTGCTGGGAGAGATTAGCTTTTCGCTTCTTTGCTCGCACAGCTCTGCTTTTAGAGTTGCATTTGTTTCATTGCAGAGATTTGGGTGTTCCTATTTTCATTTTCAATTTTTCCCAGGTATTTGTGACCTCATCTTGGTTTTCTGCAGTGTATTCTTGGTTATGTAACAGCGTTTTGTTTAGCTTCCATGTGTTTGTATTATTTACAGTTTTTTTCTTTTAATTCCTATCTAGTTTCATTGCACTCTAGACGGAAATTATACCTGATGCTATTTCAATTTTCTTAGATTTCTAAGGCTTTATGTGTGACCCTACATATGATATATCTTGGAGAGTGTTTCATGAGTACCTGAGGAGAGAGTGTTTTCTGTTGTTTTGCAATAGAATGTTGTATATTTATGAATTAATTCCCTCTTGTTCAACGTGTCATTGAAAGCTTATGTTTCCTAATTTCGTTTCATTTTGCATGATCTATCCATTGGTGATTGTGGGGTGGTAATGTCCCCTACTCTTATGGTTTTACTGTCAAGTTCCGCTTTATGGCTGTTAGGATATACCTTATGTATTGAACTGCTCCTCGGTTGGGTTCATAAGTATTTGCATTTCTTAGATCCTCTCCTTGGTTTGATCCCTTGATCAGTGTGTAGTGTCCTTGTTTGTTTCTTGAAATAGTCTTTATCGTAAAGTCTATTTCTTCTGATATGAGAATTGTAACTCCAGGTTTCCTTTGATTTCCATGTGCATGGAATGTCTCTTGCCATATCCTCAGTTTCAGTCTGTATCTATCCCTAGGTCTAAAATGGGTCTCTCCTAGGCAGCATATATAATGGGCTTGTTGTTGTATCCCTTCAGCCAGTTTATCTGTTGTGGTTGGATCAATGAATCCATTTACATGTGAGGTAATTGTCAATATGGATGTTCCTCTTCCCGTTTTGTTAATTGTTTTTGGTTTGTTCTAGGAGGTCTTTTCTTTTCTTTGTGATTCCTGCCTAGAGAAGTTCCTTTATCCTTTGGTATAAAGCTGTTGCGTGGTGCTGAATTCTCTTTCCGTTTGTTTTTCTGTAACTTTTTTAGTTTCTCCGTCCAATCTCAATGAGATTCTTGCTGAAAACAGTAACATCGGTTGTAGCTTTCTTCCTTTCATCTCTTTAAATACGTATACTGCCACTCCTTTCTCTCTGGCAGAATTTCTGCTGTAAGGTCAGCTGTTAAGTTACGTGGATTCCCTTGAATGGTATATGGTGCTTTTCCCATGTTGCTTTTTACATGTTTCCTATGCATTTAGTTTTTAATAGTTTGATGAATACGTGTCTTGGCGTGTTTCTCCTTGGATTTATCCTGTATGGGACTCTCTGTGCTTCCTGGACTTGATTGACCCTTTCCGTTCCCTTACTATTGAAGTTGTCAACTATAATCTCTTCAAATATATTCTCACGCCTTTTCTATTTCTCTTCTTCTTCTGAGACCCATATAATTCGTATGTGGTTGCGTTTAATGTTGTCGCAAGGGTCGCTAAGACTGTCCACCATTCCTTTCTTTCTTCTTTCTTATTTTGTCCCGCCGTATTTATTTGAACTATTTTATTTTCCAGGCCACATAACCATTCTTCTGCCTCACTTATTGTGCTAGTGATCCATGCTAGAGAATAATTATTTTCATTTATTTTGGTCTTCATCATTGTTTGTTTGCTCTTCAGTTCTTGTCGACCCTTGTGAAACGTTTCTTGTATTTTCTCTCTCCTATTTCCACGATGTTGAATCGTCTTTCCTATCATTATTCTGAATTCTTTTTCGGGTGGACTGCCTATTTCCTCTTCATTTGTTAGGTCTGGTGCGTTTTGACCTTGCTGCTTCGTCTGCTGTGTGTTTTTTGGTCTCCTCATTTTGCTTAACTTACTGTGCTTGGGTTTCCTTTTCACAGGCGGCATGCCCGTAGTTATTGCTGTCTTTGGTGTCTGTCCCCAGCGGTTAAGGTTTGTTCAGTGGGTTCTGTATGCTTCTTGGTTGAGGGGAGCTGTGCTTGTGTTCTGGAAGATGAGGCTGGATCTTTTATTTCTGGTGGGCAAGTCCACGTCTGGTGGTGTGTATTTTGGTGTCTCCGTCCTTATTATGATTTAAGGCATCCTGTCTGATAAAGGATGGGGCTGTGTTTCTGTCTTGCTCATTGTTTGTCATACGGTGTCCAGCACTGTAGACTGCTGGTCACTGAGTGATTGTGGGTCTTGTCGTTAAGAAAGAAATCTCTGGGAGTTTATCTCCCTTTGATATTATGTGGAGCTGTCAGGTCTCCTGTGCACCAGTGTCTTGAAGTTGTCTCTCCCACCTCAGATGCACCACACTGACTCCTGGCCGGACCACCAAGAGACATGCATCGTCACGGCTCAGAAGAAGTGGGAGAGGAAAGAGAAGGAAACAAAGAATGCAGATAAAATAAAACAAAATAAAGTAAAATAAAATAAAATGAAGTTATTAAAATAAAAAGTATGTATCAAGAGAAAGTTTTAAAAACTAAAAACACATAACAGACGGACAGAACTCTACACAAATGGTTAAAGCTAAGCTATACAGACAAAATCCCAAACAGCAGCATACACCTCCACAGTCACAAAAAGTGAAAAACTGGAAAGAATAATATGTCTTTGCTCACAAAGTCCACCTCGTCAATTTTGGTCTGATTCATTGTGTATTCAGGTGTTCCACAGATGCGCGGTGCTTCACGTTGAGTGTGCAGATTTCATCCACTCTTCCTGCGGCTGCTGGGAGAGATTTCCCTTTGGCTTTTTTTTTCACATAGCTCTCCTTTTACAGTTGCATTTGCTTCATACCATAGTTTTGGGTGGTCTTATTTTCATTGTCACTTTTTCCCAGGTATTTTTGATCCCATCTTGGTTTTCTGCAGTGAAATCTTGGTTATGTAACAGCATTTTCTTTAGCTTCCCCGTGTTTGTATCATTTACAGTTTTTTTTCCTTTTAATGGCTAACTAGTTTCATAGCACTGTGGGTGGAAAGTATACCTGATACTGTTTCAATTTTCTTAACTTTCTAAGGCTTTATTTGTGGTCCTACATGAAATATACCTTGGAGAATGTGCCATGAGCACCTGAGGAAAAAGTGTTTTCTGTTGTTTTGCAATAGAATGTTGTATACATATGAATGAAGTCCCTCCTGTTCAATGTGTCATTTATCACTTATGTTTCCTGATTTTTTTTCATTTTGGATGATCTGTCCATTGGTGGAAGTTGTGTGGTAATGTCCCCTACTCTTTTGGTGGTAGTGACAAGTTCCCCTTTATGGCTGTTAGGATACATGTTATGTATTGAAGTGCTCCTCGGTTGGGTTCATAAGTATTCGCATTTGTCATATCCTCTCCTTGGTTTGATCCCTTGATCAGTATGTAGTGTCCTTGTTTGTTTCTTGTAATAGTCTTTATCTTAAAGTCTATTTCGCCTGATATGAGAATTGTAACTCCAGGTTTCCTTTGATTTCCATTTGCATGGAATGTCTCTTGCCATCTCCTCACTTTCAGTCTGTATGTCTCCCTAGGTCTAAAGTGGGTCTCTTTTAGGCAGCACATATAATGGTCTTGATGTTGTATCCCTTCAGGGAGTCTATCACTTGTAGTTGGAGCAATGTATCCATTTACATGTAACGTTATTATTAATATGGATGTACCTCTTACCGTTTTGTTAATTGTTTTTGGTTTGTTCTAGGAGGTCTTTTCTTTTCTTTGTGATTCCTGCCTAGAGAAGTTCCTTTATCCTTTGTTATAAAGCTGTTGCATGGTGCTGAATTCTCTTACCGTGTGTTTTTCTGTAAAGTTTTTCGTTTCTCCGTCCAATCTCAGTGAGATTCTTGCTGAGAACAGTAACATCGGTTGTAGGTTTTTTTCCTTTCATCTCTTTAAATACGTATACTGCCACTCCCTTCTCTCTGGCAGAATTTCTGCTGAAAGGTCAGCTGTTAACTTACGTGGATTCCCTTGTATGGTATATGCTGCTTTTCCCTTGCTGCTTTTTACATGCTTTCTATGTATTTAGTTTCTAATAGTTTGATGAATACGTGTCTTGGTGTGTTTCTCCTTGGATTTATCCTGTATGGGACTCTCTGTGCTTCCTGGGCTTGGCTTAATCTTTCGTTTCCCTTACTAGGGAAGTTTTCAACTATAATCTCTTAAAGTATATTCTGAAGCCTTTTCTATTTCTCTTCTTCTTCTGAGACCCATATAATTCGAATGTTCGTGCATTTAATGTTGTTCCAAGGGTCGCTATGACTGTCCTCGTTCCTTTCTTTCTTTGTTCTTTATTTTGATCCGCAGTATTTATTTGAACTATTTTATCTTCCAGGTCACTTAACCGTTCTTCTGCCTCATTTATTGTGCTAGTGATCCATGCTAGAGAATAATTATTTTCATTTATTGTGTTCTTCATCATTGTTTGTTTGCTCTTCAGTTCTTGTCGACCCTTGTGAAACGTTTCTTGTATTTTCTCTCTCCTATTTCTACGATGTTGAATCGTCTTTCCTATCATGATTCTGAATTCTTTTTCGGGTAGACTGCCTATTTCCTCTTCCTTTGTTAGGTCTGGTGCGTTTTGACCTTGCTGCTTCGTCTGCTGTGTGTTTTTTGGTCTCCTCATTTTGCTTAACTTAATGTGCTTGGGGTTCCTTTTCACAGGTGTCATGCCCGTAGTTATTGTTGTTTTTGGTGTCTGCCTCAGCGGCTAAGGTTTGTTCAGTGGCTTCTGTATGCTTCTTGGTTGAGGGGAGTTGTGCTTGTGTTCTGGAAGATGAGGCTGGATCTTTTCTTTCTGGTGGGCACTTGTACGTCTGGTGGTGTGTATTTTGGTGTCTCTGTCCTTATTAGGATTTAAGGCATCCTCTCTGATAACGGATGGGGCTGTGTCTGTCTTGCTCATTGTTTGGCATACGGTGTCCAGCACTGTAGCTTGCTGGTCACTGAGTGAATGTGGGTCTTGGCCTTGAGAAGGAAATCTCTGGGAGATTTTCTCCATTTGATATTATGTGGAGCTGTCAGGTCTCCTGTGGACCAGTGTCCTGAAGTGGGTTTTCCCACCTCAGATGGAGAGCACTGACTCCTGGTTAGAGCACCTAGAGACTTTCATCCTCACAGCTCAGAATAAGTGGGAGAAAAAAGAGAAGGAAACAAAGAATGAGGATAAAATAAAACAAAATAAAGTAAAATCAAATAAAATGAAGTTATTAAAATAAAAAATATTTATTACGAGAAAATTTTAAAAAGTAAAAAAAAAAAACAGCCACACAGAACTCTAGCACAAATGGTTAAAGCTTAGCTATACAGACAAAACGACTCACAGTAGCATACACCTACACACTCACAAAAAGTGAAAAAGTGGAAAAACTAATATATCTATGTTCACAAAGTCCACCTTCTCAATATTGGACAGATTTATTGTTCTATTCAGGTGTTCCAGAGATGCGGGGTACTTGACGTTGAATGTGGAGATTTCATCCACTCTTTGTGCCGGTGCTGGGAGAGATTAGCTTTTCGCTTCTTTGCTCGCACAGTTCTGCTTTTAGAGTTGCATTTGTTTCATTGCAGAGATTTGGGTGTTCCTATTTTCATTTTCAATTTTTCCCAGGTATTTGTGACCTCATCTTGGTTTTCTGCAGTGTATTCTTGGTTATGTAACAGCGTTTTGTTTAGCTTCCATGTGTTTGTATTATTTACAGTTTTTTTTCTTTTAATTCCTATCTAGTTTCATAGCACTCTAGACGGAAATTATACCTGATGCTATTTCAATTTTCTTAGATTTCTAAGGCTTTATGTGTGACCCTACATATGATATATCTTGGAGAGTGTTTCATGAGTACATGAGGAGAGAGTGTTTTCTGTTGTTTTGCAATAGAATGTTGTATATTTATGAATTAATTCCCTCTTGTTCAACGTGTCATTGAAAGCTTATGTTTCCTAATTTCGTTTCATTTTGCATGATCTATCCATTGGTGATTGTGGGGTGGTAATGTCCCCTACTCTTATGGTTTTACTGTCAAGTTCCGCTTTATGGCTGTTAGGATATACCTTATGTATTGAACTGCTCCTCGGTTGGGTTCATAAGTATTTGCATTTCTTAGATCCTCTCCTTGGTTTGATCCCTTGATCAGTGTGTAGTGTCCTTGTTTGTTTCTTGAAATAGTCTTTATCGTAAAGTCTATTTCTTCTGATATGAGAATTGTAACTCCAGGTTTCCTTTGATTTCCATGTGCATGGAATGTCTCTTGCCATATCCTCAGTTTCAGTCTGTATCTATCCCTAGGTCTAAAATGGGTCTCTCCTAGGCAGCATATATAATGGGCTTGTTGTTGTATCCCTTCAGCCAGTTTATCTGTTGTGGTTGGATCAATGAATCCATTTACATGTGAGGTAATTGTCAATATGGATGTTCCTCTTCCCGTTTTGTTAATTGTTTTTGGTTTGTTCTAGGAGGTCTTTTCTTTTCTTTGTGATTCCTGCCTAGAGAAGTTCCTTTATCCTTTGGTATAAAGCTGTTGCGTGGTGCTGAATTCTCTTTCCGTTTGTTTTTCTGTAACGTTTTTAGTTTCTCCGTCCAATCTCAATGAGATTCTTGCTGAAAACAGTAACATCGGTTGTAGCTTTCTTCCTTTCATCTCTTTAAATACGTATACTGCCACTCCTTTCTCTCTGGCAGAATTTCTGCTGTAAGGTCAGCTGTTAAGTTACGTGGATTCCCTTGAATGGTATATGGTGCTTTTCCCATGTTGCTTTTTACATGTTTCCTATGCATTTAGTTTTTAATAGTTTGATGAATACGTGTCTTGGCGTGTTTCTCCTTGGATTTATCCTGTATGGGACTCTCTGTGCTTCCTGGACTTGATTGACCCTTTCCTTTCCCTTACTAGGGAAGTTGTCAACTATAATCTCTTCAAATATATTCTCACGCCTTTTCTATTTCTCTTCTTCTTCTGAGACCCATATAATTCGAATGTGGTTGCGTTTAATGTTGTCGCAAGGGTCGCTAAGACTGTCCACCATTCCTTTCTTTCTTCTTTCTTATTTTGTCCCGCCGTATTTATTTGAACTATTTTATTTTCCAGGCCACATAACCGTTCTTCTGCCTCACTTATTGTGCTAGTGATCCATGCTAGAGAATAATTATTTTCATTTATTTTGGTCTTCATCATTGTTTGTTTGCTCTTCAGTTCTTGTCGACCCTTGTGAAACGTTTCTTGTATTTTCTCTCTCCTATTTCCACGATGTTGAATCGTCTTTCCTATCATTATTCTGAATTCTTTTTCGGGTGGACTGCCTATTTCCTCTTCATTTGTTAGGTCTGGTGCGTTTTGACCTTGCTGCTTCGTCTGCTGTGTGTTTTTTGGTCTCCTCATTTTGCTTAACTTACTGTGCTTGGGTTTCCTTTTCACAGACGGCATGCCCGTAGTTATTGCTGTCTTTGGTGTCTGTCCCCAGTGGTTAAGGTTTGTTCAGTGGGTTCTGTATGCTTCTTGGTTGAGGGGAGCTGTGCTTGTGTTCTGGAAGATGAGGCTGGATCTTTTATTTCTGGTGGGCAAGTCCACGTCTGGTGGTGTGTATTTTGGTGTCTCCGTCCTTATTATGATTTAAGGCATCCTTTCTGATAAAGGATGGGGCTGTGTTTCTGTCTTGCTCATTGTTTGTCATATGGTGTCCAGCACTGTAGACTGCTGGTCACTGAGTGATTGTGGGTCTTGTCGTTAAGAAAGAAATCTCTGGGAGTTTATCTCCCTTTGATATTATGTGGAGCTGTTAGGTCTCCTGTGCACCAGTGTCTTGAAGTTGTCTCTCCCACCTCAGATGCACCACACTGACTCCTGGCCGGACCACCAAGAGACATGCATCGTCACGGCTCAGAAAAAGTGGGAGAGGAAAGAGAAGGAAACAAAGAATGCAGATAAAATAAAACAAAATAAAGTAAAATAAAATAAAATGAAGTTATTAAAATAAAAAGTATGTATCAAGAGAAAGTTTTAAAAACTAAAAACACATAACAGACGGACAGAACTCTACACAAATGGTTAAAGCTAAGCTATACAGACAAAATCCCAAACAGCAGCATACACCTCCACAGTCACCAAAAGTGAAAAACTGGAAAGAATAATATGTCTTTGCTCACAAAGTCCACCTCGTCAATTTTGGTCTGATTCATTGTGTATTCAGGTGTTCCACAGATGCGCGGTACTTCACGTTGAGTGTGCAGATTTCATCCACTCTTCTTGCGGCTGCTGGGAGAGATTTCCCTTTGGCTTTTTTTTTCACACAGCTCTCCTTTTACAGTTGCATTTGCTTCATACCATAGTTTTGGGTGGTCTTATTTTCATTGTCACTTTTTCCCAGGTATTTTTGATCCCATCTTGGTTTTCTGCAGTGAAATCTTGGTTATGTAACAGCGTTTTCTTTACCTTCCCCGTGTTTGTATCATTTACAGTTTTTTTTCCTTTTAATGGCTAACTAGTTTCATAGCACTGTGGGTGGAAAGTATACCTGATACTGTTTCAATTTTCTTAACTTTCTAAGGCTTTATTTGTGGTCCTACATTAAATATACCTTGGAGAATGTGCCATGAGCACCTGAGGAAAAAGTGTTTTCTGTTGTTTTGCAATAGAATGTTGTATACATATGAATGAAGTCCCTCCTGTTCAATGTGTCATTTATCACTTATGTTTCCTGATTTTTTTTCATTTTGGATGATCTGTCCATTGGTGGAAGTTGTGTGGTAATGTCCCCTACTCTTTTGGTGGTAGTGACAAGTTCCCCTTTATGGCTGTTAGGATACATGTTATGTAGTGAAGTGCTCCTCGGTTGGGTTCATAAGTATTCGCATTTGTCATATCCTCTCCTTGGTTTGATCCCTTGATCAGTATGTAGTGTCCTTGTTTGTTTCTTGTAATAGTCTTTATCTTAAAGTCTATTTCGCCTGATATGAGAATTGTAACTCCAGGTTTCCTTTGATTTCCATTTGCATGGAATGTCTCTTGCCATCTCCTCACTTTCAGTCTGTATGTCTCCCTAGGTCTAAAGTGGGTCTCTTTTAGGCAGCACATATAATGGTCTTGATGTTGTATCCCTTCAGGGAGTCTATCACTTGTAGTTGGAGCAATGTATCCATTTACATGTAACGTTATTATTAATATGGATGTACCTCTTACCGTTTTGTTAATTGTTTTTGGTTTGTTCTAGGAGGTCTTTTCTTTTCTTTGTGATTCCTGCCTAGAGAAGTTCCTTTATCCTTTGTTATAAAGCTGTTGCATGGTGCTGAATTCTCTTACCGTGTGTTTTTCTGTAAAGTTTTTCGTTTCTCCGTCCAATCTCAGTGAGATTCTTGCTGAGAACAGTAACATCGGTTGTAGGTTTTTTTCCTTTCATCTCTTTAAATACGTATACTGCCACTCCCTTCTCTCTGGCAGAATTTCTGCTGAAAGGTCAGCTGTTAACTTACGTGGATTCCCTTGTATGGTATATGCTGCTTTTCCCTTGCTGCTTTTTACATGCTTTCTATGTATTTAGTTTCTAATAGTTTGATGAATACGTGTCTTGGTGTGTTTCTCCTTGGATTTATCCTGTATGGGACTCTCTGTGCTTCCTGGGCTTGGCTTAATCTTTCGTTTCCCTTACTAGGGAAGTTTTCAACTATAATCTCTTAAAGTATATTCTGAAGCCTTTTCTATTTCTCTTCTTCTTCTGAGACCCATATAATTCGAATGTTCGTGCATTTAATGTTGTTCCAAGGGTCGCTATGACTGTCCTCGTTCCTTTCTTTCTTTGTTCTTTATTTTGATCCGCAGTATTTATTTGAACTATTTTATCTTCCAGGTCACTTAACCGTTCTTCTGCCTCATTTATTGTGCTAGTGATCCATGCTAGAGAATAATTATTTTCATTTATTGTGTTCTTCATCATTGTTTGTTTGCTCTTCAGTTCTTGTCGACCCTTGTGAAACGTTTCTTGTATTTTCTCTCTCCTATTTCTACGATGTTGAATCGTCTTTCCTATCATGATTCTGAATTCTTTTTCGGGTAGACTGCCTATTTCCTCTTCCTTTGTTAGGTCTGGTGCGTTTTGACCTTGCTGCTTCGTCTGCTGTGTGTTTTTTGGTCTCCTCATTTTGCTTAACTTAATGTGCTTGGGGTTCCTTTTCACAGGTGTCATGCCCGTAGTTATTGTTGTTTTTGGTGTCTGCCTCAGCGGCTAAGGTTTGTTCAGTGGCTTCTGTATGCTTCTTGGTTGAGGGGAGTTGTGCTTGTGTTCTGGAAGATGAGGCTGGATCTTTTCTTTCTGGTGGGCACTTGTACGTCTGGTGGTGTGTATTTTGGTGTCTCTGTCCTTATTAGGATTTAAGGCATCCTCTCTGATAACGGATGGGGCTGTGTCTGTCTTGCTCATTGTTTGGCATACGGTGTCCAGCACTGTAGCTTGCTGGTCACTGAGTGAATGTGGGTCTTGGCCTTGAGAAGGAAATCTCTGGGAGATTTTCTCCATTTGATATTATGTGGAGCTGTCAGGTCTCCTGTGGACCAGTGTCCTGAAGTGGGTTTTCCCACCTCAGATGGAGAGCACTGACTCCTGGTTAGAGCACCTAGAGACTTTCATCCTCACAGCTCAGAATAAGTGGGAGAAAAAAGAGAAGGAAACAAAGAATGAGGATAAAATAAAACAAAATAAAGTAAAATCAAATAAAATGAAGTTATTAAAATAAAAAATATTTATTACGAGAAAATTTTAAAAAGTAAAAAAAAAAAACAGCCACACAGAACTCTAGCACAAATGGTTAAAGCTTAGCTATACAGACAAAACGACTCACAGTAGCATACACCTACACACTCACAAAAAGTGAAAAAGTGGAAAAACTAATATATCTATGTTCACAAAGTCCACCTTCTCAATATTGGACAGATTTATTGTTCTATTCAGGTGTTCCAGAGATGCGGGGTACTTGACGTTGAATGTGGAGATTTCATCCACTCTTTGTGCCGGTGCTGGGAGAGATTAGCTTTTCGCTTCTTTGCTCGCACAGTTCTGCTTTTAGAGTTGCATTTGTTTCATTGCAGAGATTTGGGTGTTCCTATTTTCATTTTCAATTTTTCCCAGGTATTTGTGACCTCATCTTGGTTTTCTGCAGTGTATTCTTGGTTATGTAACAGCGTTTTGTTTAGCTTCCATGTGTTTGTATTATTTACAGTTTTTTTTCTTTTAATTCCTATCTAGTTTCATAGCACTCTAGACGGAAATTATACCTGATGCTATTTCAATTTTCTTAGATTTCTAAGGCTTTATGTGTGACCCTACATATGATATATCTTGGAGAGTGTTTCATGAGTACATGAGGAG
Organism: Balaenoptera physalus; assembly: GCF_965194825.1. NCBI lineage: Eukaryota > Metazoa > Chordata > Mammalia > Artiodactyla > Balaenopteridae > Balaenoptera > Balaenoptera physalus. The sequence continues at coordinate 22,284,575 of NC_138904.1, forward strand.
AGAGTGTTTTCTGTTGTTTTGCAATAGAATGTTGTATATTTATGAATTAATTCCCTCTTGTTCAACGTGTCATTGAAAGCTTATGTTTCCTAATTTCGTTTCATTTTGCATGATCTATCCATTGGTGATTGTGGGGTGGTAATGTCCCCTACTCTTATGGTTTTACTGTCAAGTTCCGCTTTATGGCTGTTAGGATATACCTTATGTATTGAACTGCTCCTCGGTTGGGTTCATAAGTATTTGCATTTCTTAGATCCTCTCCTTGGTTTGATCCCTTGATCAGTGTGTAGTGTCCTTGTTTGTTTCTTGAAATAGTCTTTATCGTAAAGTCTATTTCTTCTGATATGAGAATTGTAACTCCAGGTTTCCTTTGATTTCCATGTGCATGGAATGTCTCTTGCCATATCCTCAGTTTCAGTCTGTATCTATCCCTAGGTCTAAAATGGGTCTCTCCTAGGCAGCATATATAATGGGCTTGTTGTTGTATCCCTTCAGCCAGTTTATCTGTTGTGGTTGGATCAATGAATCCATTTACATGTGAGGTAATTGTCAATATGGATGTTCCTCTTCCCGTTTTGTTAATTGTTTTTGGTTTGTTCTAGGAGGTCTTTTCTTTTCTTTGTGATTCCTGCCTAGAGAAGTTCCTTTATCCTTTGGTATAAAGCTGTTGCGTGGTGCTGAATTCTCTTTCCGTTTGTTTTTCTGTAACGTTTTTAGTTTCTCCGTCCAATCTCAATGAGATTCTTGCTGAAAACAGTAACATCGGTTGTAGCTTTCTTCCTTTCATCTCTTTAAATACGTATACTGCCACTCCTTTCTCTCTGGCAGAATTTCTGCTGTAAGGTCAGCTGTTAAGTTACGTGGATTCCCTTGAATGGTATATGGTGCTTTTCCCATGTTGCTTTTTACATGTTTCCTATGCATTTAGTTTTTAATAGTTTGATGAATACGTGTCTTGGCGTGTTTCTCCTTGGATTTATCCTGTATGGGACTCTCTGTGCTTCCTGGACTTGATTGACCCTTTCCTTTCCCTTACTAGGGAAGTTGTCAACTATAATCTCTTCAAATATATTCTCACGCCTTTTCTATTTCTCTTCTTCTTCTGAGACCCATATAATTCGAATGTGGTTGCGTTTAATGTTGTCGCAAGGGTCGCTAAGACTGTCCACCATTCCTTTCTTTCTTCTTTCTTATTTTGTCCCGCCGTATTTATTTGAACTATTTTATTTTCCAGGCCACATAACCGTTCTTCTGCCTCACTTATTGTGCTAGTGATCCATGCTAGAGAATAATTATTTTCATTTATTTTGGTCTTCATCATTGTTTGTTTGCTCTTCAGTTCTTGTCGACCCTTGTGAAACGTTTCTTGTATTTTCTCTCTCCTATTTCCACGATGTTGAATCGTCTTTCCTATCATTATTCTGAATTCTTTTTCGGGTGGACTGCCTATTTCCTCTTCATTTGTTAGGTCTGGTGCGTTTTGACCTTGCTGCTTCGTCTGCTGTGTGTTTTTTGGTCTCCTCATTTTGCTTAACTTACTGTGCTTGGGTTTCCTTTTCACAGACGGCATGCCCGTAGTTATTGCTGTCTTTGGTGTCTGTCCCCAGCGGTTAAGGTTTGTTCAGTGGGTTCTGTATGCTTCTTGGTTGAGGGGAGCTGTGCTTGTGTTCTGGAAGATGAGGCTGGATCTTTTATTTCTGGTGGGCAAGTCCACGTCTGGTGGTGTGTATTTTGGTGTCTCCGTCCTTATTATGATTTAAGGCATCCTTTCTGATAAAGGATGGGGCTGTGTTTCTGTCTTGCTCATTGTTTGTCATATGGTGTCCAGCACTGTAGACTGCTGGTCACTGAGTGATTGTGGGTCTTGTCGTTAAGAAAGAAATCTCTGGGAGTTTATCTCCCTTTGATATTATGTGGAGCTGTTAGGTCTCCTGTGCACCAGTGTCTTGAAGTTGTCTCTCCCACCTCAGATGCACCACACTGACTCCTGGCCGGACCACCAAGAGACATGCATCGTCACGGCTCAGAAAAAGTGGGAGAGGAAAGAGAAGGAAACAAAGAATGCAGATAAAATAAAACAAAATAAAGTAAAATAAAATAAAATGAAGTTATTAAAATAAAAAGTATGTATCAAGAGAAAGTTTTAAAAACTAAAAACACATAACAGACGGACAGAACTCTACACAAATGGTTAAAGCTAAGCTATACAGACAAAATCCCAAACAGCAGCATACACCTCCACAGTCACCAAAAGTGAAAAACTGGAAAGAATAATATGTCTTTGCTCACAAAGTCCACCTCGTCAATTTTGGTCTGATTCATTGTGTATTCAGGTGTTCCACAGATGCGCGGTACTTCACGTTGAGTGTGCAGATTTCATCCACTCTTCTTGCGGCTGCTGGGAGAGATTTCCCTTTGGCTTTTTTTTTCACACAGCTCTCCTTTTACAGTTGCATTTGCTTCATACCATAGTTTTGGGTGGTCTTATTTTCATTGTCACTTTTTCCCAGGTATTTTTGATCCCATCTTGGTTTTCTGCAGTGAAATCTTGGTTATGTAACAGCGTTTTCTTTACCTTCCCCGTGTTTGTATCATTTACAGTTTTTTTTCCTTTTAATGGCTAACTAGTTTCATAGCACTGTGGGTGGAAAGTATACCTGATACTGTTTCAATTTTCTTAACTTTCTAAGGCTTTATTTGTGGTCCTACATGAAATATACCTTGGAGAATGTGCCATGAGCACCTGAGGAAAAAGTGTTTTCTGTTGTTTTGCAATAGAATGTTGTATACATATGAATGAAGTCCCTCCTGTTCAATGTGTCATTTATCACTTATGTTTCCTGATTTTTTTTCATTTTGGATGATCTGTCCATTGGTGGAAGTTGTGTGGTAATGTCCCCTACTCTTTTGGTGGTAGTGTCAAGTTCCCCTTTATGGCTGTTAGGATACATGTTATGTAGTGAAGTGCTCCTCGGTTGGGTTCATAAGTATTCGCATTTGTCATATCCTCTCCTTGGTTTGATCCCTTGATCAGTATGTAGTGTCCTTGTTTGTTTCTTGTAATAGTCTTTATCTTAAAGTCTATTTCGCCTGATATGAGAATTGTAACTCCAGGTTTCCTTTGATTTCCATTTGCATGGAATGTCTCTTGCCATCTCCTCACTTTCAGTCTGTATGTCTCCTTAGGTCTAAAGTGGGCCTCTTTTAGGCAGCACATATAATGGTCTTGATGTTGTATCCCTTCAGGGAGTCTATCACTTGTAGTTGGAGCAATGTATCCATTTACATGTAACGTTATTATTAATATGGATGTACCTCTTACCGTTTTGTTAATTGTTTTTGGTTTGTTCTAGGAGGTCTTTTCTTTTCTTTGTGATTCCTGCCTAGAGAAGTTCCTTTATCCTTTGTTATAAAGCTGTTGCATGGTGCTGAATTCTCTTACCGTGTGTTTTTCTGTAAAGTTTTTCGTTTCTCCGTCCAATCTCAGTGAGATTCTTGCTGAGAACAGTAACATCGGTTGTAGGTTTTTTTCCTTTCATCTCTTTAAATACGTATACTGCCACTCCCTTCTCTCTGGCAGAATTTCTGCTGAAAGGTCAGCTGTTAACTTACCTGGATTCCCTTGTATGGTATATGCTGCTTTTCCCATGCTGCTTTTTACATGCTTTCTATGTATTTAGTTTCTAATAGTTTGATGAATACGTGTCTTGGCGTGTTTCTCCTTGGATTTATCCTGTATGGGACTCTCTGTGCTTCCTGGGCTTGGCTTAATCTTTCGTTTCCCTTACTAGGGAAGTTTTCAACTATAATCTCTTCAAGTATATTCTGACTCCTTTTCTATTTCTCTTCTTCTTCTGAGACCCATATAATTCGAATGTTCGTGCATTTAATGTTGTTCCAAGGGTCGCTGTGACTGTCCTCCTTTCCTTTCTTTCTTTATTCTTTATTTTGATCCGCAGTATTTAATTGAACTATTTTATCTTCCAGGTCACTTAACCGTTCTTCTGCCTCATTTATTGTGTTAGTGATCAATGCTAGAGAATAATTATTTTCATTTATTGTGTTCTTCATCATTGTTTGTTTGCTCTTCAGTTCTTGTCGACCCTTGTGAAACGTTTCTTGTATTTTCTCTCTCCTATTTCTACGATGTTGAATCGTCTTTCCTATCATGATTCTGAATTCTTTTTCGGGTAGACTGCCTATTTCCTCTTCCTTTGTTAGGTCTGGTGCGTTTTGACCTTGCTGCTTCGTCTGCTGTGTGTTTTTTGGTCTCCTCATTTTGCTTAACTTAATGTGCTTGGGGTTCCTTTTCACAGGTGTCATGCCCGTAGTTATTGTTGTTTTTGGTGTCTGCCTCAGCGGCTAAGGTTTGTTCAGTGGCTTCTGTATGCTTCTTGGTTGAGGGGAGTTGTGCTTGTGTTCTGGAAGATGAGGCTGGATCTTTTCTTTCTGGTGGGCACTTGTACGTCTGGTGGTGTGTATTTTGGTGTCTCTGTCCTTATTATGATTTAAGGCATCCTCTCTGATAACGGATGGGGCTGTGTCTGTCTTGCTCATTGTTTGGCATACGGTGTCCAGCACTGTAGCTTGCTGGTCACTGAGTGAATGTGGGTCTTGGCCTTGAGAAGGAAATCTCTGGGAGATTTTCTCCATTTGATATTATGTGGAGCTGTCAGGTCTCCTGTGGACCAGTGTCCTGAAGTGGGTTTTCCCACCTCAGATGGAGAGCACTGACTCCTGGTTAGAGCACCTAGAGACTTTCATCCTCACAGCTCAGAATAAGTGGGAGAAAAAAGAGAAGGAAACAAAGAATGAGGATAAAATAAAACAAAATAAAGTAAAATTAAATAAAATGAAGTTATTAAAATAAAAAATATTTATTACGAGAAAATTTTAAAAAGTAAAAAAAAAAAACAGCCACACAGAACTCTAGCACAAATGGTTAAAGCTTAGCTATACAGACAAAACGACTCACAGTAGCATACACCTACACACTCACAAAAAGTGAAAAAGTGGAAAAACTAATATATCTATGCTCACAAAGTCCACCTTCTCAATATTGGACAGATTCATTGTTCTATTCAGGTGTTCCAGAGATGCGGGGTACTTGACGTTGAATGTGGAGATTTCATCCACTCTTTGTGCCGGTGCTGGGAGAGATTAGCTTTTCGCTTCTTTGCTCGCACAGCTCTGCTTTTAGAGTTGCATTTGTTTCATTGCAGAGATTTGGGTGTTCCTATTTTCATTTTCAATTTTTCCCAGGTATTTGTGACCCCATCTTGGTTTTCTGCAGTGTATTCTTGGTTATGTAACAGCGTTTTGTTTAGCTTCCATGTGTTTGTATTATGTACAGTTTTTTTTTTCTTTTAATTCCTATCTAGTTTCATAGCACTGTTTGTGGAAATTATACCCGATGCTATTTCAATTTTCTTAGTTTTCTAAGGCTTTATTTGTGACCCTACATATGATATATCTTGGAGAGTGTTTCATGAGTACCTGAGGAGAAAGTGTTTTCTGTTGTTTTGCAATAGAATGCTGTATACATATGAATGAATTCCCTCTTGTTCAACGCGTCATTGAAAGCTTATGTTTCCTGATTTAGTTTCATTTTGGATGATCTATCCATTGGTGATTGTGGGCTGGTAATGTCCCCTACTCTTATGGTTTCACTGTCAACTTCCGCTTTATGGCTGTTAGGATATACCTTATGTATTGAAGTGCTCCTCGGTTGGGTTGATAAGTATTTGCATTTCTTAGATCCTCTCCTTGGTTTGATCCCTTGAGCAGTGTGTAGGGTCCTTGTTTGTTTCTTGAAATAGTCTTTATCTTAAAGTCTATTTCTTCTGATATGAGAATTGTAACTCCAGGTTTCCTTTGATTTCCATTTCCATAGAATGTCTCTTGCCATCTCCTCACTTTCAGTCTGTATGTCTCCCTAGGTCTATAGTGGATCTCTTCTAGGCAGCATATATAATGGGCTTGTTGTTGTATCCCTTCAGCCAGTTTATCTGTTGTGGTTGGAGCAATGAATCCATTTACATGTAAGGTAATTTTCAATATGGATGTTCCTCTTACCGTTTTGTTAATTGTTTTTGCTTTGTTCTAGGAGGTCTTTCTTTTCCTTGTGATTCCTGCCTAGAGAAGTTCCTTTATCCTTTGTTATAAAGCTGTTGTTGGTGCTGAATTCTTTTTCCGTTTGTTTTTCTGTAAAGATTTTAGTTTCTCCGTCCAATCTCAATGAGATTCTTGCTGAAAACAGTAACATCGGTTGTAGCTTTCTTCCTTTCATCTCTTTAAATACGTATACTGCCACTCCTTTCTCTCTGGCAGGATTTCTGCTGTAAGGTCAGCTGTTAACTTACGTGGATTCCCTTGAATGGTATATGGTGCTTTTCCCATGATGCTTTTTACATGTTTCCTATACATTTAGATTTTAATAGTTTGATGAATACGTGTCTTGGCGTGTTTCTCCTCGGATTTATCCTGTATGGGACTCTCTGTGCTTCCTGGACTTGATTGACCCTTTCCGTTCACTTACTAGGGAAGTTGTCAACTATAATCTCTTCAAATATATTCTCACGCCTTTTCTATTTCTCTTCTTCTTCTGAGACCCATATAATTCGAATGTGGTTGCGTTTAATATTGTCGCAAGGGTCGCTAAGACTGTCCACCATTCCTTTCTTTCTTCTTTCTTATTTTGTCCCGCCGTATTTATTTGAACTATTTTATTTTCCAGGCCACATAACCGTTCTTCTGCCTCACTTATTGTGCTAGTGATCCATGCTAGAGAATAATTATTTTCATTTATTTTGGTCTTCATCATTGTTTGTTTGCTCTTCAGTTCTTGTCGACCCTTGTGAAACGTTTCTTGTATTTTCTCTCTCCTATTTCCACGATGTTGAATCGTCTTTCCTATCATTATTCTGAATTCTTTTTCGGGTGGACTGCCTATTTCCTCTTCATTTGTTAGGTCTGGTGCGTTTTGACCTTCCTGCTTCGTCTGCTGTGTGTTTTTTGGTCTCCTCATTTTGCTTAACTTACTGTGCTTGGGTTTCCTTTTCACAGGCGGCATGCCCGTAGTTATTGCTGTCTTTGGTGTCTGTCCCCAGCGGTTAAGGTTTGTTCAGTGGGTTCTGTATGCTTCTTGGTTGAGGGGAGCTGTGCTTGTGTTCTGGAAGATGAGGCTGGATCTTTTATTTCTGGTGGGCAAGTCCACGTCTGGTGGTGTGTATTTTGGTGTCTCCGTCCTTATTATGATTTAAGGCATCCTGTCTGATAAAGGATGGGGCTGTGTTTCTGACTTGCTCATTGTTTCTCATACGGTGTCCAGCACTGTAGACTGCTGGTCACTGAGTGATTGTGGGTCTTGTCGTTAAGAAAGAAATCTCTGGGAGTTTATCTCCCTTTGATATTATGTGGAGCTGTCAGGTCTCCTGTGCACCAGTGTCTTGAAGTTGTCTCTCCCACCTCAGATGCACCACACTGACTCCTGGCCGGACCACCAAGAGACATGCATCGTCACGGCTCAGAAGAAGTGGGAGAGGAAAGAGAAGGAAACAAAGAATGCAGATAAAATAAAACAAAATAAAGTAAAATAAAATAAAATGAAGTTATTAAAATAAAAAGTATGTATCAAGAGAAAGTTTTAAAAACTAAAAACACATAACAGACGGACAGAACTCTACACAAATGGTTAAAGCTAAGCTATACAGACAAAATCCCAAACAGCAGCATACACCTCCACAGTCACAAAAAGTGAAAAACTGGAAGGAATAATATGTCTTTGCTCACAAAGTCCACCTCGTCAATTTTGGTCTGATTCATTGTGTATTCAGGTGTTCCACAGATGCGCGGTGCTTCACGTTGAGTGTGCAGATTTCATCCACTCTTCCTGCGGCTGCTGGGAGAGATTTCCCTTTGGCTTTTTTTTTCACACAGCTCTCCTTTTACAGTTGCATTTGCTTCATACCATAGTTTTGGGTGGTCTTATTTTCACTGTCACTTTTTCCCAGGTATTTTTGATCCCATCTTGGTTTTCTGCAGTGAAATCTTGGTTATGTAACAGCGTTTTCTTTAGCTTCCCCGTGTTTGTATCATTTACAGTTTTTTTTCCTTTTAATTGCTAACTAGTTTCATAGCACTGTGGGTGGAAAGTATACCTGATACTGTTTCAATTTTCTTAACTTTCTAAGGCTTTATTTGTGGTCCTACATGAAATATACCTTGGAGAATGTGCCATGAGCACCTGAGGAAAAAGTGTTTTCTGTTGTTTTGCAATAGAATGTTGTATACATATGAATGAAGTCCCTCCTGTTCAATGTGTCATTTAAAACTTATGTTTCCTGATTTTTTTTCATTTTGGATGATCTGTCCATTGGTGGAAGTTGTGTGGTAATGTCCCCTACTCTTTTGGTGGTAGTGTCAAGTTCCCCTTTATGGCTGTTAGGATACATGTTATGTAGTGAAGTGCTCCTCGGTTGGGTTCATAAGTATTCGCATTTGTCATATCCTCTCCTTGGTTTGAACCCTTGATCAGTATGTAGTGTCCTGGTTTGTTTCTTGTAATAGTCTTTATCTTAAAGTCTATTTCGCCTGATATGAGAATTGTAACTCCAGGTTTCCTTTGATTTCCATTTGCATGGAATGTCTCTTGCCATCTCCTCACTTTCAGTCTGTATGTCTCCTTAGGTCTAAAGTGGGCCTCTTTTAGGCAGCACATATAATGGTCTTGATGTTGTATCCCTTCAGGGAGTCTATCACTTGTAGTTGGAGCAATGTATCCATTTACATGTAACGTTATTATTAATATGGATGTACCTCTTACCGTTTTGTTAATTGTTTTTGGTTTGTTCTAGGAGGTCTTTTCTTTTCTTTGTGATTCCTGCCTAGAGAAGTTCCTTTATCCTTTGTTATAAAGCTGTTGCTTGGTGCTGAATTCTCTTACCGTGTGTTTTTCTGTAAAGTTTTTCGTTTCTCCGTCCAATCTCAGTGAGATTCTTGCTGAGAACAGTAACATCGGTTGTAGGTTTTTTTCCTTTCATCTCTTTAAATACGTATACTGCCACTCCCTTCTCTCTGGCAGAATTTCTGCTGAAAGGTCAGCTGTTAACTTACGTGGATTCCCTTGTATGGTATATGCTGCTTTTCCCATGATGCTTTTTACATGCTTTCTATGTATTTAGTTTCTAATAGTTTGATGAATACGTGTCTTGGCGTGTTTCTCCTTGGATTTATCCTGTATGGGACTCTCTGTGCTTCCTGGGCTTGGCTTAATCTTTCATTTCCCTTACTAGGGAAGTTTTCAACTATAATCTCTTCAAGTATATTCTGACTCCTTTTCTATTTCTCTTCTTCTTCTGAGACCCATATAATTCGAATGTTCGTGCATTTAATGTTGTTCCAAGGGTCGCTGTGACTGTCCTCCTTTCCTTTCTTTCTTTATTCTTTATTTTGATCCGCAGTATTTATTTGAACTATTTTATCTTCCAGGTCACTTAACCGTTCTTCTGCCTCATTTATTGTGTTAGTGATCAATGCTAGAGAATAATTATTTTCATTTATTGTGTTCTTCATCATTGTTTGTTTGCTCTTCAGTTCTTGTCGACCCTTGTGAAACGTTTCTTGTATTTTCTCTCTCCTATTTCTACGATGTTGAATCGTCTTTCCTATCATGATTCTGAATTCTTTTTCGGGTAGACTGCCTATTTCCTCTTCCTTTGTTAGGTCTGGTGCGTTTTGACCTTGCTGCTTCGTCTGCTGTGTGTTTTTTGGTCTCCTCATTTTGCTTAACTTAATGTGCTTGGGGTTCCTTTTCACAGGTGTCATGCCCGTAGTTATTGTTGTTTTTGGTGTCTGCCTCAGCGGCTAAGGTTTGTTCAGTGGCTTCTGTATGCTTCTTGGTTGAGGGGAGTTGTGCTTGTGTTCTGGAAGATGAGGCTGGATCTTTTCTTTCTGGTGGGCACTTGTACGTCTGGTGGTGTGTATTTTGGTGTCTCTGTCCTTATTAGGATTTAAGGCATCCTCTCTGATAACGGATGGGGCTGTGTCTGTCTTGCTCATTGTTTGGCATACGGTGTCCAGCACTGTAGCTTGCTGGTCACTGAGTGAATGTGGGTCTTGGCCTTGAGAAGGAAATCTCTGGGAGATTTTCTCCATTTGATATTATGTGGAGCTGTCAGGTCTCCTGTGGACCAGTGTCCTGAAGTGGGTTTTCCCACCTCAGATGGAGAGCACTGACTCCTGGTTAGAGCACCTAGAGACTTTCATCCTCACAGCTCAGAATAAGTGGGAGAAAAAAGAGAAGGAAACAAAGAATGAGGATAAAATAAAACAAAATAAAGTAAAATCAAATAAAATGAAGTTATTAAAATAAAAAATATTTACTACGAGAAAATTTTAAAAAGTAAAAAAAAAAACAGCCACACAGAACTCTAGCACAAATGGTTAAAGCTTAGCTATACAGACAAAACGACTCACAGTAGCATACACCTACACACTCACAAAAAGTGAAAAAGTGGAAAAACTAATATATCTATGCTCACAAAGTCCACCTTCTCAATATTGGACAGATTCATTGTTCTATTCAGGTGTTCCAGAGATGCGGGGTACTTGACGTTGAATGTGGAGATTTCATCCACTCTTTGTGCCGGTGCTGGGAGAGATTAGCTTTTCGCTTCTTTGCTCGCACAGCTCTGCTTTTAGAGTTGCATTTGTTTCATTGCAGAGATTTGGGTGTTCCTATTTTCATTTTCAATTTTTCCCAGGTATTTGTGACCTCATCTTGGTTTTCTGCAGTGTATTCTTGGTTATGTAACAGCGTTTTGTTTAGCTTCCATGTGTTTGTATTATTTACAGTTTTTTTCTTTTAATTCCTATCTAGTTTCATTGCACTCTAGACGGAAATTATACCTGATGCTATTTCAATTTTCTTAGATTTCTAAGGCTTTATGTGTGACCCTACATATGATATATCTTGGAGAGTGTTTCATGAGTACCTGAGGAGAGAGTGTTTTCTGTTGTTTTGCAATAGAATGTTGTATATTTATGAATTAATTCCCTCTTGTTCAACGTGTCATTGAAAGCTTATGTTTCCTAATTTCGTTTCATTTTGCATGATCTATCCATTGGTGATTGTGGGGTGGTAATGTCCCCTACTCTTATGGTTTTACTGTCAAGTTCCGCTTTATGGCTGTTAGGATATACCTTATGTATTGAACTGCTCCTCGGTTGGGTTCATAAGTATTTGCATTTCTTAGATCCTCTCCTTGGTTTGATCCCTTGATCAGTGTGTAGTGTCCTTGTTTGTTTCTTGAAATAGTCTTTATCGTAAAGTCTATTTCTTCTGATATGAGAATTGTAACTCCAGGTTTCCTTTGATTTCCATGTGCATGGAATGTCTCTTGCCATATCCTCAGTTTCAGTCTGTATCTATCCCTAGGTCTAAAATGGGTCTCTCCTAGGCAGCATATATAATGGGCTTGTTGTTGTATCCCTTCAGCCAGTTTATCTGTTGTGGTTGGATCAATGAATCCATTTACATGTGAGGTAATTGTCAATATGGATGTTCCTCTTCCCGTTTTGTTAATTGTTTTTGGTTTGTTCTAGGAGGTCTTTTCTTTTCTTTGTGATTCCTGCCTAGAGAAGTTCCTTTATCCTTTGGTATAAAGCTGTTGCGTGGTGCTGAATTCTCTTTCCGTTTGTTTTTCTGTAACGTTTTTAGTTTCTCCGTCCAATCTCAATGAGATTCTTGCTGAAAACAGTAACATCGGTTGTAGCTTTCTTCCTTTCATCTCTTTAAATACGTATACTGCCACTCCTTTCTCTCTGGCAGAATTTCTGCTGTAAGGTCAGCTGTTAACTTACGTGGATTCCCTTGAATGGTATATGGTGCTTTTCCCATGTTGCTTTTTACATGTTTCCTATGCATTTAGTTTTTAATAGTTTGATGAATACGTGTCTTGGCGTGTTTCTCCTTGGATTTATCCTGTATGGGACTCTCTGTGCTTCCTGGACTTGATTGACCCTTTCCTTTCCCTTACTAGGGAAGTTGTCAACTATAATCTCTTCAAATATATTCTCACGCCTTTTCTATTTCTCTTCTTCTTCTGAGACCCATATAATTCGAATGTGGTTGCGTTTAATGTTGTCGCAAGGGTCGCTAAGACTGTCCACCATTCCTTTCTTTCTTCTTTCTTATTTTGTCCCGCCGTATTTATTTGAACTATTTTATTTTCCAGGCCACATAACCGTTCTTCTGCCTCACTTATTGTGCTAGTGATCCATGCTAGAGAATAATTATTTTCATTTATTTTGGTCTTCATCATTGTTTGTTTGCTCTTCAGTTCTTGTCGACCCTTGTGAAACGTTTCTTGTATTTTCTCTCTCCTATTTCCACGATGTTGAATCGTCTTTCCTATCATTATTCTGAATTCTTTTTCGGGTGGACTGCCTATTTCCTCTTCATTTGTTAGGTCTGGTGCGTTTTGACCTTGCTGCTTCGTCTGCTGTGTGTTTTTTGGTCTCCTCATTTTGCTTAACTTACTGTGCTTGGGTTTCCTTTTCACAGACGGCATGCCCGTAGTTATTGCTGTCTTTGGTGTCTGTCCCCAGCGGTTAAGGTTTGTTCAGTGGGTTCTGTATGCTTCTTGGTTGAGGGGAGCTGTGCTTGTGTTCTGGAAGATGAGGCTGGATCTTTTATTTCTGGTGGGCAAGTCCACGTCTGGTGGTGTGTATTTTGGTGTCTCCGTCCTTATTATGATTTAAGGCATCCTTTCTGATAAAGGATGGGGCTGTGTTTCTGTCTTGCTCATTGTTTGTCATATGGTGTCCAGCACTGTAGACTGCTGGTCACTGAGTGATTGTGGGTCTTGTCGTTAAGAAAGAAATCTCTGGGAGTTTATCTCCCTTTGATATTATGTGGAGCTGTTAGGTCTCCTGTGCACCAGTGTCTTGAAGTTGTCTCTCCCACCTCAGATGCACCACACTGACTCCTGGCCGGACCACCAAGAGACATGCATCGTCACGGCTCAGAAAAAGTGGGAGAGGAAAGAGAAGGAAACAAAGAATGCAGATAAAATAAAACAAAATAAACTAAAATAAAATAAAATGAAGTTATTAAAATAAAAAGTATGTATCAAGAGAAAGTTTTAAAAACTAAAAACACATAACAGACGGACAGAACTCTACACAAATGGTTAAAGCTAAGCTATACAGACAAAATCCCAAACAGCAGCATACACCTCCACAGTCACAAAAAGTGAAAAACTGGAAAGAATAATATGTCTTTGCTCACAAAGTCCACCTCGTCAATTTTGGTCTGATTCATTGTGTATTCAGGTGTTCCACAGATGCGCGGTACTTCACGTTGAGTGTGCAGATTTCATCCACTCTTCCTGCGGCTGCTGGGAGAGATTTCCCTTTGGCTTTTTTTTTCACACAGCTCTCCTTTTACAGTTGCATTTGCTTCATACCATAGTTTTGGGTGGTCTTATTTTCATTGTCACTTTTTCCCAGGTATTTTTGATCCCATCTTGGTTTTCTGCAGTGAAATCTTGGTTATGTAACAGCGTTTTCTTTACCTTCCCCATGTTTGTATCATTTACAGTTTTTTTTCCTTTTAATGGCTAACTAGTTTCATAGCACTGTGGGTGGAAAGTATACCTGATACTGTTTCAATTTTCTTAACTTTCTAAGGCTTTATTTGTGGTCCTACATGAAATATACCTTGGAGAATGTGCCATGAGCACCTGAGGAAAAAGTGTTTTCTGTTGTTTTGCAATAGAATGTTGTATACATATGAATGAAGTCCCTCCTGTTCAATGTGTCATTTATCACTTATGTTTCCTGATTTTTTTTCATTTTGGATGATCTGTCCATTGGTGGAAGTTGTGTGGTAATGTCCCCTACTCTTTTGGTGGTAGTGTCAAGTTCCCCTTTATGGCTGTTAGGATACATGTTATGTAGTGAAGTGCTCCTCGGTTGGGTTCATAAGTATTCGCATTTGTCATATCCTCTCCTTGGTTTGATCCCTTGATCAGTATGTAGTGTCCTTGTTTGTTTCTTGTAATAGTCTTTATCTTAAAGTCTATTTCGCCTGATATGAGAATTGTAACTCCAGGTTTCCTTTGATTTCCATTTGCATGGAATGTCTCTTGCCATCTCCTCACTTTCAGTCTGTATGTCTCCTTAGGTCTAAAGTGGGCCTCTTTTAGGCAGCACATATAATGGTCTTGATGTTGTATCCCTTCAGGGAGTCTATCACTTGTAGTTGGAGCAATGTATCCATTTACATGTAACGTTATTATTAATATGGATGTACCTCTTACCGTTTTGTTAATTGTTTTTGGTTTGTTCTAGGAGGTCTTTTCTTTTCTTTGTGATTCCTGCCTAGAGAAGTTCCTTTATCCTTTGTTATAAAGCTGTTGCATGGTGCTGAATTCTCTTACCGTGTGTTTTTCTGTAAAGTTTTTCGTTTCTCCGTCCAATCTCAGTGAGATTCTTGCTGAGAACAGTAACATCGGTTGTAGGTTTTTTTCCTTTCATCTCTTTAAATACGTATACTGCCACTCCCTTCTCTCTGGCAGAATTTCTGCTGAAAGGTCAGCTGTTAACTTACCTGGATTCCCTTGTATGGTATATGCTGCTTTTCCCATGCTGCTTTTTACATGCTTTCTATGTATTTAGTTTCTAATAGTTTGATGAATACGTGTCTTGGCGTGTTTCTCCTTGGATTTATCCTGTATGGGACTCTCTGTGCTTCCTGGGCTTGGCTTAATCTTTCGTTTCCCTTACTAGGGAAGTTTTCAACTATAATCTCTTCAAGTATATTCTGACTCCTTTTCTATTTCTCTTCTTCTTCTGAGACCCATATAATTCGAATGTTCGTGCATTTAATGTTGTTCCAAGGGTCGCTGTGACTGTCCTCCTTTCCTTTCTTTCTTTATTCTTTATTTTGATCCGCAGTATTTATTTGAACTATTTTATCTTCCAGGTCACTTAACCGTTCTTCTGCCTCATTTATTGTGTTAGTGATCAATGCTAGAGAATAATTATTTTCATTTATTGTGTTCTTCATCATTGTTTGTTTGCTCTTCAGTTCTTGTCGACCCTTGTGAAACGTTTCTTGTATTTTCTCTCTCCTATTTCTACGATGTTGAATCGTCTTTCCTATCATGATTCTGAATTCTTTTTCGGGTAGACTGCCTATTTCCTCTTCCTTTGTTAGGTCTGGTGCGTTTTGACCTTGCTGCTTCGTCTGCTGTGTGTTTTTTGGTCTCCTCATTTTGCTTAACTTAATGTGCTTGGGGTTCCTTTTCACAGGTGTCATGCCCGTAGTTATTGTTGTTTTTGGTGTCTGCCTCAGCGGCTAAGGTTTGTTCAGTGGCTTCTGTATGCTTCTTGGTTGAGGGGAGTTGTGCTTGTGTTCTGGAAGATGAGGCTGGATCTTTTCTTTCTGGTGGGCACTTGTACGTCTGGTGGTGTGTATTTTGGTGTCTCTGTCCTTATTATGATTTAAGGCATCCTCTCTGATAACGGATGGGGCTGTGTCTGTCTTGCTCATTGTTTGGCATACGGTGTCCAGCACTGTAGCTTGCTGGTCACTGAGTGAATGTGGGTCTTGGCCTTGAGAAGGAAATCTCTGGGAGATTTTCTCCATTTGATATTATGTGGAGCTGTCAGGTCTCCTGTGGACCAGTGTCCTGAAGTGGGTTTTCCCACCTCAGATGGAGAGCACTGACTCCTGGTTAGAGCACCTAGAGACTTTCATCCTCACAGCTCAGAATAAGTGGGAGAAAAAAGAGAAGGAAACAAAGAATGAGGATAAAATAAAACAAAATAAAGTAAAATTAAATAAAATGAAGTTATTAAAATAAAAAATATTTATTACGAGAAAATTTTAAAAAGTAAAAAAAAAAAACAGCCACACAGAACTCTAGCACAAATGGTTAAAGCTTAGCTATACAGACAAAACGACTCACAGTAGCATACACCTACACACTCACAAAAAGTGAAAAAGTGGAAAAACTAATATATCTATGCTCACAAAGTCCACCTTCTCAATATTGGACAGATTCATTGTTCTATTCAGGTGTTCCAGAGATGCGGGGTACTTGACGTTGAATGTGGAGATTTCATCCACTCTTTGTGCCGGTGCTGGGAGAGATTAGCTTTTCGCTTCTTTGCTCGCACAGCTCTGCTTTTAGAGTTGCATTTGTTTCATTGCAGAGATTTGGGTGTTCCTATTTTCATTTTCAATTTTTCCCAGGTATTTGTGACCCCATCTTGGTTTTCTGCAGTGTATTCTTGGTTATGTAACAGCGTTTTGTTTAGCTTCCATGTGTTTGTATTATGTACAGTTTTTTTTTTCTTTTAATTCCTATCTAGTTTCATAGCACTGTTTGTGGAAATTATACCCGATGCTATTTCAATTTTCTTAGTTTTCTAAGGCTTTATTTGTGACCCTACATATGATATATCTTGGAGAGTGTTTCATGAGTACCTGAGGAGAAAGTGTTTTCTGTTGTTTTGCAATAGAATGCTGTATACATATGAATGAATTCCCTCTTGTTCAACGCGTCATTGAAAGCTTATGTTTCCTGATTTAGTTTCATTTTGGATGATCTATCCATTGGTGATTGTGGGCTGGTAATGTCCCCTACTCTTATGGTTTCACTGTCAACTTCCGCTTTATGGCTGTTAGGATATACCTTATGTATTGAAGTGCTCCTCGGTTGGGTTGATAAGTATTTGCATTTCTTAGATCCTCTCCTTGGTTTGATCCCTTGAGCAGTGTGTAGGGTCCTTGTTTGTTTCTTGAAATAGTCTTTATCTTAAAGTCTATTTCTTCTGATATGAGAATTGTAACTCCAGGTTTCCTTTGATTTCCATTTCCATAGAATGTCTCTTGCCATCTCCTCACTTTCAGTCTGTATGTCTCCCTAGGTCTATAGTGGATCTCTTCTAGGCAGCATATATAATGGGCTTGTTGTTGTATCCCTTCAGCCAGTTTATCTGTTGTGGTTGGAGCAATGAATCCATTTACATGTAAGGTAATTTTCAATATGGATGTTCCTCTTACCGTTTTGTTAATTGTTTTTGCTTTGTTCTAGGAGGTCTTTCTTTTCCTTGTGATTCCTGCCTAGAGAAGTTCCTTTATCCTTTGTTATAAAGCTGTTGTTGGTGCTGAATTCTTTTTCCGTTTGTTTTTCTGTAAAGATTTTAGTTTCTCCGTCCAATCTCAATGAGATTCTTGCTGAAAACAGTAACATCGGTTGTAGCTTTCTTCCTTTCATCTCTTTAAATACGTATACTGCCACTCCTTTCTCTCTGGCAGGATTTCTGCTGTAAGGTCAGCTGTTAACTTACGTGGATTCCCTTGAATGGTATATGGTGCTTTTCCCATGATGCTTTTTACATGTTTCCTATACATTTAGATTTTAATAGTTTGATGAATACGTGTCTTGGCGTGTTTCTCCTCGGATTTATCCTGTATGGGACTCTCTGTGCTTCCTGGACTTGATTGACCCTTTCCGTTCACTTACTAGGGAAGTTGTCAACTATAATCTCTTCAAATATATTCTCACGCCTTTTCTATTTCTCTTCTTCTTCTGAGACCCATATAATTCGAAAGTGGTTGCGTTTAATATTGTCGCAAGGGTCGCTAAGACTGTCCACCATTCCTTTCTTTCTTCTTTCTTATTTTGTCCCGCCGTATTTATTTGAACTATTTTATTTTCCAGGCCACATAACCGTTCTTCTGCCTCACTTATTGTGCTAGTGATCCATGCTAGAGAATAATTATTTTCATTTATTTTGGTCTTCATCATTGTTTGTTTGCTCTTCAGTTCTTGTCGACCCTTGTGAAACGTTTCTTGTATTTTCTCTCTCCTATTTCCACGATGTTGAATCGTCTTTCCTATCATTATTCTGAATTCTTTTTCGGGTGGACTGCCTATTTCCTCTTCATTTGTTAGGTCTGGTGCGTTTTGACCTTCCTGCTTCGTCTGCTGTGTGTTTTTTGGTCTCCTCATTTTGCTTAACTTACTGTGCTTGGGTTTCCTTTTCACAGGCGGCATGCCCGTAGTTATTGCTGTCTTTGGTGTCTGTCCCCAGCGGTTAAGGTTTGTTCAGTGGGTTCTGTATGCTTCTTGGTTGAGGGGAGCTGTGCTTGTGTTCTGGAAGATGAGGCTGGATCTTTTATTTCTGGTGGGCAAGTCCACGTCTGGTGGTGTGTATTTTGGTGTCTCCGTCCTTATTATGATTTAAGGCATCCTGTCTGATAAAGGATGGGGCTGTGTTTCTGACTTGCTCATTGTTTCTCATACGGTGTCCAGCACTGTAGACTGCTGGTCACTGAGTGATTGTGGGTCTTGTCGTTAAGAAAGAAATCTCTGGGAGTTTATCTCCCTTTGATATTATGTGGAGCTGTCAGGTCTCCTGTGCACCAGTGTCTTGAAGTTGTCTCTCCCACCTCAGATGCACCACACTGACTCCTGGCCGGACCACCAAGAGACATGCATCGTCACGGCTCAGAAGAAGTGGGAGAGGAAAGAGAAGGAAACAAAGAATGCAGATAAAATAAAACAAAATAAAGTAAAAGAAAATAAAATGAAGTTATTAAAATAAAAAGTATGTATCAAGAGAAAGTTTTAAAAACTAAAAACACATAACAGACGGACAGAACTCTACACAAATGGTTAAAGCTAAGCTATACAGACAAAATCCCAAACAGCAGCATACACCTCCACAGTCACAAAAAGTGAAAAACTGGAAAGAATAATATGTCTTTGCTCACAAAGTCCACCTCGTCAATTTTGGTCTGATTCATTGTGTATTCAGGTGTTCCACAGATGCGCGGTGCTTCACGTTGAGTGTGCAGATTTCATCCACTCTTCCTGCGGCTGCTGGGAGAGATTTCCCTTTGGCTTTTTTTTTCACACAGCTCTCCTTTTACAGTTGCATTTGCTTCATACCATAGTTTTGGGTGGTCTTATTTTCACTGTCACTTTTTCCCAGGTATTTTTGATCCCATCTTGGTTTTCTGCAGTGAAATCTTGGTTATGTAACAGCGTTTTCTTTAGCTTCCCCGTGTTTGTATCATTTACAGTTTTTTTTCCTTTTAATGGCTAACTAGTTTCATAGCACTGTGGGTGGAAAGTATACCTGATACTGTTTCAATTTTCTTAACTTTCTAAGGCTTTATTTGTGGTCCTACATGAAATATACCTTGGAGAATGTGCCATGAGCACCTGAGGAAAAAGTGTTTTCTGTTGTTTTGCAATAGAATGTTGTATACATATGAATGAAGTCCCTCCTGTTCAATGTGTCATTTATCACTTATGTTTCCTGATTTTTTTTCATTTTGGATGATCTGTCCATTGGTGGAAGTTGTGTGGTAATGTCCCCTACTCTTTTGGTGGTAGTGTCAAGTTCCCCTTTATGGCTGTTAGGATACATGTTATGTAGTGAAGTGCTCCTCGGTTGGGTTCATAAGTATTCGCATTTGTCATATCCTCTCCTTGGTTTGATCCCTTGATCAGTATGTAGTGTCCTTGTTTGTTTCTTGTAATAGTCTTTATCTTAAAGTCTATTTCGCCTGATATGAGAATTGTAACTCCAGGTTTCCTTTGATTTCCATTTGCATGGAATGTCTCTTGCCATCTCCTCACTTTCAGTCTGTATGTCTCCTTAGGTCTAAAGTGGGCCTCTTTTAGGCAGCACATATAATGGTCTTGATGTTGTATCCCTTCAGGGAGTCTATCACTTGTAGTTGGAGCAATGTATCCATTTACATGTAACGTTATTATTAATATGGATGTACCTCTTACCGTTTTGTTAATTGTTTTTGGTTTGTTCTAGGAGGTCTTTTCTTTTCTTTGTGATTCCTGCCTAGAGAAGTTCCTTTATCCTTTGTTATAAAGCTGTTGCATGGTGCTGAATTCTCTTACCGTGTGTTTTTCTGTAAAGTTTTTCGTTTCTCCGTCCAATCTCAGTGAGATTCTTGCTGAGAACAGTAACATCGGTTGTAGGTTTTTTTCCTTTCATCTCTTTAAATACGTATACTGCCACTCCCTTCTCTCTGGCAGAATTTCTGCTGAAAGGTCAGCTGTTAACTTACCTGGATTCCCTTGTATGGTATATGCTGCTTTTCCCATGCTGCTTTTTACATGCTTTCTATGTATTTAGTTTCTAATAGTTTGATGAATACGTGTCTTGGCGTGTTTCTCCTTGGATTTATCCTGTATGGGACTCTCTGTGCTTCCTGGGCTTGGCTTAATCTTTCGTTTCCCTTACTAGGGAAGTTTTCAACTATAATCTCTTCAAGTATATTCTGACTCCTTTTCTATTTCTCTTCTTCTTCTGAGACCCATATAATTCGAATGTTCGTGCATTTAATGTTGTTCCAAGGGTCGCTGTGACTGTCCTCCTTTCCTTTCTTTCTTTATTCTTTATTTTGATCCGCAGTATTTATTTGAACTATTTTATCTTCCAGGTCACTTAACCGTTCTTCTGCCTCATTTATTGTGTTAGTGATCAATGCTAGAGAATAATTATTTTCATTTATTGTGTTCTTCATCATTGTTTGTTTGCTCTTCAGTTCTTGTCGACCCTTGTGAAACGTTTCTTGTATTTTCTCTCTCCTATTTCTACGATGTTGAATCGTCTTTCCTATCAGGATTCTGAATTCTTTTTCGGGTAGACTGCCTATTTCCTCTTCCTTTGTTAGGTCTGGTGCGTTTTGACCTTGCTGCTTCGTCTGCTGTGTGTTTTTTGGTCTCCTCATTTTGCTTAACTTAATGTTCTTAGGGTTCCTTTTCACAGGTGTCATGCCCGTAGTTATTGTTGTTTTTGGTGTCTGCCTCAGCGGCTAAGGTTTGTTCAGTGGCTTCTGTATGCTTCTTGGTTGAGGGGAGTTGTGCTTGTGTTCTGGAAGATGAGGCTGGATCTTTTCTTTCTGGTGGGCACTTGTACGTCTGGTGGTGTGTATTTTGGTGTCTCTGTCCTTATTATGATTTAAGGCATCCTCTCTGATAACGGATGGGGCTGTGTCTGTCTTGCTCATTGTTTGGCATACGGTGTCCAGCACTGTAGACAGCTGGTCACTGAGTGATTGTGGGTCTTGTCGTTAAGAAAGAAATCTCTGGGAGTTTATCTCCCTTTGATATTATGTGGAGCTGTCAGGTCTCCTGTGCACCAGTGTCTTGAAGTTGTCTCTCCCACCTCAGATGCACCACACTGACTCCTGGCCGGACCACCAAGAGACATGCATCGTCACGGCTCAGAAGAAGTGGGAGAGGAAAGAGAAGGAAACAAAGAATGCAGATAAAATAAAACAAAATAAAGTAAAAGAAAATAAAATGAAGTTATTAAAATAAAAAGTATGTATCAAGAGAAAGTTTTAAAAACTAAAAACACATAACAGACGGACAGAACTCTACACAAATGGTTAAAGCTAAGCTATACAGACAAAATCCCAAACAGCAGCATACACCTCCACAGTCACAAAAAGTGAAAAACTGGAAAGAATAATATGTCTTTGCTCACAAAGTCCACCTCGTCAATTTTGGTCTGATTCATTGTGTATTCAGGTGTTCCACAGATGCGCGGTGCTTCACGTTGCGTGTGCAGATTTCATCCACTCTTCCTGCGGCTGCTGGGAGAGATTTCCCTTTGGCTTTTTTTTTCACACAGCTCTCCTTTTACAGTTGCATTTGCTTCATACCATAGTTTTGGGTGGTCTTATTTTCACTGTCACTTTTTCCCAGGTATTTTTGATCCCATCTTGGTTTTCTGCAGTGAAATCTTGGTTATGTAACAGCGTTTTCTTTAGCTTCCCCGTGTTTGTATCATTTACAGTTTTTTTTCCTTTTAATGGCTAACTAGTTTCATAGCACTGTGGGTGGAAAGTATACCTGATACTGTTTCAATTTTCTTAACTTTCTAAGGCTTTATTTGTGGTCCTACATGAAATATACCTTGGAGAATGTGCCATGATCACCTGAGGAAAAAGTGTTTTCTGTTGTTTTGCAATAGAATGTTGTATACATATGAATGAAGTCCCTCCTGTTCAATGTGTCATTTATCACTTATGTTTCCTGATTTTTTTTCATTTTGGATGATCTGTCCATTGGTGGAAGTTGTGTGGTAATGTCCCCTACTCTTTTGGTGGTAGTGTCAAGTTCCCGTTTATGGCTGTTAGGATACATGTTATGTAGTGAAGTGCTCCTCGGTTGGGTTCATAAGTATTCGCATTTGTCATATCCTCTCCTTGGTTTGATCCCTTGATCAGTATGTAGTGTCCTTGTTTGTTTCTTGTAATAGTCTTTATCTTAAAGTCTATTTCGCCTGATATGAGAATTGTAACTCCAGGTTTCCTTTGATTTCCATTTGCATGGAATGTCTCTTGCCATCTCCTCACTTTCAGTCTGTATGTCTCCTTAGGTCTAAAGTGGGCCTCTTTTAGGCAGCACATATAATGGTCTTGATGTTGTATCCCTTCAGGGAGTCTATCACTTGTAGTTGGAGCAATGTATCCATTTACATGTAACGTTATTATTAATATGGATGTACCTCTTACCGTTTTGTTAATTGTTTTTGGTTTGTTCTAGGAGGTCTTTTCTTTTCTTTGTGATTCCTGCCTAGAGAAGTTCCTTTATCCTTTGTTATAAAGCTGTTGCATGGTGCTGAATTCTCTTACCGTGTGTTTTTCTGTAAAGTTTTTCGTTTCTCCGTCCAATCTCAGTGAGATTCTTGCTGAGAACAGTAACATCGGTTGTAGGTTTTTTTCCTTTCATCTCTTTAAATACGTATACTGCCACTCCCTTCTCTCTGGCAGAATTTCTGCTGAAAGGTCAGCTGTTAACTTACCTGGATTCCCTTGTATGGTATATGCTGCTTTTCCCATGCTGCTTTTTACATGCTTTCTATGTATTTAGTTTCTAATAGTTTGATGAATACGTGTCTTGGCGTGTTTCTCCTTGGATTTATCCTGTATGGGACTCTCTGTGCTTCCTGGGCTTGGCTTAATCTTTCGTTTCCCTTACTAGGGAAGTTTTCAACTATAATCTCTTCAAGTATATTCTGACTCCTTTTCTATTTCTCTTCTTCTTCTGAGACCCATATAATTCGAATGTTCGTGCATTTAATGTTGTTCCAAGGGTCGCTGTGACTGTCCTCCTTTCCTTTCTTTCTTTGTTCTTTATTTTGATCCGCAGTATTTATTTGAACTATTTTATCTTCCAGGTCACTTAACCGTTCTTCTGCCTCATTTATTGTGTTAGTGATCAATGCTAGAGAATAATTATTTTCATTTATTGTGTTCTTCATCATTGTTTGTTTGCTCTTCAGTTCTTGTCGACCCTTGTGAAACGTTTCTTGTATTTTCTCTCTCCTATTTCTACGATGTTGAATCGTCTTTCCTATCAGGATTCTGAATTCTTTTTCGGGTAGACTGCCTATTTCCTCTTCCTTTGTTAGGTCTGGTGCGTTTTGACCTTGCTGCTTCGTCTGCTGTGTGTTTTTTGGTCTCCTCATTTTGCTTAACTTAATGTGCTTGGGGTTCCTTTTCACAGGTGTCATGTCCGTAGTTATTGTTGTTTTTGGTGTCTGCCTCAGCGGCTAAGGTTTGTTCAGTGGCTTCTGTATGCTTCTTGGTTGAGGGGAGTTGTGCTTGTGTTCTGGAAGATGAGGCTGGATCTTTTCTTTCTGGTGGGCATTTCCACGTCTGGTGGTGTGTATTTTGGTGTCTCTGTCCTTATTAGGATTTAAGGCATTCTGTCTGATAACGGATGGGGCTGTGTCTGTCTTGCTCATTGTTTGGCATACGGTGTCCATCACTGTAGCTTGCTGGTCACTGAGTGAATGTGGGTCTTGGCCTTGAGAAGGATATCTCTGGGAGATTTTCTCCATTTGATATTATGTGGAGCTGTCAGGTCTCCTGTGGACCAGTGTCCTGAAGTCGGTTTTCCCACCTCAGATGGAGAGGACTGACTCCTGGTTAGAGCACCTAGAGACTTTGATCCTCACAACTCAGAATAAGTGGGAGAAAAAAGAGAAGGAAACAAAGAATGAGGATAAAATAAAACAAAATAAAGTAAAATCAAATAAAATGAAGTTATTAAAATAAAAAAAAATATTTATTACCAGAAAATTTTAAAAAGTTAAAAAAAAAACAGCCACACAGAACTCTAGCACAAATGGTTAAAGCTTAGCTATAGAGACAAAATGACTCACAGTAGCATTCACCTACACACTCACAAAAATTGAAAAAGTGGAAAAACTAATATATCTATGCTCACAAAGTCCACCTTCTCAATATTGGACTGATTCATTGTTCTATTCAGGTGTTCCAGAGATGCGGGGTACTTGACGTTGAATGTGGAGATTTCATCCACTCTACGTGCCGGTGCTGGGAGAGATTAGCTTTTCGCTTCTTTGCTCGCACAGCTCTGCTTTTAGAGTTGGATTTGTTTCATTGCACAGATTTGGGTGTTCCTATTTTCATTTTCAATTTTTCCCAGGTATTTGTGACCCCATCTTGGTTTTCTGCAGTGTATTCTTGGTTATGTAACAGCGTTTTGTTTAGCTTCCATGTGTTTGTATTATGTACAGTTTTTTTTTTCTTTTAATTCCTATCTAGTTTCATAGCACTGTAGGTGGAAATTATACCTGATGCTATTTCAATTTTCTTAGTTTTCTAAGGCTTTATTTGTGACCCTACATATGATATATCTTGGAGAGTGTTTCATGAGTACCTGAGGAGAAAGTGTTTTCTGTTGTTTTGCAATAGAATGTTGTATACATATGAATGAATTCCCTCTTGTTCAACGCGTCATTGAAAGTTTATGTTTCCTGATTTAGTTTCATTTTGGATGATCTATCCATTGGTGATTGTGGGGTGGTAATGTCCCCTACTCTTATGGTTTCACTGTCAAGTTCCGCTTTATGGCTGTTAGGATATACCTTATGTATTGAAGTGCTCCTCGGTTGGGTTGATAAGTATTTGCATTTCTTATATCCTCTCCTTGGTTTGATCCCTTGATCAGTGTGTAGGGTCCTTGTTTGTTTCTTGAAATAGTCTTTATCTTAAAGTCTATTTCTTCTGATATGAGAATTGTAACTCCAGGTTTCCTTTGATTTCCATTTGCATAGAATGTCTCTTGCCATCTCCTCACTTTCAGTCTGTATGTCTCCCTAGGTCTATAGTGGATCTCTTCTAGGCAGCATATATAATGGGCTTGTTGTTGTATCCCTTCAGCCAGTTTATCTGTTGTGGTTGGAGCAATGAATCCATTTACATGTAAGGTAATTATCAATATGGATGTTCCTCTTACCGTTTTGTTAATTGTTTTTGCTTTGTTCTAGGAGGTCTTTCTTTTCCTTGTGATTCCTGCCTAGAGAAGTTCCTTTATCCTTTGTTATAAAGCTGTTGTTGGTGCTGAATTCTTTTTCCGTTTGTTTTTCTGTAAAGTTTTTAGTTTCTCCGTCCAATCTCAATGAGATTCTTGGTGAAAACAGTAACATCGGTTGTAGCTTTCTTCCTTTCATCTCTTTAAATACGTATACTGCCACTCCTTTCTCTCTGGCAGAATTTCTGCTGTAAGGTCAGCTGTTAACTTACGTGGATTCCCTTGAATGGTATATGGTGCTTTTCCCATGTTGCTTTTTACATGTTTCCTATGCATTTAGTTTTTAATAGTTTGATGAATACGTGTCTTGGCGTGTTTCTCCTTGGATTTATCCTGTATGGGACTCTCTGTGCTTCCTGGACTTGATTGACCCTTTCCGTTCCCTTACTATTGAAGTTGTCAACTATAATCTCTTCAAATATATTCTCACGCCTTTTCTATTTCTCTTCTTCTTCTGAGACCCATATAATTCGTATGTGGTTGCGTTTAATGTTGTCGCAAGGGTCGCTAAGACTGTCCACCATTCCTTTCTTTCTTCTTTCTTATTTTGTCCCGCCATATTTATTTGAACTATTTTATTTTCCAGGCCACATAACCGTTCTTCTGCCTCACTTATTGTGCTAGTGATCCATGCTAGAGAATAATTATTTTCATTTATTTTGGTCTTCATCATTGTTTGTTTGCTCTTCAGTTCTTGTCGACCCTTGTGAAACGTTTCTTGTATTTTCTCTCTCCTATTTCCACGATGTTGAATCGTCTTTCCTATCATTATTCTGAATTCTTTTTCGGGTGGACTGCCTATTTCCTCTTCATTTGTTAGGTCTGGTGCGTTTTGACCTTGCTGCTTCGTCTGCTGTGTGTTTTTTGGTCTCCTCATTTTGCTTAACTTACTGTGCTTGGGTTTCCTTTTCACAGGCGGCATGCCCGTAGTTATTGCTGTCTTTGGTGTCTGTCCCCAGCGGTTAAGGTTTGTTCAGTGGGTTCTGTATGCTTCTTGGTTGAGGGGAGCTGTGCTTGTGTTCTGGAAGATGAGGCTGGATCTTTTATTTCTGGTGGGCAAGTCCACGTCTGGTGGTGTGTATTTTGGTGTCTCCGTCCTTATTATGATTTAAGGCATCCTGTCTGATAAAGGATGGGGCTGTGTTTCTGTCTTGCTCATTGTTTGTCATACGGTGTCCAGCACTGTAGACTGCTGGTCACTGAGTGATTGTGGGTCTTGTCGTTAAGAAAGAAATCTCTGGGAGTTTATCTCCCTTTGATATTATGTGGAGCTGTCAGGTCTCCTGTGCACCAGTGTCTTGAAGTTGTCTCTCCCACCTCAGATGCACCACACTGACTCCTGGCCGGACCACCAAGAGACATGCATCGTCACGGCTCAGAAGAAGTGGGAGAGGAAAGAGAAGGAAACAAAGAATGCAGATAAAATAAAACAAAATAAAGTAAAAGAAAATAAAATGAAGTTATTAAAATAAAAAGTATGTATCAAGAGAAAGTTTTAAAAACTAAAAACACATAACAGACGGACAGAACTCTACACAAATGGTTAAAGCTAAGCTATACAGACAAAATCCCAAACAGCAGCATACACCTCCACAGTCACAAAAAGTGAAAAACTGGAAAGAATAATATGTCTTTGCTCACAAAGTCCACCTCGTCAATTTTGGTCTGATTCATTGTGTATTCAGGTGTTCCACAGATGCGCGGTGCTTCACGTTGAGTGTGCAGATTTCATCCACTCTTCCTGCGGCTGCTGGGAGAGATTTCCCTTTGGCTTTTTTTTTCACACAGCTCTCCTTTTACAGTTGCATTTGCTTCATACCATAGTTTTGGGTGGTCTTATTTTCACTGTCACTTTTTCCCAGGTATTTTTGATCCCATCTTGGTTTTCTGCAGTGAAATCTTGGTTATGTAACAGCGTTTTCTTTAGCTTCCCCGTGTTTGTATCATTTACAGTTTTTTTTCCTTTTAATGGCTAACTAGTTTCATAGCACTGTGGGTGGAAAGTATACCTGATACTGTTTCAATTTTCTTAACTTTCTAAGGCTTTATTTGTGGTCCTACATGAAATATACCTTGGAGAATGTGCCATGAGCACCTGAGGAAAAAGTGTTTTCTGTTGTTTTGCAATAGAATGTTGTATACATATGAATGAAGTCCCTCCTGTTCAATGTGTCATTTATCACTTATGTTTCCTGATTTTTTTTCATTTTGGATGATCTGTCCATTGGTGGAAGTTGTGTGGTAATGTCCCCTACTCTTTTGGTGGTAGTGTCAAGTTCCCCTTTATGGCTGTTAGGATACATGTTATGTAGTGAAGTGCTCCTCGGTTGGGTTCATAAGTATTCGCATTTGTCATATCCTCTCCTTGGTTTGATCCCTTGATCAGTATGTAGTGTCCTTGTTTGTTTCTTGTAATAGTCTTTATCTTAAAGTCTATTTCGCCTGATATGAGAATTGTAACTCCAGGTTTCCTTTGATTTCCATTTGCATGGAATGTCTCTTGCCATCTCCTCACTTTCAGTCTGTATGTCTCCTTAGGTCTAAAGTGGGCCTCTTTTAGGCAGCACATATAATGGTCTTGATGTTGTATCCCTTCAGGGAGTCTATCACTTGTAGTTGGAGCAATGTATCCATTTACATGTAACGTTATTATTAATATGGATGTACCTCTTACCGTTTTGTTAATTGTTTTTGGTTTGTTCTAGGAGGTCTTTTCTTTTCTTTGTGATTCCTGCCTAGAGAAGTTCCTTTATCCTTTGTTATAAAGCTGTTGCATGGTGCTGAATTCTCTTACCGTGTGTTTTTCTGTAAAGTTTTTCGTTTCTCCGTCCAATCTCAGTGAGATTCTTGCTGAGAACAGTAACATCGGTTGTAGGTTTTTTTCCTTTCATCTCTTTAAATACGTATACTGCCACTCCCTTCTCTCTGGCAGAATTTCTGCTGAAAGGTCAGCTGTTAACTTACCTGGATTCCCTTGTATGGTATATGCTGCTTTTCCCATGCTGCTTTTTACATGCTTTCTATGTATTTAGTTTCTAATAGTTTGATGAATACGTGTCTTGGCGTGTTTCTCCTTGGATTTATCCTGTATGGGACTCTCTGTGCTTCCTGGGCTTGGCTTAATCTTTCGTTTCCCTTACTAGGGAAGTTTTCAACTATAATCTCTTCAAGTATATTCTGACTCCTTTTCTATTTCTCTTCTTCTTCTGAGACCCATATAATTCGAATGTTCGTGCATTTAATGTTGTTCCAAGGGTCGCTGTGACTGTCCTCCTTTCCTTTCTTTCTTTATTCTTTATTTTGATCCGCAGTATTTATTTGAACTATTTTATCTTCCAGGTCACTTAACCGTTCTTCTGCCTCATTTATTGTGTTAGTGATCAATGCTAGAGAATAATTATTTTCATTTATTGTGTTCTTCATCATTGTTTGTTTGCTCTTCAGTTCTTGTCGACCCTTGTGAAACGTTTCTTGTATTTTCTCTCTCCTATTTCTACGATGTTGAATCGTCTTTCCTATCATGATTCTGAATTCTTTTTCGGGTAGACTGCCTATTTCCTCTTCCTTTGTTAGGTCTGGTGCGTTTTGACCTTGCTGCTTCGTCTGCTGTGTGTTTTTTGGTCTCCTCATTTTGCTTAACTTAATGTGCTTGGGGTTCCTTTTCACAGGTGTCATGTCCGTAGTTATTGTTGTTTTTGGTGTCTGCCTCAGCGGCTAAGGTTTGTTCAGTGGCTTCTGTATGCTTCTTGGTTGAGGGGAGTTGTGCTTGTATTCTGGAAGATGAGGCTGGATCTTTTCTTTCTGGTGGGCATTTCCACGTCTGGTGGTGTGTATTTTGGTGTCTCTGTCCTTATTAGGATTTAAGGCATTCTGTCTGATAACGGATGGGGCTGTGTCTGTCTTGCTCATTGTTTGGCATACGGTGTCCATCACTGTAGCTTGCTGGTCACTGAGTGAATGTGGGTCTTGGCCTTGAGAAGGATATCTCTGGGAGATTTTCTCCATTTGATATTATGTGGAGCTGTCAGGTCTCCTGTGGACCAGTGTCCTGAAGTCGGTTTTCCCACCTCAGATGGAGAGGACTGACTCCTGGTTAGAGCACCTAGAGACTTTGATCCTCACAACTCAGAATAAGTGGGAGAAAAAAGAGAAGGAAACAAAGAATGAGGATAAAATAAAACAAAATAAAGTAAAATCAAATAAAATGAAGTTATTAAAATAAAAAAAAATATTTATTACCAGAAAATTTTAAAAAGTTAAAAAAAAAACAGCCACACAGAACTCTAGCACAAATGGTTAAAGCTTAGCTATAGAGACAAAATGACTCACAGTAGCATTCACCTACACACTCACAAAAATTGAAAAAGTGGAAAAACTAATATATCTATGCTCACAAAGTCCACCTTCTCAATATTGGACTGATTCATTGTTCTATTCAGGTGTTCCAGAGATGCGGGGTACTTGACGTTGAATGTGGAGATTTCATCCACTCTACGTGCCGGTGCTGGGAGAGATTAGCTTTTCGCTTCTTTGCTCGCACAGCTCTGCTTTTAGAGTTGGATTTGTTTCATTGCACAGATTTGGGTGTTCCTATTTTCATTTTCAATTTTTCCCAGGTATTTGTGACCCCATCTTGGTTTTCTGCAGTGTATTCTTGGTTATGTAACAGCGTTTTGTTTAGCTTCCATGTGTTTGTATTATGTACAGTTTTTTTTTTCTTTTAATTCCTATCTAGTTTCATAGCACTGTAGGTGGAAATTATACCTGATGCTATTTCAATTTTCTTAGTTTTCTAAGGCTTTATTTGTGACCCTACATATGATATATCTTGGAGAGTGTTTCATGAGTACCTGAGGAGAAAGTGTTTTCTGTTGTTTTGCAATAGAATGTTGTATACATATGAATGAATTCCCTCTTGTTCAACGCGTCATTGAAAGTTTATGTTTCCTGATTTAGTTTCATTTTGGATGATCTATCCATTGGTGATTGTGGGGTGGTAATGTCCCCTACTCTTATGGTTTCACTGTCAAGTTCCGCTTTATGGCTGTTAGGATATACCTTATGTATTGAAGTGCTCCTCGGTTGGGTTGATAAGTATTTGCATTTCTTATATCCTCTCCTTGGTTTGATCCCTTGATCAGTGTGTAGGGTCCTTGTTTGTTTCTTGAAATAGTCTTTATCTTAAAGTCTATTTCTTCTGATATGAGAATTGTAACTCCAGGTTTCCTTTGATTTCCATTTGCATAGAATGTCTCTTGCCATCTCCTCACTTTCAGTCTGTATGTCTCCCTAGGTCTATAGTGGATCTCTTCTAGGCAGCATATATAATGGGCTTGTTGTTGTATCCCTTCAGCCAGTTTATCTGTTGTGGTTGGAGCAATGAATCCATTTACATGTAAGGTAATTATCAATATGGATGTTCCTCTTACCGTTTTGTTAATTGTTTTTGCTTTGTTCTAGGAGGTCTTTCTTTTCCTTGTGATTCCTGCCTAGAGAAGTTCCTTTATCCTTTGTTATAAAGCTGTTGTTGGTGCTGAATTCTTTTTCCGTTTGTTTTTCTGTAAAGTTTTTAGTTTCTCCGTCCAATCTCAATGAGATTCTTGGTGAAAACAGTAACATCGGTTGTAGCTTTCTTCCTTTCATCTCTTTAAATACGTATACTGCCACTCCTTTCTCTCTGGCAGAATTTCTGCTGTAAGGTCAGCTGTTAACTTACGTGGATTCCCTTGAATGGTATATGGTGCTTTTCCCATGTTGCTTTTTACATGTTTCCTATGCATTTAGTTTTTAATAGTTTGATGAATACGTGTCTTGGCGTGTTTCTCCTTGGATTTATCCTGTATGGGACTCTCTGTGCTTCCTGGACTTGATTGACCCTTTCCGTTCCCTTACTATTGAAGTTGTCAACTATAATCTCTTCAAATATATTCTCACGCCTTTTCTATTTCTCTTCTTCTTCTGAGACCCATATAATTCGTATGTGGTTGCGTTTAATGTTGTCGCAAGGGTCGCTAAGACTGTCCACCATTCCTTTCTTTCTTCTTTCTTATTTTGTCCCGCCATATTTATTTGAACTATTTTATTTTCCAGGCCACATAACCGTTCTTCTGCCTCACTTATTGTGCTAGTGATCCATGCTAGAGAATAATTATTTTCATTTATTTTGGTCTTCATCATTGTTTGTTTGCTCTTCAGTTCTTGTCGACCCTTGTGAAACGTTTCTTGTATTTTCTCTCTCCTATTTCCACGATGTTGAATCGTCTTTCCTATCATTATTCTGAATTCTTTTTCGGGTGGACTGCCTATTTCCTCTTCATTTGTTAGGTCTGGTGCGTTTTGACCTTGCTGCTTCGTCTGCTGTGTGTTTTTTGGTCTCCTCATTTTGCTTAACTTACTGTGCTTGGGTTTCCTTTTCACAGGCGGCATGCCCGTAGTTATTGCTGTCTTTGGTGTCTGTCCCCAGCGGTTAAGGTTTGTTCAGTGGGTTCTGTATGCTTCTTGGTTGAGGGGAGCTGTGCTTGTGTTCTGGAAGATGAGGCTGGATCTTTTATTTCTGGTGGGCAAGTCCACGTCTGGTGGTGTGTATTTTGGTGTCTCCGTCCTTATTATGATTTAAGGCATCCTGTCTGATAAAGGATGGGGCTGTGTTTCTGTCTTGCTCATTGTTTGTCATACGGTGTCCAGCACTGTAGACTGCTGGTCACTGAGTGATTGTGGGTCTTGTCGTTAAGAAAGAAATCTCTGGGAGTTTATCTCCCTTTGATATTATGTGGAGCTGTCAGGTCTCCTGTGCACCAGTGTCTTGAAGTTGTCTCTCCCACCTCAGATGCACCACACTGACTCCTGGCCGGACCACCAAGAGACATGCATCGTCACGGCTCAGAAGAAGTGGGAGAGGAAAGAGAAGGAAACAAAGAATGCAGATAAAATAAAACAAAATAAAGTAAAAGAAAATAAAATGAAGTTATTAAAATAAAAAGTATGTATCAAGAGAAAGTTTTAAAAACTAAAAACACATAACAGACGGACAGAACTCTACACAAATGGTTAAAGCTAAGCTATACAGACAAAATCCCAAACAGCAGCATACACCTCCACAGTCACAAAAAGTGAAAAACTGGAAAGAATAATATGTCTTTGCTCACAAAGTCCACCTCGTCAATTTTGGTCTGATTCATTGTGTATTCAGGTGTTCCACAGATGCGCGGTGCTTCACGTTGAGTGTGCAGATTTCATCCACTCTTCCTGCGGCTGCTGGGAGAGATTTCCCTTTGGCTTTTTTTTTCACACAGCTCTCCTTTTACAGTTGCATTTGCTTCATACCATAGTTTTGGGTGGTCTTATTTTCACTGTCACTTTTTCCCAGGTATTTTTGATCCCATCTTGGTTTTCTGCAGTGAAATCTTGGTTATGTAACAGCGTTTTCTTTAGCTTCCCCGTGTTTGTATCATTTACAGTTTTTTTTCCTTTTAATGGCTAACTAGTTTCATAGCACTGTGGGTGGAAAGTATACCTGATACTGTTTCAATTTTCTTAACTTTCTAAGGCTTTATTTGTGGTCCTACATGAAATATACCTTGGAGAATGTGCCATGAGCACCTGAGGAAAAAGTGTTTTCTGTTGTTTTGCAATAGAATGTTGTATACATATGAATGAAGTCCCTCCTGTTCAATGTGTCATTTAAAACTTATGTTTCCTGATTTTTTTTCATTTTGGATGATCTGTCCATTGGTGGAAGTTGTGTGGTAATGTCCCCTACTCTTTTGGTGGTAGTGTCAAGTTCCCCTTTATGGCTGTTAGGATACATGTTATGTATTGAAGTGCTCCTCGGTTGGGTTCATAAGTATTCGCATTTGTCATATCCTCTCCTTGGTTTGATCCCTTGATCAGTATGTAGTGTCCTTGTTTGTTTCTTGTAATAGTCTTTATCTTAAAGTCTATTTCGCCTGATATGAGAATTGTAACTCCAGGTTTCCTTTGATTTCCATTTGCATGGAAAGTCTCTTGCCATCTTCTCACTTTCAGTCTGTATGTCTCCCTAGGTCTAAAGTGGGTCTCTTTTAGGCAGCACATATAATGGTCTTGATGTTGTATCCCTTCAGGGAGTCTATCACTTGTAGTTGGAGCAATGTATCCATTTACATGTAACGTTATTATTAATATGGATGTACCTCTTACCGTTTTGTTAATTGTTTTTGGTTTGTTCTAGGAGGTCTTTTCTTTTCTTTGTGATTCCTGCCTAGAGAAGTTCCTTTATCCTTTGTTATAAAGCTGTTGCATGGTGCTGAATTCTCTTACCGTGTGTTTTTCTGTAAAGTTTTTCGTTTCTCCGTCCAATCTCAGTGAGATTCTTGCTGAGAACAGTAACATCGGTTGTAGGTTTTTTTCCTTTCATCTCTTTAAATACGTATACTGCCACTCCCTTCTCTCTGGCAGAATTTCTGCTGAAAGGTCAGCTGTTAACTTACGTGGATTCCCTTGTATGGTATATGCTGCTTTTCCCATGCTGCTTTTTAAATGCTTTCTATGTATTTAGTTTCTAATAGTTTGATGAATACGTGTCTTGGTGTGTTTCTCCTTGGATTTATCCTGTATGGGACTCTCTGTGCTTCCTGGGCTTGGCTTAATCTTTCGTTTCCCTTACTAGGGAAGTTTTCAACTATAATCTCTTCAAGTATATTCTGAAGCCTTTTCTATTTCTCTTCTTCTTCTGAGACCCATATAATTCGAATGTTCGTGCATTTAATGTTGTTCCAAGGGTCGCTATGACTGTCCTCGTTCCTTTCTTTCTTTGTTCTTTATTTTGATCTGCAGTATTTATTTGAACTATTTTATCTTCCAGGTCACTTAACCGTTCTTCTGCCTCATTTATTGTGCTAGTAATCCATGCTAGAGAATAATTATTTTCATTTATTGTGTTCTTCATCATTGTTTGTTTGCTCTTCAGTTCTTGTCGACCCTTGTGAAACGTTTCTTGTATTTTCTCTCTCCTATTTCTACGATGTTGAATCGTCTTTCCTATCATGATTCTGAATTCTTTTTCGGGTAGACTGCCTATTTCCTCTTCATTTGTTAGGTCGGGTGCGTTTTGACCTTGCTGCTTCGTCAGCTGTGTGTTTTTTGGTCTCCTAATTTTGGTTAACTTACTGTGCTTGGGGTTCCTTTTCACAGGCGTCATGCCCGTAGTTATTGTTGTTTTTGGTGTCTGTCCCAAGCGGCTAAGGTTTGTTAAGTGGGTTGTGTAGGCTTCTTCGTGGAGGGGAGTTATGCTTGTGTTCTTTTGAATGAGGCTGGATCCTGTCTTTCTGGTGGGCATTTCCACAACTGCTGGTGTGTATTTTGGTGCCTCCGTCCTTATGATGATTTAAGGCATCCTCTCTGATAACGGATGGGACGGTTTCTCTCTTCCTCATTGTTTGGCATACGGTGTCGAGCACTGTTGCTTACTGGTCACTGAGTGAATGTGGGTCTTGGCGTTGAGAAAGAAATCTCTGGGAGATTTTCTCCATTTGATATTATGTGAAGCTGTCAGATCTCCTGTACACCAGTGTCCTGAACTTGGTTTTCCCTCCTCAGATGCAGAGCTCTGACTCCTGGTTAGAGCACCTAGAGACATTCATCCTCACAGCTCACAAAAAGTGGGAGAGAAAAGAGGAGGAAACAAAGAGTGAGGATAAAATAAAACAAAATAAAGTAAAATCAAATAAAATGAAGTTATTAAAATGAAAACTATGTATTAAGAGAAAATTTTAAAAATTAAAAAGAAAAGCAGTCACACAGAACTCTAGCACAAATGGTTAAAGCTTAGATCTACAGACAAAATGACTCACAGCGGCATACACCTACACATTCACAAAAAGTGAAAAAGTGGAAAAACTAATATATCTATGCTCACAAAGTCCACCTCCTCAATTTTGGACTGATTCATTTTTCTATTCAGGTGTTCCAGAGATGCGGGGTACTTCACGTTGAATGTGGAGATTTCATCCACTCTTCGTGCGGGTGCTGGGAGAGATTACTTTTTCGCTTCTTTGCTCGCACAGCTCTGCTTTTAGAGTTGCATTTGTTTCATTCCATAGATTTGGGTGTTCCTATTTACATTTTCAAATTTTCCCAGGTATTTGTGATCCCATCTTAGTTTTCTACAGTGTATTCTTGGTTATGTAACAGCGTTTTGTTTAGCTTCCATGTGTTTGTATTATTTACAGTTTTATTTCATTTAATTCCTATCTAGTTTCATAGCACTGTAGGCGGAAATTATACCTGAGGCTATTTCAATTTTCTTAGATTTCTAAGGCTTTATGTGTGACCCTACATATGATATATCTTGGAGAGTGTTTCATGAGTACCTGAGGAGAGAGTGTTTTCTGTTGTTTTGCAATAGAATGTTGTATATTTATGAATGAATTCCCTCTTGTTCAACGTGTCATTGGAAGCTTATGTTTCCTAATTTAGTTTCATTTTGGATGATCTATCCATTGGTGATTGTGGGGTGGTAATGTCCCCTCCTCTTATGGCTTTACTGTCAAGTTCCGCTTTATGGCTGTTAGGATATACCTTATGTATTGAAGTGCTCCTCGGTTGGGTTCATAAGTATTTGCATTTCTTAGATCCTCTCCTTGGTTTGATCCCTTGATCAGTGTGTAGTGTCCTTGTTTGTTTCTTGAAATAGTCTTTATCGTAAAGTCTATTTCTTCTGATATGAGAATTGTAACTCCAGGTTTCCTTTGATTTCCGTGTGCATGGAATGTCTCTTGCCATATCCTCAGTTTCAGTCTGTATCTATCCCTAGGTCTAAAATGGGTCTCTTCTAGGCAGCATATATAATGGGCTTGTTGTTGTATCCCTTCAGCCAGTTTATCTGTTGTGGTTGGAGCAATGAATCCATTTACATGTAAGGTAATTGTCAATATGGATGTTCCTCTTCCCGTTTTGTTAATTGTTTTTGGTTGGTTCTAGGAGGTCTTTTCTTTTCTTTGTGATTCCTGCCTAGAGAAGTTCCTTTATCCTTTGGTATAAAGCTGTTGCGTGGTGCTGAATTCTCTTTCCGTTTGTTTTTCTGTAAAGTTTTTAGTTTCTCTGTCCAATATCAATGAGATTGTTGCTGAAAACAGTAACATTTTTTGTAGGTTTTTTTCCTTTCATCTCTTTAAATACGTATACTGCCACTTCCTTCTCTCTTGCAGAATTTCTGCTGAAAGGTCGACTGTTAACTTACGTGGATTCCCTTGAATGGTAAATGGTGCTTTTCCCATGCTGCTTTTTACATGTTTCCTATACATTTAGATTTTAATAGTTTGATGAATACGTGTCTTGGCATGTTTCTCCTTGGAATTATCCTGTATGAGACTCTCTGTGCTTCCTGGACTTGATTACCTCTTTCCTTTCCCATACTAGAGAAGTTTTCAACTATAATCTCTTCAAATATATTCTCACGCCTTTTCTCTTTCTCTTCTTCTTCTGAGAGCCATATAATTCGAATGTTGGTGCATTTAATGTTGTCCCAAGGGTCGCTGAGACTGTCCTCCGTTCCTTTCATTCTTTGTTCTTTATTTTGATCCGCAGTATTTATTTGAACTATTTTATCTTCCAGGCCACTTAACCGTTCTTGTGCCTCAGTTATTGTGCTAGTGATCCATGCTAGAGAATAATTATTTTCATTTATTGTGTTCTTCATCACTGTTTGCTTGCTCTTCAGTTCTTGTCGACCCCTGTGAAACGTTTCCTGTATTTTCTCTCTCCTATTTCCACGATGTGGAATCGTTTTTCCTATCATTATTCTGAATTCTTTTTCGGGTAAACTGCCTATTTCCTCTTCATTTGTTAGGTCTGGTGCGTTTTGACCTTGCTGCTTCGTCAGCTGTGTGTTTTTTGGTCTCCTAATTTTGGTTAACTTACTGTGCTTGGGGTTCCTTTTCACAGGCGTCATGCCCGTAGTTATTGTTGTTTTTGGTGTCTGTCCCAAGCGGCTAAGGTTTGTTAAGTGAGTTGTGTAGGCTTCTTCGTGGAGGGGAGTTCTGCTTGTGTTCTTTTGAATGAGGCTGGATCCTGTCTTTCTGGTGGGCATTTCCACAACTGCTGGTGTGTATTTTGGTGCCTCCGTCCTTATGATGATTTAAGGCATCCTCTCTGATAACGGATGGGACTGTTTCTGTCTTCCTCATTGTTTGGCATACGGTCTCGAGCACTGTTGCTTACTGGTCACTGAGTGAATGTGGGTCTTGGCTTTGAGAAAGAAATCTCTGGGAGATTTTTTCCATTTGATATTATGTGAAGCTGTCAGGTCTCCTGTGCACCAGTGTCCTGAACTTGGTTTTCCCTCCTCCGATGCAGAGCTCTGACTCCTGGTTAGAGCACCTAGAGACATTCATCCTCACAGCTCAGAAAAAGTGGGAGAGAAAAGAGGAGGAAACAAAGAATGAGGATAAAATAAAAGAAAATAAAGTAAAATCAAATAAAATGAAGTTATTAAAATGAAAAATATGTATTAAGAGAAAATTTTAAAAATTAAAAAGAAAAGCAGTCACACAGAACTCTAGCACAAATGGTTAAAGCTTAGCTCTACAGACAAAATGACTCACAGCGGCATACACCTACACATTCACAAAAAGTGAAAAAGTGGAAAAACTAATATATCTATGCTCACAAAGTCCAACTCCTCCATTTTGGGCTGATTCATTGTTCTATTCAGGTGTTCCAGAGATGCGGGGTACTTCACGTTGAATGTGGAGATTTCATCCACTCTTCGTGCGGCTGCTGGGAGAGATTACTTTTTCGCTTCTCTGCTCGCACAGCTCTGCTTTTAGAGTTGCATTTATTTCATTCCATAGATTTGGGTGTTCCTATTTACATTTTCAATTTTTCCCAGGTATTTGTGATCCCATCTTAGTTTTGTACAGTGTATTCTTGGTTATGTAACAGCGTTTTGTTTAGCTTCCATGTGTTTGTATTATTTACAGTTTTATTTCTTTTAATTCCTATCTAGTTTCATAGCACTGTAGGCGGAAATTATACCTGATGCTATTTCAATTTTCTTAGATTTCTAAGGCTTTATGTGTGACCCTACATATGATATATCTTGGAGAGTGTTTCATGAGTACCTGAGGAGAGACTGTTTTCTGTTGTTTTGAAATAGAATGTTGTATATTTATGAATGAATTCCCTCTTGTTCAACGTGTCATTGAAAGCTTATGTTTCCTAATTTAGTTTCATTTTGGATGATCTATCCCTTGGTGATTGTGGGGTGGTAATGTCCCCTCCTCTTATGGTTTTACTGTCAAGTTCCGCTTTATGGCTGTTAGGATATACCTTATGTATTGAAGTGCTCCTCGGTTGGGTTCATAAGTATTTGCATTTCTTAGATCCTCTCCTTGGTTTGATCCCTTGATCAGTGTGTAGTGTCCTTGTTTGTTTCTTGAAATAGTCTTTATCGTAAAGTCTATTTCTTCTGATATGAGAATTGTAACTCCAGGTTTCCTTTGATTTCCATGTGCATGGAATGTCTCTTGCCATATCCTCAGTTTCAGTCTGTATCTATCCCTAGGTCTAAAATGGGTCTCTTCTAGGCAGCATATATAATGGGCTTGTTGTTGTATCCCTTCAGCCAGTTTATCTGTTGTGATTGGAGCAATGAATCCATTTACATGTAAGGTAATTGTCAATATGGATGTTCCTCTTCCCGTTTTGTTAATTGTTTTTGGTTGGTTCTAGGAGGTCTTTTCTTTTCTTAGTGATTCCTGCCTAGAGAAGTTCCTTTATCCTTTGGTATAAAGCTGTTGCGTGGTGCTGAATTCTCTTTCCGTTTGTTTTTCTGTAAAGTTTTTAGTTTCTCTGTCCAATCTCAATGAGATTCTTGCTGAAAACAGTAACATTGGTTGTAGGTTTTTTCCTTTCATCTCTTTCAATACGTATACTGCCACTTCCTTCTCTCTTGCAGAATTTCTGCTGAAAGGTCGGCTGTTAACTTACGTGGATTCCCTTGAATGGTAAATGGTGCTTTTCCCATGCTGCTTTTTACATGTTTCCTATACATTTAGATTTTAATAGTTTGATGAATACGTGTCTTGGCGTGTTTCTCCTTGGAATTATCCTGTATGAGACTCTCTGTGCTTCCTGGACTTGATTAACTCTTTCCTTTCCCATACTAGGGAAGTTTTCAACTATAATCTCTTCAAATATATTCTCACGCCTTTTCTCTTTCTCTTCTTCTTCTGAGAGCCATATAATTCGAATGTTGGTGCATTTAATGTTGTCCCAAGGGTCGCTGAGACTGTCCTCCGTTCCTTTCATTCTTTGTTCTTTATTTTGATCCGCAGTATTTATTTGAACTATTTTATCTTCCAGGCCACTTAACCGTTCTTGTGCCTCAGTTATTGTGCTAGTGATCCATGCTAGAGAATAATTATTTTCATTTATTGTGTTCTTCATCACTGTTTGTTTGCTCTTCAGTTCTTGTCGACCCCTGTGAAACGTTTCCTTTATTTTCTCTCTCCTATTTCCACGAGGTGGAATCGTTTTTCCTATCATTATTCTGAATTCTTTTTCGGGTAGACTGCCGATTTCCTCTTCAGTTGTTAGGTCTGGTGCCTTTTGACCTTGCTGCTTCGTCAGCTGTGTGTTATTTGGTCTCCTAATTTTGGTTAACTTACTGTGTTTGGGGTTCTTTTTCACAGGCGTCATGCCCGTAGTTATTGTTGTTTTTGGTGTCTGTCCCAAGCGGCTAAGGTTTGTTAAGTGGGTTGTGTAGGCTTCTTCGTGGAGGGGAGTTATGCTTGTGTTCTTTTGAATGAGGCTGGATCGTGTCTTTCTGGTGGGCATTTCCACAACTGCTGGTGTGTATTTTGGTGCCTCCGTCCTTTTGATGATTTAAGGCATCCTCTCTGATAACGGATGGGACTGTTTCTGTCTTCCTCATTGTTTGGCATACGGTGTCGAGCACTGTTGCTTACTGGTCACTGAGTGAATGTGCGTCTTGGCGTTGAGAAAGAAATCTCTGGGAGATTTTCTCCATTTGATATTAAGTGAAGCTGTCAGGTCTCCTGTGCACCAGTGTCCTGAACTTGGTTTTCCCTCCTCCGAGGCAGAGCTCTGACTCCTGATTAGAGCACCTAGAGACATTCATCCTCACAGCTCAGAAAAAGTGGGAGAGAAAAGAGGAGGAAACAAAGAATGAGGATAAAATAAAAGAAAATAAAGTAAAATCAAATAAAATGAAGTTATTAAAATGAAAAATATGTATTAAGAGAAAATTTTAAAAATTAAAAAGAAAAGCAGTCACACAGAACTCTAGCACAAATGGTTAAAGCTTAGCTCTACAGACAAAATGACTCACAGCGGCATACACCTACACATTCACAAAAAGTGAAAAAGTGGAAAAACTAATATATCTATGCTCACAAAGTCCACCTCCTCAATTTTGGGCTGATTCATTGTTCTATTCAGGTGTTCCAGAGATGCGTGGTACTTCACATTGAATGTGGAGATTTCATCCACTCTTCGTGCGGGTACTGGGAGAGATTACTTTTTCGCTTCTTTGCTCGCACAGCTCTGCTTTTAGAGTTGCATTTGTTTCATTCCATAGATTGGGGTGTTCCTATTTACATTTTCAATTTTTCCCAGGTATTTGTGATCCCATCTTAGTTTTCTACAGTGTATTCTTGGTTATGTAACAGGGTTTTGTTTAGCTTCCATGTGTTTGTATTATTTACAGTTTTTTTTTCTTTTAATTCCTATCTAGTTTCATAGCACTCTAGACGGAAATTATACCTGATGCTATTTCAATTTTCTTAGATTTCTAAGGCTTTATGTGTGACCCTACATATGATATATCTTGGAGAGTGTTTCATGAGTACCCGAGGAGAAAGTGTTTTCTGTTGTTTTGCAATAGAATGTTGTATACATATGAATAAATTCCCTCTTGTTCAACGTGTCATTGAAAGCTTATGTTTCCTAATTTAGTTTCATTTTGGATGATCTATCCATTGGTGATTGTGGGGTGGTAATGTCCCCTACTCTTATGGTTTTACTGTCAAGTTCCGCTTTATGGCTGTTAGGATATACCTTATGTATTGAAGTGCTCCTCGGTTGGGTTCATAAGTATTTGCATTTCTTATATCCTCTCCTTGGTTTGATCCCTTGATCAGTGTGTAGTGTCCTTGTTTGTTTCTTGAAATAGTCTTTATCTTAAAGTCTATTTCTTCTGATATGAGAATTGTAAATCCAGGTTTCCTTTGATTTCCATGTGCATGGAATGTCTCTTACCATATCCTCAGTTTCAGTCTGTATCTATCCCTAGGTCTAAAATGGGTCTCTTCTAGGCAGCATATATAATGGGCTTGTTGTTGTATCCCTTCAGCCAGTTT
Source organism: Balaenoptera physalus (assembly GCF_965194825.1). Lineage (NCBI taxonomy): Eukaryota > Metazoa > Chordata > Mammalia > Artiodactyla > Balaenopteridae > Balaenoptera > Balaenoptera physalus. The sequence goes on from NC_138904.1 coordinate 22,326,342, forward strand.
ATCTGTTGTGGTTGGAGCAATGAATCCATTTACATGTAAGGTAATTGTCAATATGGATGTTCCTCTTCCCGTTTTTTTAATTGTTTTTGGTTTGTTCTAGGAGGTCTTTTCTTTTCTTTGTGATTCCTGCCTAGAGAAGTTCCTTTATCCTTTGGTATAAAGCTGTTGTGTGGTGCTGAATTCTCTTTCCGTTTGTTGTTCTGTAAAGTTTTTAGTTTCTCTGTCCAATCTCAATGAGATTCTTGCTGAAAACAGTAACATTGGTTGTAGGATTTTTTTCCTTTCATCTCTTTAAATACGTATACTGCCACTTCCTTCTCTCTTGCAGAATTTCTGCTGAAAGGTCGGCTGTTAACTTACGTGGATTCCCTTGAATGGTAAATGGTGCTTTTCCCATGCTGCTTTTTACATGTTTCCTATACATTTAGATTTTAATAGTTTGATGAATACTTCTCTTGGCGTGTTTCTCCTTGGAATTATCCTGTATGAGACTCTCTGTGCTTTCTGGACTTCATTAACACTTTCCTTTCCCATACTAGGGAAGTTTTCAACTTAATCTCTTCAAATATATTCTCACGCCTTTTCTCTTTCTCTTCTTCTTCTGAGAGCCATATAATTCGAATGTTGGTGCGTTTAATATTGTCCCAAGGGTCGCTGAGACTGTCCTCCGTTCCTTTCATTCTTTGTTGTTTATTTTGATCCGCAGTATTTATTTGAACTATTTTATCTTCCAGGCCACTTAACCGTTCTTGTGCCTCAGTTATTGTGCTAGTGATCCATGCTAGAGAATAATTATTTTCATGTATTGTGTTCTTCATCACTGTTTGTTTGCTCTTCAGTTCTTGTTGACCCCTGTGAAACGTTTCCTGTATTTTCTCTCTCCTATTTCCACGATGTTGAATCGTTTTTCCTATCATTATTCTGAATTCTTTTTCGGGTAGACTGCCTATTTCCTCTTCATTTGTTAGGTCTGGTGCGTTTTGACCTTGCTGCTCCGTCAGCTGTGTGTTTTTTGGTCTCCTAATTTTGGTTAACTTACTGTGCTTGGGGTTCCTTTTCACAGGCGTCATGCCCGTAGTTATTGTTGTTTTTGGTGTCTGTCCCAAGCGGCTAAGGTTTGATAAGTGGGTTGTGTAGGCTTCCTCGTGGAGGGGAGTTATGCTTGTGTTCTTTTGAATGAGGCTGGATCCTGTCTTTCTGGTGGGCATTTCCACAACTGCTGGTGTGTATTTTGGTGCCTCCGTCCTTATGATGATTTAAGGCATCCTCTCTGATAACGGATGGGACAGTTTCTGTCTTGCTCATTGTTTGGCATACGGTGTCGAGCACTGTTGCTTACTGGTCACTGAGTGAATGTGGGTCTTGGCGTTGAGAAAGAAATCTCTGGGAGATTTTCTCCATTTTATATTATGTGAAGCTGTCAGGTCTCCTGTGCACCAGTGTCCTGAACTTGGTTTTCCCCCCTCAGATGCAGAGCTCTGACTCCTGGTTAGAGCACCTAGAGACATTCATCCTCACAGCTCAGAAAAAGTGGGAGAGAAAAGAGAAGGAAACAAAGAATGAGGATAAAATAAAACAAAATAAAGTAAAATCAAATAAAATGAAGTTATTAAAATGAAAACTATGTATTAAGAGAAAATTTTAAAAATTAAAAAGGAAAGCAGTCACACAGAACTCTAGCACAAATGGTTAAAGCTTAGCTATACAGACAAAATGACTCACAGCGGCATACACCTACACATTCACAAAAAGTGAAAAAGTGGAAAAACTAATATATCTATGCTCACAAAGTCCACCTCCTCAATTTTGGACTGATTCATTGTTCTATTCAGGTGTTCCAGAGATGCGGGGTACTTCACGTTGAATGTGGAGATTTCATCCACTCTTCGTGCGGGTGCTGGGAGAGATTACTTTTTCGCTTCTTTGCTCGCACAGCTCTGCTTTTAGAGTTGCATTTGTTTCATTCCATAGATTTGGGTGGTCCTATTTAATTTTCAATTTTTCCCAGGTATTTGAGATCCCATCTTAGTTTTCTACAGTGTGTTCTTGGTTATGTAACAGCGTTTTGTTTAGCTTCCATGTGTTTGTATTATTTACAGTTTTTTTTCTTTTAATTCCTATCTAGTTTCATAGCACTGTAGGCGGAAATTATACCTGATGCTATTTCAATTTTCTTAGATTTCTAAGGCTTTATGTGTGACCCTACGTATGATATATCTTGGAGAGTGTTTCATGAGTACCTGAGGAGAGAGTGTTTTCTGTTGTTTTGCAATAGAATATTGTATATTTATGAATGAATTCCCTCTTGTTCAACGTGTCTTTGAAAGCTTATGTTTCCTAATTTAGTTTCATTTTGGATGATCTATCCATTGGTGATTGTGGGGTGGTAATGTCCCCTACTCTTATGGTTTTACTGTCAAGTTCCGCTTTATGGCTTTTAGGATATACCTTATGAATTGAAGTGCTCCTCGGTTGGGTACATAAGTATTTGCATTTCTTAGATCCTCTCCTTGGTTGGATCCCTTGATCAGTGTGTAGTGTCCTTGTTTGTTTCTTGAAATAGTCTTTATCTTAGAGTCTATTTCTTCTGATATGAGAATTGTAACTCCAGGTTTCCTTTGATTTCCATGTGCATGGAATGTCTCTTGCCATATCCTCAGTTTCAGTCTGTATCTATCCATAGGTCTAAAATGGGTCTCTTCTAGGCAGCATATATAATGGGCTTGTTGTTGTATCCCTTCAGCCAGTTTATCTGTTGTGGTTGGAGCAATGAATCCATTTACATGTAAGGTAATTGCCAATATGGATGTTCCTCTTCCCGTTTTGTTAATTGTTTTTGGTTTGTTCTAGGAGTTCTTTTCTTTTCTTTGTGATTCCTGCCTAGAGAAGTTCCTTTATCCTTTGGTATAAAGCTGTTGCGTGGTGCTGAATTCTCTTTCCGTTTGTTTTTCTGTAAAGTTTTTAGTTTCTCTGTCCAATCTCAATGAGATTCTTGCTGAAAACAGTAACATTGGTTGTAGGTTTTTTCCTTTCATCTCTTTAAATACATATACTGCCACTTCCTTCTCTCTTGCAGAATTTCTGCTGAAAGGTCGGCTGTTAACTTACGTGGATTCCCTTGAATGGTAAATGGTGCTTTTCCCATGCTGCTTTTTACATGTTTCCTATACATTTAGATTTTAATAGTTTGATGAATACGTGTCTTGGCGTGTTTCTCCTTGGAATTATCCTGTATGACACTCTCTGTGCTTCCTGGACTTAATTACCTCATTCCTTTCCCATACTAGGGAAGTTTTCAACTATAATCTCTTCAAATATATTCTCACGCCTTTTCTCTTTCTCTTCTTCTTCTGAGAGCCATATAATTCGAATGTTGGTGCATTTAATGTTGTCCCAAGGGTCGCTGAGACTGTCCTCCGTTCCTTTGATTCTTTGTTCTTTATTTTGATCCGCAGTATTTATTTGAACTATTTTATCTTCCAGGCCACTTAACCGTTCTTGTGCCTCAGTTATTGTGTTAGTGATCCATGCTAGAGAATAATTACTATCATTTATCGTGTTCTTCATCACTGTTTGTTTGCTCTTCAGTTCTTGTCGACCCCTGTGAAACGTTTCCTGTATTTTCTCTCTCCTATTTCCTCGAGGTTGAATCGTTTTTCCTATCATTATTCTGAACTCTTTTTCGGGTAGACTGCCTATTTCCTCTTCATTTGTTAGGTCTGGTGCGTTTTGACCTTGCTGCTTCGTCAGCTGTGTGTTTTTTGGTCTCCTAATTTTGGTTAACTTACTGTGCTTCGGGTTCCTTTTCACAGGCGTCATGCCCATAGTTATTGTTGTTTTTGGTGTCTGTCCCAAGCGGCTAAGTTTTGTTAAGTGGGTTGTGTAGGTTTCTTCGTAGAGGGGAGTTATGCTTGTGTTCTTTTGAATGAGGCTGGATCCTGTCTTTCTGGTGGGCATTTCCACAACTGCTGGTGTGTATTTTGGTGCCCCCGTCCTTATGATGATTTAAGGCATCCTCTCTGATAACGGATGGAACTGTTTCTGTCTTGCTCATTGTTTGGCATACGGTGTCCAGCACTGTTGCTTACTGGTCACTGAGTGAATGTGGGTTTTGGCGTTGAGAAAGAAATCTCTGGGAGATTTTCTCCATTTGATATTATGTGAAGCTGTCAGGTCTCCTGTGCCCCAGTGTCCTGAACTTGGTTTTCCCTCCTCAGATGCAGAGCTCTGACTCCTGTTTAGAGCACCTAGAGACATTCATCCTCACAGCTCAGAAAAAGTGGGAGAGAAAAGAGAAGGAAACAAAGAATGAGGATAAAATAAAACAAAATAAAGTAAAATCAAATAAAATGAAGTTATTAAAATGAAAAATATGTATTAAGAGAAAATTTTAAAAATTAAAAAGAAAAGCAGTCACACAGAACTCTAGCACAAATGGTTAAAGCTTAGCTATACAGATAAAATGACTCACAGCGGCATACACCTACACATTCACAAAAAGTGAAAAAGTGGAAAAACTAATATATCTATGCTCACAAAGTCCACCTCCTCAATTTTGGACTGATTCATTGTTCTATTCAGGTGTTCCAGAGATGCGGGGTACTTCACGTTGAATGTGGAGATTTCATCCACTCTTCGTGCGGGTGCTGGGAGAGATTACTTTTTCGCTTCTTTGCTCGCACAGCTCTGCTTTTAGAGTTGCATTTGTTTCATTCCATAGATTTGGGTGGTCCTATTTAATTTTCAATTTTTCCCAGGTATTTGTGATCCCATCTTAGTTTTCTACAGTGTGTTCTTGATTATGTAACAGCGTTTTGTTTAGCTTCCATGTGTTTGTATTATTTACAGTTTTTTTCTTTTAATTCCTATCTAGTTTCATAGCACTGTAGGCGGAAATTATACCTGATGCTATTTCAATTTTCTTAGATTTCTAAGGCTTTATGTGTGACCCTACATATGATATATCTTGGAGAGTGTTTCATGAGTACCTGAGGAGAGAGTGTTTTCTGTTGTTTTGCAATAGAATGTTGTATATTTATGAATGAATTCCCTCTTGTTCAACGTGTCTTTGAAAGCTTATGTTTCCTAATTTAGTTTCATTTTGGATGATCTATCCATTGGTGATTGTGGGGTGGTAATGTCCCCTACTCTTATGGTTTTACTCTCAAGTTCCGCTTTATGGCTGTTAGGATATACCTTATGTATTGAAGTGCTCCTCTGTTGGGTTCATAAGTATTTGCATTTCTTTTATCCTATCCTTGGTTTGATCCCTTGATCAATGTGTAGTGTCCTTGTTTGTTTCTTGAAATAGTCTTTATCTTAAAGTCTATTTCTTCTGATATGAGAATTGTAACGCCAGGTTTCCTTTGATTTCCATGCGCATGGGATGTCTCTTGCCATATCCTCAGTTTCAGTCTGTATCTATCCCTAGGTCTAAAATGGGTCTCCTCTAGGCAGCATATATAATGGGCTTGTTGTTGTATCCCTTCAGCCAGTTTATCTGTTGTGGTTGGAGCAATGAATCCATTTACATGTAAGGTAATTGTCAATATGGATGTTCCTCTTCCCGTTTTGTTAATTGTTTTTGGTTTGTTCTAGGAGGTCTTTTCTTTTCTTTGTGATTCCTGCCTAGAGAAGTTCCTTTATCCTTTGGTATAAAGCGGTTGTGTGGTGCTGAATTCTCTGTCCGTTTGTTTTTCTGTAAAGTTTTTAGTTTCTCTGTCCAATCTCAATGAGATTCTTGCTGAAAACAGTAACATTGGTTGTAGGTTTTTTTTCCTTTCATCTCTTTAAATACGTATACTGCCACTTCCTTCTCTCTTGCAGAATTTCTGCTGAAAGGTCGGCTGTTAACTTACGTGGATTCCCTTGAATGGTAAATGGTGCTTTTCCCATGCTGCTTTTTACATGTTTCCTATACATTTAGAGTTTAATAGTTTGATGAATACGTGTCTTGGCGTGTTTCTCCTTGGAATTATCCTGTATGAGACTCTCTGTGCTTCCTGGACTTGATTACCTCTTTCCTTTCCCATACTAGGGAATTTTTCAACTATAATCTCTTCAAATATATTCTCACGCCTTTTCTCTTTCTCTTCCTCTTCTGAGAGCCATATAATTCGAATGTTGGTGCATTTAATGTTGTCCCAAGGGTCGCTGGGACTGTCCTCCGTTCCTTTCATTCTTTGTTCTTTATTTTGATCCGCAGTATTTATTTGAGCTATTTTATCTTCCAGGCCACTTAACCGTTCTTGTGCCTCAGTTATTGTGCTAGTGATCCATGCTAGAGAATAATTATTTTCATTTATTGTGTTCTTCATCACTGTGTGTTTGCTCTTCAGTTCTTGTCGACCCCTGTGAAACGTTTCCTGTATTTTCTCTCTCCTATTTCCACGATGTTGAATCGTTTTTCCTATCATTATTCTGAATTCTTTTTCGGGTAGACTGCCTATTTCCTCTTCATTTGTTAGGTCTGGTGCGTTTTGACCTTGCTGCTTCGTCAGCTGTGTGTTTTTTGGTCTCCTAATTTTGGTTAACTTACTGTGCTTGGGGTTCCTTTTCACAGGCGTCATGCCCGTAGTTATTGTTGTTTTTGGTGTCTGTCCCAAGCGGCTTAGGTTTGTTAAGTGGGTTGTGTAGGCTTCTTCGTGGAGGGGATTTATGCGTGTGTTCTTTTGAATGAGGCTGGATCCTGTCTTTCTGGTGGGCATTTCCACAACTGCTGGTGTGTATTTTGGTGGCTCCTTCCTTATGATGATTTAAGGCATCCTCTCTGATAACGGATGGGACTGTTTCTGTCTTGCTCATTGTTTGGCATATGGTGTCCAGCACTGTTGCTTACTGGTCACTGAGTGAATGTGGGTCTTGGCGTTGAGAAAGAAATCTCTGGGAGATTTTCTCCATTTGATATTATGTGAAGCTGTCAGGTCTCCTGTGCCCCAGTGTCCTGAACTTGGTTTTCCCTCCTCAGATGCAGAGCTCTGACTCCTGGTTAGAGCACCTAGAGACATTCATCCTCACAGCTCAGAAAAAGTGGGAGAGAAAAGAGAAGGAAACAAAGAATGAGGATAAAATAAAACAAAATAAAGTAAAATCAAATAAAATGAAGTTATTAAAATGAAAAATATGTATTAAGAGAAAATTTTAAAAATTAAAAAGAAAAGCAGTCACACAGAACTCTAGCACAAATGGTTAAAGCTTAGCTCTACAGACAAAATGACTCACAGCGGCATACACCTACACATTCACAAAAAGTGAAAAAGTGGAAAAACTAATATATCTATGCTCACAAAGTCCACCTCCTCAATTTTGGACTGATTCATTGTTCTATTCAGGTGTTCCAGAGATGCGGGGTACTTCACGTTGAATGTGGAGATTTCATCCACTCTTCGTGCGGGTGCTGGGAGAGATTACTTTTTCGCTTCTTTGCTCGCACAGCTCTGCTTTTAGAGTTGCATTTGTTTCATTCCATAGATTTGGGTGTTCCTTTTTACATTTTCAATTTTTCCCAGGTATTTGTGATCCCATCTTAGTTTTCTACAGTGTATTCTTGGTTATGTAACAGCGTTTTGTTTAGCTTCCATGTGTTTGTATTATTTACAGTTTTTTTTTCTTTTAATTCCTATCTAGTTTCATAGCACTGTAGGCGGAAATTATACCTGATGCTATTTCAATTTTCTTAGATTTCTAAGGCTATATGTGTGACCCTACATATGATATAACTTGGAGAGTGTTTCATGAGTACATGAGGAGAGAGTGTTTTCTGTTGTTTTGCAATAGAATGTTGTATATTTATGAATGAATTCCCTCTTCTCCAACGTGTCATTGAAAGCTTAGGTTTCCTAATTTACTTTCATTTTGGATGATATATCCATTGGTGATTGTGGGGTGGTAATGTCCCCTACTCTTATGGTTTTACTGTCATGTTCCGCTTTATGGCTGTTAGGATATACCTTATGTATTGAAGTGCTCCTCGGTTGGGTTCATAAGTAATTGCATTTCTTAGATCCTCTCCTTGGTTTGATCCCTTGATCAGTGTGTAGTGTCCTTGTTTGTTTCTTGAAATAGTCTTTATCTTAAAGTCTATTTCTTCTGATATGAGAATTGTAACTCCAGGTTTCCTTTGATTTCCATGTGCATGGGATGTCTCTTGCCATATCCTCAGTTTCAGTCTGTATCTATCCCTAGGTCTAAAATGGGTCTCTTCTAGGCAGCATATATAATGGGCTTGTTGTTGTATCCCTTCAGCCAGTTTATCTGTTGTGGTTGGAGCAATGAATCCATTTACATGTAAGGTAATTGTCAATATGGATGTTCCTCTTCCCGTTTTGTTAATTGTTTTTGGTTTGTTCTAGGAGGTCTTTTCTTTTCTTTGTGATTCCTGCCTAGAGAAGTTCCTTTATCCTTTGGTATAAAGCTGTTGCGTGGTGCTGAATTCTCTTTCCGTTTCTTTTTCTGTAAAGTTTTTAGTTTCTCTGTCCAATCTAAATGAGATTCTTGCTGAAAACAGTAACATTGGTTGTAGGTTTTTTCCTTTCATCTCTTTAAATACGTATACTGCCACTTCCTTCTCTCTTGCAGAATTTCTGCTGAAAGGTCGGCTGTTAACTTACGTGGATTCCCTTGAATGGTAAATGGTGCTTTTCCCATGCTGCTTTTTACATGTTTCCTATACATTTAGATTTTAATAGTTTGATGAATACGTGTCTTGGCGTGTTTCTCCTTGGAATTATCCTGTATGAGACTCTCTGTGCTTCCTGGACTTGATTACCTCTTTCCTTTCCCATACTAGGGAAGTTTTCAACTATAATCTCTTCAAATATATTCTCACGCCTTTTCTCTTTCTCTTCTTCTTCTGAGAGCCATATAATTCGAATGTTGGTGCAATTAATGTTGTCCCAAGAGTCGCTGAGACTGTTCTCCGTTCCTTTCATTCTTTGTTCTTTATTTTGATCCGCAGTATTTATTTGAACTATTTTATCTTCCAGGCCACTTAACCTTTCTTGTGCCTCAGTTATTGTGCTATTGATCCATGCTAGAGAATAATTATTTTCATTTATTGTGTTCTTCATCACTGTTTGTTTGCTCTTCAATTCTTGTCGACCCCTGTGAAACGTTTCCTGTATTTTCTCTCTCCTATTTCCACGATGTTGAATCGTTTTTCCTATCATTATTCTGAATTCTTTTTCGGGTAGACTGCCTATTTCCTCTTCATTTGTTAGGTCTGGTGCGTTTTGACCTTGCTGCTTCGTCAGCTGTGTGTTTTTTGGTCTCCTAATTTTGGTTAACTTACTGTGCTTGGGGTTCCTTTTCACAGGCGTCATGCCGGTAGTTATTGTTGTTTTTGGTGTCTGTCCCAAGCGGCTTAGGTTTGTTAAGTGGGTTGTGTAGGCTTCTTCGTGGAGGGGATTTATGCGTGTGTTCTTTTGAATGAGGCTGGATCCTGTCTTTCTGGTGGGCATTTCCACAACTGCTGGTGTGTATTTTGGTGTCTCCTTCCTTATGATGATTTAAGGCATCCTCTCTGATAACGGATGGGACTGTTTCTCTCTTGCTCATTGTTTGGCATACGGTGTCCAGTACTGTTGCTTACTGGTCACTGAGTGAATGTGGGTCTTGGCGTTGAGAAAGAAATCTCTGGGAGATTTTCTCCCTTTGATATTATGTGAAGCTGTCAGGTCTACTGTGCCCCAGTGTCCTGAACTTGGTTTTCCCTCCTCAGATGCAGAGCTCTGACTCCTGGTTAGAGCACCTAGAGACATTCATCCTCACAGCTCAGAAAAAGTGGGAGAGAAAAGAGAAGGAAACAAAGAATGAGGGTAAAATAAAACAAAATAAAGTAAAATCAAATAACATGAAGTTATTAAAATGAAAAATATGTATTAAGAGAAAATTTTAAAAATTAAAAAGAAAAGCAGTCACACAGAACTCTAGCACAAATGGTTAAAGCTTAGCTATACAGACAAAATGACTCACAGCGGCATACACCTACACATTCACAAAAAGTGAAAAAGTGGAAAAACTAATATATCTATGCTCACAAAGTCCACCTCCTCAATTTTGGACTGATTCATTGTTCTATTCAGGTGTTCCAGAGATGCGGGGTACTTCACGTTGAATGTGGAGATTTCATCCACTCTTCGTGCGGGTGCTGGGAGAGATTCCTTTTTCGCTTCTTTGCTCGCACAGCTCTGCTTTTAGAGTTGCATTTGTTTCATTTCATAGATTTGGGTGTTCCTATTTACATTTTCAATTTTTCCCAGGTATTTGTGATCCCATCTTAGTTTTCTACAGTGTATTCTTGGTTATGTAACAGCGTTTTGTTTAGCTTCCATGTGTTTGTATTATTTACAGTTTTTTTTCTTTTAATTCCTATCTAGTTTCATAGCACTGTAGGCGGAAATTATACCTGATGCTATTTCAATTTTCTTAGATTTCTAAGGCTTTATGTGTGACCCTACATATGATATATCTTGGAGAGTGTTTCATGAGTACCTGAGGAGAGAGTGTTTTCTGTTGTTTTGCAATAGAATGTTGTATATTTATGAATGAATTCCCTCTTGTTCAACGTGTCTTTGAAAGCTTATGTTTCCTAATTTAGTTTCATTTTGGATGATCTATCCATTGGTGATTGTGGGGTGGTAATGTCCCCTACTCTTATGGTTTTACTGTCAAGTTCCGCTTTATGGCTGTTAGGATATACCTTATGTATTGAAGTGCTCCTCGGATGGGTACATAAGTATTTGCATTTCTTAGATCCTCTCCTTGGTTGGATCCCTTCATCAGTGTGTAGTGTCCTTGTTTGTTTCTTGAAATAGTCTTTATCTTAAAGTCTATTTCTTCTGAGATGAGAATTGTAACTCCAGGTTTCCTTTGATTTCCATGTGCATGGAATGTCTCTTGCCATATCCTCAGTTTCAGTCTGTATCTATCCCTAGGTCTAAAATGGGTCTCTTCTAGGCAGCATATATAATGGGCTTGTTGTTGTATCCCTTCAGCCAGTTTATCTGTTGTGGTTGGAGCAATGAATCCATTTACATGTAAGGTAATTGCCAATATGGATGTTCCTCTTTCCGTTTTGTTAATTGTTTTTGGTTTGTTCTAGGAGGTCTTTTCTTTTCTTTATGATTCCTGCCTACAGAAGTTCCTTTATCCTTTGGTATAACGCTGTTGCGTGGTGCTGAATTCTCTTTCCGTTTGTTTTTCTGTAAAGTTTTTAGTTTCTCTGTCCAATCTCAATGAGATTCTTGCTGAAAACAGTAACATTGGTTGTAGGTTTTTTTCCTTTCATCTCTTTAAATACGTATACTGCCACTTCCTTCTCTCTTGCAGAATTTCTGCTGAAAGGTCGGCTGTTAACTTACGTGGATTCCCTTGAATGGTAAATG